>NW_004443981.1:10696608-10843727 GCF_000243295.1 Trichechus manatus latirostris
TTTCCATGTGTTTGATTTTTTTTCCTTGCTTTTTCTGTTATTGATTTCTACTTTTATGGCTTTATGGTCAGAAAAGATGCTTTGTAATATTTTGATGCTTTGGATTCTGTTAAGGCTTGCTTTATGGCCTAATATGTGGTCTGTTCTGGAGAATGTTCCATGTGAGTTGGAAAAGAAAGTATGCTTGGCTGCTGTTGGGTGGAGTGTTCAGTGTATGTCTATGAGATCAAGTTGGTTGGTAGCATTTAAATCTTCTGTGTCTTTGTTGAGCATCTTTCTGGATGTTCTGTCTTTCACCAAAAGTGGAGTGTTGAAGTCTCCTACTATTATCATGGAGCTGTCTGTCTTTCCAATGCTGTTAGAGTTTGTTTTATGTGTTTTGGAACTCTGTCATTGGGTGCATAAATATTTATTATAGTTTCATCCTCCTGGTGTACTGATCCTTTAATCATTATATAGTGTCCTTCTTCATCCTTTGTGGTGGATTTTACTCTAAAGTCTATTTTGTCAGAGATTAGTATTGCCACTGGTGATCTTTTCTGAATGTTGTTTGATTGATATATTTTTTCCATCCTTTGAGTTTTTGTTTGTGTCTTTATGTCTAACGTGTGTCTCTTGTAGGCAGCATATAGATGGATTGTTTTTTTTTTATCCAGTCTGCCACTCTCTGTCTCTTTATTGGTGCATTTAGTCCATTTACATTCAGCGTAATTATCTATAGGTATGAGTTTGATGCTGTCATTTTGATATCTTTTTGTGTGTGTTGCTGGCAGTTTCTTGTTCCACTTAATTTTTTCTGCTGAATCGTTTTTCTGTATTTTCTTTTCATCTTTTTCATTGTTGTTGATATTGTATTTGCTGAGCCTTTATATATGCCAGTCTTTAATTTCTTTATATTGCCTTAACTTCCTCTCCACATGAAAAATCTATGTCTACATTTTTAGTCCTTATTTTTTGTTTTAATGTTGTCATCTTTTACATATTGATATCTCTGTTTCCCTATTTTCAGTGTTTTAGCTTTGATTTATTTTTGTGACTTCCCTATCTGTGTTGGTATCTGGTTGCTCTGTCCTGTGTTCTAGTCTTGGGTTGTTATCTAATGTTATTGATTTTCTAACCTGAGGATTCCCTTTAGTATTTCTTGTAATTTTGGTTTGGTTTTTGCGAATTCCCTAAACTTCTGTTTATCTGGAAATGTCCTAATTTTGCCATTATATTTGAGAGACAGTTTTGCTGGATATATAATTCTTGGCTGGCAATTTTTTTCCTTCAAGGCTTTATATATGTCATCCCATTGCCTTCTTGCCTGCATGGTTTCTTCTGAGTAGTCCAAGCTTGTTCTTACTGACTCTCCTTTGTAGATGACTTTTCGTTTATTCCTAGCCACTCTTAAAATTTTCTCTTTATCTTTGATTTTGGCAAGTTTGATTATAATATGTCTTGGTGACTTTCTTTTGGGATCTACCTTATGTGGGGTTTGATGAGCATCTTCGATAGATATTTTCTCATCCTTCATGATATCAGGGAAGTTTTCTGTCAACAAATCTTCAACAGTCCTCTCTGTGTTTTTCTGTTGTCCCCCCCGATCTGGTACTCCAATCACTCATAGCTTATTCCTCTTGATAGAGTACCACATAACTCTTAGAGTTTCTTCATTTTTTAAAATTCTTTTATCTGATTTTTCCTCAAATAAATTGGTGTCAAGTGCTTTATCTCAGTCTCACTAATTCTGACTTCTACTGCCTAAATTCTGCTCCTATTGTCTGATTCTGAAATTTTATTGTTAATCTTCTGGATTTCTGATTGCTGTCTCTCTGTGGATTCTTGCAGCCTATTAAATTTGTCATCATGCTCTTGAACAACCTTTTTAAGTTCCACTACTGCTTTGTCTGTGTGTTTTTTGGCTTTCTTTGTGTTTTGATGGATTTCCTTCTTAAATTCTTGAGGAATTCTGTATATTAATCTTTTGTATTCTACCTTTGGTAATTCATAGAAATTATCTTCCTCCAGAAAGTTTATTGATTCTTTATTTTGGGAGGTTGCTGAAGCCATCATGGTCTGCCTGTTTATGTGATTTGATATTTACTGTTGTCTCTGAGCCATCAATAAGTTATTATAATTTTTTTATATTTGCTTTCTGTGTTCCAGCCTCTTGTTTTGTTTTGTTTTGATATGCCCAGATAGGCTGCTTGTGTGCACTAGTTTGATTATTGGCACCTTTGAAGCTCTAACGTCCTGTCGCCAGGTAGTTAGATCTGTTACTAGGTATGTGAGGCCAGGAGTCCATTAAATTTTCTTGTATGGATTCAGCTCAGGCGTCCAGGTAGTCGGTCATCAAATGTGTGGTGCAGGCTTTCACCTACAGTCCTAGACAGGCATGGGTGATTGGTGTAGGCACAAGTATCTGGCTGCAGTAGGGGGTCATGCACTGAGCAAGGGAGGGGGCTGATGGCTGCCCCTGAGTGTCTGAAAGGAAAGCATGTCCCTGTTCCCAAGAGCTAGTAGGTAGGTGAGTTTTGCAACTGGACTATGAGCACCCTTTGCTGTTGGCTGTAAGGACTGGGGGGCACCACTTATTCTTGGACAACTGTTGCAGGTGGCTAGGTGGCATGGGTAGAGGCACCAGTCCTCAAGCCCCTGATGTGGGCAGGTGAGGATTCTGCTTAATGAGCAGGGCAGTGTCAGACATCACAAACTTGCCACTTCACAGCTGAAACAGTTGAAGTTACACTTCAGGTATATACCCTTTTGTTCTGTGTTAGTGAGGGCTTATGCTGTTGAAATGGGCCCACACAAGTCTATGCAGGGGTGAAAATCATTCAAAGTCTGCAAACCCCTTATGCCTGTGCCTAGGCAAAGGAGCTGTGACAACCCTGAGATCCTGGCTTAGGGGAGTCGGCAGCTTATTTTTTCCCTGTTTGTTAATTTCTTCCCTTTCCAAGGCTGGGAGAATGGCTCAGGGCAGTTTAAAGGTCCTACTTCTGGCCCAGAGGACTCGGCAAGTGCTGAAGCTGGCCCAGGACCCAGTGCAGAACAGTGAAGGGGGAGGTAAATGGGAGAGAGGTTTTTGCCAAATGGGGTGTTTTTTTCTTTTTTAATCCCCACAGTAGGCCACACGCAAGTACTTATCTTTAGCTGCTTGAGTGCTGCTTTTCACTTGTTCTGGATGGCTGAGTAGACTCTCTACCACTGGGCCTCTCCCGATGTGGAAAATGCCTCCTGAGTGTCACTGCTAGCCTCACCTTGCAAAGGAGCTGATCTGGCCTGAAGGTTTCAGGCTCCCACTGGGTCATGTCTGGCAACTCCTCACTGCTTCTGAACTGTCTCTCCCTTCCTCTGCCACTCAGTCTGATTTCTCAACTTTGCCTTTGATGTTCAGGGCTCCTAGATAGTCATATACAATCGATTCACTTGTTTTTTCAGGAAGCGTCTGACTACTCCGCCATCTAATCCCTGCCTCCTTCAATTTATTAGAATTGTTACTTTTTTTAGGAAATACCTATTTATGTCTTTTTCTCATTTCTAATTGAATTTTTGCTTTTTTTTTAATTGATTTGAAGGAGTTCCTTATATTCTGGATACTAATCTTTTGTCATTTATACGTGTTTCAAACATCGTATTCCAGTGTGTGGCTTTTCTTTGCAGTGTCTGTATGGTGCTTTTTGGTGAACATAATTTATTGATTGTAGTAAGTTAAAATTTATTACTTTATTTTATGTCTAGTATTTTGTTGTCTTAAGAAACCCTTCCTTACCTCAAGATCAGGAAGATATTGTCTTATATTTTTTTCTAAAATTGTTTTTTTTCACATTTAAGTCTTTAATCCACTTGGAATTAAATTTTGTTTATGGTTTTGAGATAGAGATCAAATTTTATCACATATGAATAACTGCTTGTACCAGCGTCAGTTTTCACATAGTCCCTTCTCTCCTCACTGTGCCTCTATAATATATTAAAGTTCCATGTATTTGTAGATGTGTTTCTAGATCCTTTATTCTGTTCCATTATTTATTTGGTCTGTCTGTGCACCAATAGCATAGTATCTTATTTACTGTAACTTATGAATAACTCTTCACATTAGGGCAAGTCCCTAACATATTCTTCAAGAGTACCGTGTCTATTCTTGACCTTTTACTTTTCCATATACATTTTAGATTCAGCTTGTCAATTCCCATGAAAGACCCAGCTGAAATTTTGATTGGAATTGTAAACCTCCTTTGGGGGAAAATTGACATCTTCATGATTTGAGTGTTTCTATCCATGAACATGAGATATCCTTCCATTTACCTAGGTATTCCTTAATGTATTTCAATAGAGTTTTAACAATTCTGTTAAACTTAGTAGAGCTTAATGAGTTCAAGTTGCTTCATTCTTGAAGGACATCTTGGCTAGGTCCGAGTTGTCTTAGATGTTACTGTATTGTGTTCTGTTACCGAATGATTCTGTGAAGTCTGAGGTTAATGAACTTTCCCCCTTGTAGATAACTTGCTTTTTCTGGTTGTATGCTTAAATGATTGATTCTTTAATTATTTGAAGTTTAGTGACACATGGGATTTATCTCAGTCAGTTTTTGTATCAAGTTTTCCTGGTATATGTGCAATATTTCAAATGGTGCATTCACGTTTTCCTTCATTTCAGGAAAAATTTCTTGTGTCTTGTAGTAGTTTCTTCTGTTCCATTTACTGGGTTGTCAGAGACATCTGTTTTCCTTCTATTTGAATATACTGCCTGTCTTCCATATCCACTGTCTTCTCTTTAATTACTTTAATCTCTCTGATTTTTTTTTCCATCAGCATTTTCTGTGTTTACTTGAAATCTTAGTTCCATGATATTAATTTTATTTTTGGCAGCGTCTAGTCTCTTGTTGATTTCTCTTCCTCCTTTCTTTCCTCTCTCTCCTGTCTGTCCGCTAATATATTTGCATTAGTTGCCATGCTGCTTCTTTTTGTTGTTCTCATATATGACAAAGGCAGCTAAGTCACTTCCTTCTATTTGTGTAATGCATTCTGTGATAGATTTTCACATCTTACTTGGGACTGATATGTCTGTTTCTCTTTGAGCTTTAGTTTGAGGACTAGGTGTTGCTTTTAGTCAGGTTTTCTGTAGCTTAAGCATCTCATCTTCTATGTAGGGGACCCCAGTTCCACTCACACCTCATGTGCAGCCACCACCCATCTGTCAGTGGAGACTTGTGTGTTCTATGATGCCAAACAGATTTCAGTGGAGCTTCCAGACTAAGACAGACTAAGAAGAAAACCTGGTGATCTACTTCCAAAAATCAGCTGATGAAAACCCTATGGATCACAATGGTCCAATCCTGTTGTGTACTGGGTTGTCATGAGTTGGGAGTGGACTCAACAGCAGTTAGCAACAGCAATAACACACTGGTGGAGAGTGAGGTGTAGCAAGGGAGAAGGGTCTCTGCTGAGGCAGAATACAATTTTTGCCAAGGATATCCAGTTCTCACCTCTTCTTTGAGTATTCTGTCCCAGAGCTCACTGGACCTGGCTGAGGGCCTGTTCCTCTCCAGTGGCCATCAGATTGTTACTCATTCAGCAGAGTGCCCTGGCAGGATTACCAGATAAAACACAGGCTGCCTAGTGAAATTTAAATTTCAGATAAACAACAAATAATTTTTTAGTTATAAGTATGTCCCAAGGCACTGGCAAAAAACAAGGATCCCGGGATTGACGGAATACCAGTTGAGGTGTTTCGACAAACAGATGCAATGTTAGAAGTGCTCACTTTGTCTATGCCAAGAAATTTGGAAGACAGCTACCTGACCAGCTGACTGGAAGAGATCCATATACGTGCCCATTCCAAAGAAAGATGATTAAACAGAATGCAGAAATTATTGAACAATATCATTAATATATACAAGTAAAATTTTGCAGAAGATAACATGAAAATGGTTGCAGCAGTATATGAACAGGGAACTTCCAGAAATTCAAGCCAGATTCAGAAGAGGATGTGGAATGAGGGATGTCATTCCTGATGTCAGAAGGATCCTGGCTGAAAGCAGAGAATACCAGAAAGATGTTTACCTGTGTTTTATTGACTATGCAAAGGCATTCGACTGTATGGATCCTAACAAATTATAGATAACACTGCCAAGAATGGGAATTCCAGAACACTTAATTGTGTGCATGAAGAACCTGTACTCAGACCAAGTGGCAGTCATTCAGACAGAACAAGGGGATGCTGAGTGGTTTAAAGTCAGGAAAGGTGTGTGTCAGGGTTGTATCCTTTTACCATACTTAGTCAATCTATATGCTGAGTAGATAATCTGAGAAGCTGGACTATTTGAAGAAGAATGCAGCATCAGGATTGGAGGAAAACTCATTAACAACCTGCGATATGCAGATGATACAACCTTGCTTTGTGGAAGTGAAGAGGACTTGAAGCACTTACTGATGAAGATCGAAGACCACAGTCTTCACTATGGATTACACCTCAACATAAAAAAAATCCTCACAACTGGACCAATAAGCAACATCATGATAAACGGAGAAAAGATTGAAGTTGTCAAGGATTTCATTTTATTGGATCCATAATCAGTGCTTGTGGAAGCAGCGATCAGGAAATCAAACAACATATTGCACTGGGCAAATCTTCTGCAAAAGACCTCTTGAAAGTGTTAAAAAGCAAAGGTGTAACTTTGAGAACCAAGGTGTGCCTGACCCAAGCCATGGTATTTTCAGTCACCTCATATGCATGCGAAAGCTGGACAATGAATAAGGAAGACCAAAGAAGAATTGATGAATTTGAATTATGGTGTCATCAAAGAGTATTGAATATACCATGAACTACCAGAAGAATGAACAAATCTGTCTTTGAAGAAGTATAGCCAGAATGCTCCTTAGAAGTGAGGATGGTGAGACTTCATCTCACATACTTTGGATACATTACCAGGAGGGACCAGTCTCTGGAGAAGGACATCATCGTTGGTAAAGTAGGTCAGTGAAAAAGAGGAGGACCCTCAATGAGATGGATTAGCACAATGGCTGCAATAATGGACTCATACATAGCAATGATTGTGAAGATGGCGCAGGACTG
This sequence comes from Trichechus manatus latirostris, assembly GCF_000243295.1. NCBI lineage: Eukaryota > Metazoa > Chordata > Mammalia > Sirenia > Trichechidae > Trichechus > Trichechus manatus. The sequence continues at coordinate 10,703,665 of NW_004443981.1, forward strand.
GGCAGTGTTTCATTCTGTTGTACATAGGGTTGCTATGAGTTGGAACCGACTGGACGGCACCTAACAACAACAACATGTCCCAGGTGGGACATTTTAGCACATATTCATGTGCTACATCTGGCGATCCACACCCTGGAAAATGTCAAATCCCTTTTCCCTCTGCTGAGCTCCCACTGTGGTATGTAAGGACTTGTCCTCTTGAGAGTGTTTACTTCACTTTCCTGGGCTTCTCAGGCACTCTCCCTGCAGCAGGCCACCCATGGCAGTTTTGTGAGAGTTCTCGGCACTGATGTCCATCCTCAGAAAAGCTTTCAGGGTTTGGGGTAGGATTAGGAATCACACATCTTTATGCCAAGCCAGAATCTTTTGCTTTTCCTTTGGCTCCCTTTTCAATGTTTATGGCATAAGGGAGTTGCTGCTGGTGGATTTTGTTTTCATGAATTTTTTTTTTTTTTTTTTAGGTACGAGGGGATGGCGAGTCTGTGATTCTCCTTTCTGCCACCTTTACTGGGAAGTTGTTGTTGTTATTAGGTGCCGTAAAGTTGATTCTGACTCATAGTGACCCCATGTACAAAAGAAAGAAACACTGTCCAGTCCTGCGCCATCCTCGCTATCATTGCTATGTTTGTGCCCATTGTTGCAGCCACTGTGTCAATCCATCTCCTTGAGGGTTTTCCTCTTTTTCACTGACCCTCTACTTTACCAAGCATGATGTCCTTCTCTAAGGACTAGTTCCTCCTGATAACATGTCCAAAGTATGTGAGACATAGTCTCACATCCTCGCTTCCAAGGAGCATTACAGCTGTATTTCTTCCAAGATAGATTTGCTCATTCTTCTGGTAGTCCATGGTATATCCAATATTCTTCGCCAACACCATAATTAAAAGGCATCAGTTCTTCTTTGGCTTTACTGGGAAGTGCCCCTGTTTAATTGTTTAATCATGCCACAGATACTTTACTGAGTGCTTACTGTGTGGTCTCTGTCTGGTGGGAGCCACCCATTGTGGCAGGGCTCTAATACATGCTGGTAAAGATTGTTCTGTTTCACAGTTTATTTTGGTGGCCTGGGTCCTGGTTTGCCTCCCCATTAGACTGAGAGCTCCTTGGAGGCAGGAATGCAGTGTGCTCATCTCCATCCTCACCTGGGGGATTGTAGATGGTTGTGGAAGAGACGATTGAATGTGTGCATGAGGTACAGAATTGCAGGAGCCAAGGAGAGTGGAATCCCTGGGTGGTGCAGACCGTTAACACGCTTGGCTGCTAACTGAAAGGTTGGAAGTTCAAGAAAGTTGTGGAGAACTACTTCTGAAAACTCAGCCATTGGAAGCCCTATGGAGCACAGATCTACTGTGACACACACGGGGTCACCATGAGTCAGAGTTGACTTGACTATGACTGGTTTGGTTCTGGGTAGAGTAGAGCCAGGGGGACAAGGACACTGCCTGGTCCCTGTGATTGCCAGCTATGTCCTGGGGATGAAAGACAGAGGCAGCATGGTCCTGCCCCGGTCACTCACTGGTGGGATAGGAGAGTAACTCATTGTTAAGCAAGAATTGCAGGCGTGGTTTAGTCTCTGCTACCATAAACCCATGGTAAATTAATTGAATGCCTCTAGAAAGAAACCATCAGTGCGCAGGTTTAAAGGCAGGAATAAATGACTGGGCAGTGCGGGCCTCAGAGAGCAATGAGACACAGCCTGCGGTTCTCAGGGAATTCACCTTCAGGTGGGAAGACAGACGAGCAGACCCATTGGGCAGAGGGGCTGGTGGGGCACAGGAAGTTGGGAGGGCCCTGGGAGACCGGCCAGGAGGGGCTGGGTGGATCAGGAAATGCCCATGGAGGCGATGCCTGGCTGCATTTTCAGGGTTGTAGGAGTTGGTTGAGGGAGGGAGGCTGACATGGAGGCCAGCGCACTGTGCAGAGAAGAAGCAGGGTCTAGACACAAATAACAGTACAGAGCTGTCATTGGCCCTGGGGTGAGCAGGAGAGACAGAAGAGGCCATTGGCAGATGTGGAGGGGCCTGCGTGCCATGCTAAAGGGCTTGACCGGAGTTAGCATGCGGTCCTTGACCGGCTGGAGCAGAGGTAACATGATGTTCCCTTCTGCTGCCTCCTGCAAGGAGCATGAACAGAAGTGCCTGACATAGCTGTCGGAACAGCGCTCTCTCTGCTCACTAGATATGCTGGAAAGCTTGAGTAATTTTGTGGCTAAATACCTGGCCCTGTGGAAAATGTGCAATTTATGGTTGGAGAAGGAGGAGGAGGAGAGTAAGCTCGTCTTCCCATCCACATCACTCAGAAGTCCCATGTCACTGGAACATCCCATCCGCTTATCTCAACCACATCATCTCTGACCTTTCTGATCCGGTGACTCAGTAGATGTAAGTGGCTGCTGTTCATAGACGTGCACTTCTTCCTTTCAGATATAAAAACACCAAAACCAAACCCGTTGCTGTCGAGTCGATTCTGACTCATAGTGACCCTATAGGACAGAGTAGAACTGCCCCATAGGGTTTCCAAGGAGCGGCTGGTGGATTTGAACTGCTGACCTTTTGGTTAGCAGCCGAATGCTTAACCACTATGCCACCAGGGTTATAGGTAACTCTCAAATCATCAAAAAAATGTTCAAGTTTTTCCCTCTACTTTTAGCTGACTGGAAGCGCGTCTTCTGATTCCTCTTTTTGTGTACACATAAGATGGCATGATTTTCTCCAAAAGTGTGCTCCAAGAAGAAGGTTGGTTAGATTCCTCCCCTCCCTTGGGTGAGGGCCACTCTGAGAGTCACTTGGGGATGTATGTATGTGCCTGTCACCGGTGAGTCTAAACAACTGCGTGATGAAGGATAAGGTGCCTGGGTTGGAGCTGGCATCATCATCAGGTTAACGAGCATTTGACGAGGTCCTTCTGCTCCAAAGCTACCATCTTTCCATTCAGCCCACCCTCAACCATCACACAGGTTTGTCCCCTTGTTCCAGAGCCCTAAATGACCCAGGAGGGCTTCAGGGAATAACTGATTTTGTGGCTTCCAGCTCCTACTTAACCTCTTTGAGGCTCAATTTACTGATTTGCAAATGCGTGCCCTGCAGCTTTGTCAGAGGACATGGGGAGGTGAGTGCCGACCTGGGCTGGGTGCTGGGGCACTGGTGGCTCTTGTTGCTGCTGTGGCCCCAGGCCTTTGGAGAAGTTACCTTTTCTGGGAGAAGTCGAGGGAGAAACTGCAAACCCAGGACTTGTCAGAGAGGCCAACGCCAGGGCTTGGGTGGAGACAGAGTGAGCTGGGAAGGTTCTCCTGTGCATTCCTCACTCAGGGCGGGGACTCTGTGCTTTGGGAAGGCTGACTGGACTCGCTCTCATTGGCAGCAGAGGCATTTACTACTATCACAGTGGTTAAGAGCTACGGCTGCTCACCAAAAGGTCAGCAGTTGGAATCTACCAGCTGCTCCTTGGAAACCCTATGGGGCAGTCCTCCTCTGTCCTGTAGGATCTCTATGAGTTGGAATCGACTCAGTGGCAATGCGTTTGTTTTTTTTGTAGGCCTACTGCGTGCTCCATGTTTCCTGTCATTCACACTTACCAGAAGGCAGGTGTTGTCATTTCCATTTTATACTTGAGGAAACAGATTCAGAAAGTGAAGGGATGTTCTCAAGGTCACACAGATCTGTGTGACAGAATGGGCCCACCACTGGCCACTCCTGGCAGCTGGGCCTAGCTCCCCACTTGTTTTGTCAACTCCTCATAGTTTTGGAAAAGATTTGCAGAACACACTAGGAGTTTTCTTTTTCTCTTTGAGTTGTTATTTTGCATCAGAAAAGTATGAGAAGAATTTAATTCATCATGAGGTGCTGGGAAGGAAAAACACAACAACAGAACAAGAGCCAAGGGACAGCCTGACGCTAGAAGGTGACGCTGATGGAGACCACTGGTCTGGGACATGGAGGACTGCCCGGGGAGTCCTCACTGGCCTGTCCCTGAACCTTCTCAGCTGGCTCCAGTCTCTTAGGTCAGCTGGCCAGCTGGCGAATGCTCCCAGGCACCACCCATTGTGAAGGTAAGGGCAGTGCTCTCGTTGTGGGCAAAATGTTTCTGATTTGAGTAAGAAACAGCCCATGGGCACTGGAGGCCCATGAGGAAGGGTGCAGTGGGCAGAGTGCTGGGGCCAGCACTGGGGCCGGGGTGGTAGCCAGCCTCAAGTGGGCCGTGATCCCAGCTCTGGGCCTCAGGAGCAGAGTACCCTTACATCTTAGGGTACTTCAGAGAAACGGAACCAATAAGACCAATAAGATCTCTCTTTCTCTCTCATATATACTTGAGGCAGTGGTCGTTCAGCGGTAGAATTCTCACCTTCCTTGCGGGAGGCCCACGTTTGATTCCTGGCCAGTGTACCTCATGCCCAACCATCACCCATCTGTCATTGGAGGCTTGTGTGTTTCTGTGATACTGAACAAGTTTCAGCAGCGCTTCTAGACTAAGATGGACTAGTAAGAGAGGCCTGACTACCTACTTCCAAAAATCAGCCAATGAAAACTCTGTGGATCACAATGGTTCTTCCATAACCGATCAGGAGGATGGTGCAGGACCAGGCTGCATTTCATTCTCTTGTGCACGGGGTCATCATGAGTCGGGGTGATTGGAGGGCAGCTAACAGCAACAATGTATATACATATATGTATGCATATATGTGTGTATGTATGTATATACGCACATATATGACTGGATGAGGCCTGCTCACATTATCTAGAGCAGTATCCTTAAGGTCAAGGTCAACTGTTTTAAATGCTAGTCATATGTAAATACCTTCGCAGCAACGCCTAGACTAGTATTTGACCAGGTAGCTGGGAGCTGGGCACCATCGCCCAGTCCAGCCAAGTGGGCACATAACATTAGCCACCACACCCTGTGAGCTCCTTCAGCACCAGGGAGCCTTTGTTTCCTTACCTATGAATAAGGGTCCCCAAGTCCACCTCCTGGGTTGTTAGGAAGTGGGAAGGAGACCACCTCTGGAAGCAGTAGGTCTCATGTAAGCCTGTGTCTGTGGTGCTGGGAGCAGTAGTTCATACGTGAACACGTGTTCACAGTACTGGGAGTAGTAGTTCATACATGAGCATGTGTCATGGTGCTGGGACCAATAGTTCATACAAGAACAGTTATTCACAGTGCTGGGAGCAGTAGTTCACATGTGAATGCGTGTCTGTGGTTCTCATCCTCATCAGCACGGTTCTGGGGCCATGTCACTTGAGCCTTCTGGGCCTGTTGGTGCAGGAAGGAGGTTGCATTGGAGGAGCCCCCGAGCCCTGTCAGTTTTGTGATTGTGTCCTGTGTGTTTGCACATCACTGTGCAGGGGGTATGGGAAAGGGACATCCAATACTAAAAGTGTGTCCTTACAGAGGTGGCTCAGAAGCCACCTCCTCTTTGAAGTCCTGCAGGACAAGATCTTGTTCTTGCTCTTGTGTATTATGGACACGCTTCCCTTTGAGCCCTGGGTTGTGCTTGTTGGGTCACGTGGTTGCCTCCCCACTGCCCAGGAGCTCCTGTGGACGCAGGCTGTCCTGTCCACTTTAGTGCCTAGCATCGCGGCTGAGCGCCTAGGTTTGAACTGAAGAGTTCAAAACCATTTGCTAGATGAAGAACCACCAGATGGCCATCCAACAGCTCCTGGGACATTAAAGTGGGCAGTAGTGATTGGCGTGGGAAACGAGTGTGTCCTCAGCAACATGAAGAACCCGCCAAGTTACAGGTGGTGCCCAGGCAGAGCATGGCATTGGGCTTCAGACTCACCCCCTCACCCTGGGTGAACACAGACCCAGTATGCACCACAGGAGTGCCATACCTGATCCTCCTAGGTGATGTCAAATATTCAGTCCACAGAAATACACGCTGGCAGCTGCCATGCTAATAAATATTTCTTCTGTGCCTGCTGCGCCCATGAATGTGTTGGGGAAGGGAGAGACCAAAAACCGAACAAAAACAAAACAAACCAGTTGCCATCCAGTCAACTCCAACTCATGGCAACTGCATGTGTGACAGAGTAGAACTGAGCTCCATAGGGTTTTCTTGGCTGTAATATTTATGGAAGCAGATTGCCCGGCCTTTCTTCTGTGGTGCTGCTGGGTGGGTTCGAACCACCAATCTTTCAGTTAGTAGTTGTATGCAAACTGTTTGTGCCACCCAAAGACATTAGGGGAGACCAGGCGCTGGAAAACACAGGCGGAGTCAGACGCAGGTGGGTAGTCTTCAGTGTCTATGGGGAGCCAGGGTCTCCTTGAGCACTCTTCTCCCCCTCTTCTCCCTCCACAACATCTGCTTTTGCTCCATCAATACCACCCAGCCTTCTTGCTGCAGGAGCTGCCCCATGCCCCCATAGCTCTGCATGCTCACACTCTTGTCTGCCTTTCTAGAACACCCTCCCCAGCCCATCCCTGGGGCCATTATTGTCATTTTTTAAGGCATACCCAATTTGTTTCAGCACCGTTTGTTTAAAAGACTATCTGACTTGCTTTTTGTTGTAATACACTTTATTTTTAAGAGCAATTTTAGGCTTACAGAGAAATTATGTAGGAAGTGCCCATTGCTGTCTAGTCGATTCGGACTCATAGAGACCCTATAGGACAGAGTAGAACTGCCCCATAGAACTTCCAAGGCTGTAAATCTTTATGGAAGCAGACTGCCACATCTTTCTCCTATGGAGCAGCTGGTATGTTTGAACCACCCACTTTTCGGTTGGCAGCCAAGTGCTTAACCATTGCGCCACCAGGGCTTCTCTGCAGAAAGTACAGAGTCCCTATATACCCTCTGCCCCCTGCACACAGCTTCCTCTATTTGTTACCATCTTGCGTTGGTGTGTTGTGTTTGTTACAGCTGATGAACCAATACTGATCCATTATTATTAACTGAAGTCTGCAGTTTACACGAGGGCTCAGTCTTTGCGTTGCACAAAACTGTGAGTTTTGACAAATGCAGGTCACATGTCTACCATTACAGAAACATACAGAATAGTTTCACTGTCTAAAAATGCCCTAGGCTCCACCTATTCATCAATCTCCCCTTCTTCTCCGAGCCCCTGGCAACCACTCATCCTTTTATTGTCTCTATTAAAAAAAAACAAAAAAACAAAAAAAAAAAACCAAACCCATTGACGTCGAGTCGATTCCAACTCATAGCGACGCTTTAGGACAGAGTAGAACTGCCCCATATGGTTTCTGAGGACCGCCTGGTGGATTCGAACTGCCGACCTTTTGGTTAGCAGCCGTAGTTCTTAACCACTACACCACCAGGGTTTCCATTGTCTCTATAGTGTTGCCTTTTGCAGAATGTCATATAGTTGGAACTATATAGCGTGTAGCTTTTTCAGAACGGCTTCTTTCACTTAGCAATATGCATGTGAGGTTTCTCCATGTCTTCCTGTAGCTTGATAGCTCATTTCTTTTTATCACTAAGTTACACTCCATCGTGTGGATGCACCACAGTTGTTTATCCATTTACCTATTGATGGGCATCTTGGTTGCCTCCAGCTTTTGGCACTTGTAAGTGAAGCTGCTATCAACATGCCTGTGCAGATTTTTGTGTGGACATACATTTTTGATTCATTTGGATAAATACTTAGGAGGGGGATTGCTGGGTCATATGGTTAGCTTTGTATGAAACTGCCAGATTGTCTTCCACAGTGGCTGCGCCATTTTACGTTCCCACCAGCAGTGAACGAGCATTCATCTTGCTCCACATCCTCGCTAGCATTTGGTATCCAGCTGTCGTGTGCTCGGCTGTCTTCCCTACTGGAGTGTAAGCCCCTTGTGAAGGGGCTGGACTTCCTCTCTGATTGCTGGCTCCGCCTCTGCTTTCACCAAAGCTGTGTCTTGGAGGATGAGAGCAACTGGCCAAGATGAAGGATGACAGGGAAAGAGAGGCAAAGAAGGCAGGCATCATGGTGCATCATGGCACAAGGAGCGATGGAAACCTATGTTCTGGGCTCGCCAGAGGCTGGCAAACCCAGGAGGGAGCCCGGCTTAAGTTGGAAACATCCACGGGGTTAAATTCATGAAGCGGCCTGGGGGTGACTCAGTTTCCCATAAAGATTTTAGGTTTTTATTTGAGAAAAATTTGGCAGGCTTCCTGGCTGATTGAGTCACAGCTGTCTTAAATTACTGTAGTGTATGTGGTTGTTGTTGGGTGCTATCCAGTTGATTCTGACTCATAGTGACCTTATAGGGCAGACCCTGTAGGGTTTCCTAAGCCGAAATCACGACGGGAGCAGATTTTCAGGCCTTCTCTCCTGCAAAGTAGTGTATATACGTGATTAACTGATGATCAGACACTACAGAAAGGAATGAGAAGGAAAAGTTGATGTCTCTTGTCCTATCCCACCCACCCTCAGCTCCACTTCTACTTTGTTTTCAATTCTTCTGATCAGTTACTCCCATCAGAGTAATTCGATAGATACCCTCGTGCTGATTGATCTATTTAAACTCATCTCTTGACTCCCTCCTCGGCCACACACACTGCTGTTATTGTTGTTAGCAGCTGTCAAGTCAGCTCCTGACTCGTGGTGACCCCAAACACAATGGAATGAACCACTGCCTGGTCCTGTGCTATCCCCATGATCGGTTGGGGATGGGACCATTGCAATCCTTAGGGTTTTCACTGGCTGATTTTCAGAGGTAGATCACCAGGCCTTTCTTCCTAGTCTGTCTTAGTCTGGAAGATTTACTGAAACCTGTTCAGCATCCTAGCACAACGCAGGCCTCCACTGATAGATGAGTGGTGGCTGTGCATGAGGTGCATTGGCTGGGAATTGAACTCAGGTCGCCCACACGGAAGGGGAGAATTTTGTCACTGAACCACTGTTGCCTCTACACACTCTATAACAGATGAGACTAGAGCCCAGCTCACTCACACAACCCCTCCTCCTCCTACTCTTTACTCATCGTCGTTACTTACAAAACTTCGAATATGTTTACGTGACTCCTGCACAGTTTACATACCTTATGGATTAAAATATACAAGTAATATCATATTTTTGTGTATACTTATATGTGCAGTCCACCCGTTCTTGATTTACCAGCTTTCAATTATAGGCTCCAGTCCCTACTGTGTGAAGTGAGGAAAGTAATCAATTGCCTAATCTCACACAACTACTAAGTTGCAATTTAGTACTACTGAGCTGGACTGTATGAAGAACAGGGCATCAGGTTTGGAGGAAGACTCATTACCAACCTGCTTTATGCAAATGACACAACCTTGCTTGCTGAAAGTGAAGAGGACTTGAACACTTGCTGATGAAGATCAAAGACCACAGCCTTCAGTATGGAGTACACCTCAACATGAAGAAAACAAAAATCCTAACGACTGGACTGATAAGCAACATCATGATGAACGGAGAAAAGATTGAAGGCGTCAAGGATTTCATTTTACTTGGATCCACAATCAACACCCATGGAAACAGCAGTCGAGAAATCAAACAATGCATTGTATTGGGTACATCTGCTGCAAAAGACCTCTTTACAGTGTTGAAGAGCAAAGATGTCACCTTGAAGGCTAACGTGCGCTTGACCCACGTCATGGTGTTTTCAGTAGCCTCATATGCATGCGAAAGCTGGACGATGAATAAGGAAGATTGAACAATTGACGCCTTTGAATTGTGGTGTTAGCGAAGAGTATTGAATATACCATGGACTGCCAAAAGAAGGAACAAGATCTATCTTGGAAGAAGTACAACCAGAATGATCCTTAGAGCATTCCTCAAGAAGAAGAGCAAAGTGGGAGGCCTCACACTACCTGATTTTAGAACCTATTATACCACCACGGTAGTCAAAACGGTCTGGTGCTGGTACAACAACAGATATGTAGACCAATGAAACAGAATTGAGAATCCAGACATAAATTCATCCATCTATGAGCAGCTGATATTTGACAAAGGCCCAAAGCCCATTAATTGGGGAAAAGACAGTCTCTTTAACAAATGGTACTGGCATAACTGGATATCCATCTGCAAAAAACTGAGACAAGACCCATACCTCACACCATGCACAAAAACTAACTCAAAATGGATCAAAGACCTAAACATAAAATCTAAAATGATAAAGATCATGGAAGAAAAAATAGAGACAACACTAGAAACCCTAATACATGGCATAAACAGAATACAAACCATAAGTAACAATGCACAAGCACCAGAAGAGAGACTTGATAAATGGGAGCTCCTAAAAATCAAACACTTATGCTCATCAAAAGACTTCACCAAAAAAGTAAAAAGACAGCCTACAGAAAACAATTTTGGCTACAACAAATCTGATCAGTATCTAATCTCTAAAATCTCCAAGATACTGCAAAAGCTCAACAACAAAAAGACAAATAACCCAATTAAAAAATGGGCAAAGGATATGAACAGGCACTTCACCAAAGAAGATATTCAGGCCGCTAACAGACACTTGAAGAAATGCTCACAATCATTAGCCATTAGAGAAATGCAGATCAAAACTATAGTGAGATATCATCTCACCCCAACAAGGCTAGCATTAATCCAAAAACCACAAAATAATATCCGTTGGAGAGGTTGTGGAGAGACTGCAACACTTACACACTGTTAGTGGGAACGTAAAATGGTACAACCACTTTGGAAATTGATTTGGTGCTTCCTTAAAAAGCTAGAAATAGAAGTACCGTACAGTGCAGCTATCCCACTCCTTGGAATATATTCTAGAGAAATAAGAGCCGTCACACGAATAGATATGTGCACACCCATGTTTATTGCAGCACTGTTAACAATAGCAAGAAGATGGAAACAACCTAGATGTCCATCAACAAATGAATAGATAAACAATTTATGGTATATCCACACAATGGAATACTACCCAAAAATAAAGAACAACGATGAAGCTGTGAAACAACATGGAGGAAGCTGGAACTCATTATGCTGAGTGAATTTAGTCAGTCACAGAAGGACAAATATGGTATAAGATCACTTATTATAAGAACTCAAGAAAAGGTTTAAACTCAGAAGAAAACATTCTTTGATGTTATGAGAGTGGGGGGGGGGGTTATTTACTAACTAGATAGTAGATAAGAATTATCTTAGGTAAACAGAAGGACAGCACACACCACAGGGGAAGTCAGCACAACTGGACTAAACCAAAGCTAAGAAGTTTTCTGAATACAGTCAAACACTTTGAGAGACAGAGTAGCAGGGGTAAGGGTCTGAGGACCATGCTTTCAGGGGACAGCTAGGTCAATTGGCATAACAAAGGTTATTAAGAAAATGTTCTGCATCCTACTTTGGTGAGTGGCGTCTGGGGTCTTAAAAGCTTGCAAGCGGCCATCTAAGATGCATCAGTTGGTCCCAACCACCTGGAGTAAAGGAGAATGAAGAACACCAAAGACACAAGGAAAGTATTAGCCCAGAGACAGAAAGGGCCACAAAAACCAGAGACTTCGTCAGCCTGAGACCAGAAGAACTAGATGGTGCCCGGCTACCACCAATGACCGCCCTGACAGGGAACACAACAGAGATTCTCTGATGGAGCAGGAGAAAGGTGGGGTGCAGAACTCAAATTGTAGTAAGAAGACCAGACTTAATGGTCTGACTGAGACTGGAGGAACCCTGGAAAGCAGGCCCCTGGATTCTCTATCAGCCCAGAACTAAAACAATTTCTGAGGCCAACTCTTCAGACAGGGATTGGACTGGACTGTGGGACATAAAGTGATACTCATGAGGAGTGTGTCTCTTAGCTTAAGTAGATACAAGAGACTAAATGGGCAGCTTCTGTCTGGAGGTGAGATGGGAAGGCAGAGAGGGTTAAGAGCTGGTTGAATGGACATGGGGAATCGGGTGAAAAGGAGGAGTGTGCTGTCACAGTGCATGGGGAGAGCAATTAGGGTCACATAACAATGTATGTGTAAATTTTTGTATGGGAGACTAACTTGAAATGTAAACTTCATTTAAACTACAACAATAAAAACGCCTATGCAGTTGTTAAAAAAAAAGAAAGATCCTTAGAAGCAAGGATGGTGAGACTAAGTCTTACATACTTTGGACATGTTATCAGGAGGGATCAGTCCCTGGAGAAGAACATCATGCTTGGTAAAGTACAGGGTCAGTGAAAAAGAGGAAGACCCTCAACGGGAAGGATTGACACAGTGGCTGCAACAGTGGGCTCAAGCATAACAATTGTGAGGATGGCTCAGGACTGGGCAGTGTTTCATTCTGTTGTACATTGCGTGGCTGTGAGTCAGAACCGATTCCACAGCACCTAACAACCATGACTGAGTTGCAAACTCAGGCTGTTGTGACTCCACAGATCCTCTCCCTATTCCATCATTAACAGCTATTGGTGGCATGCGCAGACATTGGCACTTACAGATGTGAGGCTCTTGGGGAAATCCTTGTCTTAGAAAAGGGACATGTTGCTATTCTGGGATGTGTGCCAGGGCTGTTCAGTAGCTCCGTTCTTCTGGTCCCCTGTGACTCAAATGCCTGTGAGGCTCCAAGAGAGGGACAGCATGGGAAGAAGAAAGTGCCGTCATCCTGAAGTCCAGGTACTCCTTCCTCGTGGCTTTAGATCCTAAGTCACAGGTTGAATTGTGTCCCCCCTCCCGAAAATATTGAAGTCCTAACCCCTGGTACCTGTGATTGTGACCTTGTTTCAAAGCAGGGTCTTTGCAGATGTAATCGAGTTAAGACGAAGTCACACTAGAACAACAACAGCAACAACAAAAAAACAAATCAACAAACCAAATCCGTTGCCATTGAGTGGATTCTGACTCGTAGTGACCCTATAGGACAGAGTAGAACTGCCCCATAGGGTTTCCAAGGAGCGGCTGGTGGATTCGAACTGCCGACCTTTTGGTTAGCAGCTGAGCTCTTAACCACTGTGCCACCAGGGCTCCAGTGGACCCTAAATCCAACATGGCTGGCGTCCTTTGAAGAAGAGGACCTTTTGCCATCGAGACACAGAGACACACGGGAAAGAGGACCATGCGACGACAGAAGCAGAGAGTGGAGTGATGTGCCTACAAGCCAAGGAACGCCAAGGCTTGCTGGCCGCCACCAGAAGCTGAGAGAGAGGCATGGAACAGAGATTCTCCCTGAGAACCTCTAGAAGGAATGAACATGACTGACACCCTGATCTCAGACTCCCAGCCTCCAGAGCTGTGAGACAGTACGTGTCTGTTGTATTAAGCCTCCCGGCATGTGACACTGTGTTTCGGCAGCCCCAGATCACTCCAGGGAGGAGATACAGCTCCTGCAGCCTCTTGCAGTTCCGGGCCTGTTTTTGCAGGAAATCTTGTTTATTCCACTTTTATCATTTCTCCTGGCAAAGCGTTTCCCCGGCTGTGGCCAGAGTCATCTGGGGACAGCTGACCCCTGGGCTCTCCTGAGATGGTTTAGGTGCCCAGATGCAGCCTTCTGTGTGGAGCAGCAGTATTCCTGGGTGGACATGAAAGGAGAGATTATAACAGCCCGTTTTCTCTGGGCGGCTTATTCCGATTAAGGGGGAATCCAGCACAAATCCCCACCCTGCCCTGCTGCTTTCTCCTCCTGCCCCACCAGCCATCGCTCCCGACAAGGTCTGACGTGGCCCAGGGTAGGGGGTTCAGGGTGCACCAAGCTGAAGCCTATGGCGCCGGTCATTCCCAGTGCACCAAAGGAGCACCTGGGGCTCAGCAAGGCCACGTTGCTGGCCCAGGATGACCCAGTTACCGGTAAAGGGCTCGGGCTGGAGTCAGATCTGCCCTGGGCAGCACCCAGGTCTCGTCCTCCTTGCTATTGCCTGCTGTGTCCCAGGGGCCTGGGTGCTGCCTGGACATGGTGTTCTGTGGTAACATCAAATGCTGTTGTGTAATCTGTGACTTCGTGGTGTGTGGGATGCTGAGTGTGGGCCTCCGAGGGGGTCAGGCCAGGTTAAGCCACAACCCCAGACGGGATCCTCCCCCAGCTCAAACCCCCCCCCCCCGCCACCCTCGCGTGAGCCAGAGCGGGAAGAACCCAGCGGGGAAGGCAAGGCTCTGTGATTTATGGAGGGTGGAGCCTTCAGTAATCCCATTGATATAGGGCTTTATGAGATCTGCTCACAGTGCTGCAGCATCTGCTCCGTGGGTGGAACCACACCTATTTTCAGTATTTCATAGGGATCATGGGGCAGATGATTTATGGCTTTTTTCCCTTCCTACGCTTCTACTGGTGGCATAGCAAATGCACTTGGAAGGGACATGAGCAAACACAGGCTCCGATGAGGCCATACCTGGGCCCTGCTCTTTTGAGCCAGTAGGGTTAGGCCAAGCTCTTCGAGGGAGCCTGGGGTAGGAGCCGGATTGATTGGCTTTCTGCAACTTTCCAAAATGCCGTACCATTAGAAATGAACTTTGGAACCCCAGGCCTAGCAAATGAGGCTGCCGAGGGCAAAATGATTTGGCCGTGCGTGGTCCGCGCTGGCACTCTGTCCGGCCTTTCCATTTTAGAGCAGTAATTCATTGGAAAAATGGCAACTACCCCGAGATAACCGGAGAACACTGGCCTTGCACTTACATAAACAAAGCAATTTCAAAGGAAAGGTTCCCCTTGGCCCCAGAAGCAGCCAAGGCAGTATTTGTAAGAGGGCTAAGAGTTGGACTGGGCCTAGGCAGGAAACCCAGTGCAGCGGAAGGGGGAAAACCTTTCCCGGTGCGTTCCGTGTGCACTGCCCCTCCCTCGAATCCTACTGCTGCCCAGTGCTGAGCAGTGCGTTGGGAAGGGAGACGCTGGGTGAATGGGATGCCTGTAGGGTGTGAGGACTTGCACACTTGGGCCTTCTGGACCCTCGCAGTGCGGGGTGGGAAGGAACCTAGGCCCAGCGCAGTGTAGACTGGGGAGGGACCTGGCGGGGGTCCATGAGACTCTCCCTGATTGGGTGGGGGGATTCTTCCGGGGAGGTCAGTGAAGGTATGATGGGACAATGGCAGGTAGAGGAGAGGATGGACATTAGAGCAGAAGGAGCTTGGAAGCAGAGTGTGGTGTGCTTGCTGGGGAAATGGGGGAGGTTTGGGGTGGCCCTGAAACAGGGTCTGGGGAGGGAAGTGGTTACGGCAGTGTGCGCCAGGTTATAGAGCACATTCTAAACCACATCCCTGAGTGGCGCAAGCAATGAATGTGCTCATTGCCAACCAAAAGGTTGGAGGTTCGAGTCCGCCCAAAGGCACCTTGGAAGAAAAGCCTGGTGATCAACTCCTGAAAAATCAGCTATTGAAAACCCTAGGGAGCATGGTTCTACTCTGACACACATGGGGCCTTCATGAGACGAAACCGACCCGATGACCACTGGTTTGGTTTACTGTGGAAATACACCACGTCACTTCCGTTCTTGACACTGCTTAACACTCCTCAGCCCCAAAGAAGCACCAGCGGAAACTAGAAACTGGCAAAATAGTGTGACTATTCCTGTTCGCTCCCCTTGAAAGGGCAGCTCAGGAGGCTTACTCAGCGTCTCCAGCCAAACCTTTGCACAATCCTCATTAGGTGCCTTTCCACACCTGTGATGCTTCTCGCGCGGCAGGGCCGAAATTTCCTCTTTATTTGTTTATTTAATACAGGTAGTGATAGATTGATTTAGATGTAGATTTTTTTTTTTTTTTTTTTTAAGCAATAACTCTCCTCCCTTCCCCCAGACCCTGGTAACCACCACTCTTTCTGTCTCTATGCATTTGCCTATTCTGGATACTTCACGTACGTGGGATCATAGAGTATTTGTTCTTTTGTGTCTGGCCTATTTCACTCAGTATGTTTTTGAGATTCATCCATGTCATGGCATGAATCAGGACTTCATTCTTTCTATGACTGATTAATACTCCATGGTATGCCTGTACCACATTTTGTTAATCCATTCATCTCTTGATGTATAGTTGAGTTGTTTCCACCTTTGGGCTATTGTGGATAGTGCTGCTGTGACCATTGGTGAACAAGTATCTGTTTGAGTCCCTGTTTTCAGTTCTTTTGGGTATATACCTAGAGGTGGAATTGCTGGATCATATGGTAACTCTATGCTGAACTTTTTTAGGAACCACCAGACTGTTCCCCACACTGGCTGCACCATTGCACATTCCCAGCCATTGGGTTTTAAGAAGAGAAAATGATACGATTAATTCAACCGATGCATTAATTTATTCCATATTGACCATCTCGTGTGCTCCTGGCCCTGGGTCAGCCCCCATGCTAAGGGCTGCTGAGAAGGCATTTGAGAAAGACCATTCCAGATTTGGCACAGAGGGAGGTTTGAGGGTGGGGAGACTAGAGGCTTTGCAGTCATCCTAGTGAGAAACTGGGCAATGGCACTGAACAAAGGTTCACCCCCGGTGATGGAGGGGTCATTCGGAGGGGGAGATGAACTGGAGATTGCAGGAGATTGTCACACTGTGGTGGTTTGCACAAGCTATGATACTGGAAGCTATACTACTGGTATTTCAAATTCCAGCAGTGTCACCCATGGTGGACAGGTTTCAGTGGAGCTCCAGACTAAGACTGACCAGAAAGAAAGATCTGGCAATCTGCTTTCAAAAATTAGCCAATGAAAACCCTATGGATCACAGCACAATATTGTCTGATAGGGTGCTGGAAGATGAGCCCCTTAGGTTGGAAGGCATTCAAAAGGCACAGTGGCCACAACAATGGACTCCAGCACACTAATGATTGTGAAGCGGGCACGGGAATGAGGTCTCCAAGAGTCAGAGCTGACTCGATGGCAACTAGCAACACCACTTTACAAAGGAAGAGGAAGCCTTGGAGTCTGGAAGTGACTTGTCTAAGGACACAGCTCAGTTACTGGTCTTCTCAACTTGGCATCCGGTGGTCTGAAGTTTCTAGGAATGGCGCTGTTCAGCTAGGTCGTGGGAACACGCAGATCCTGATCTCTCAAAATGTGTAATATATTTGAAAACAATAGTGGGGCAACCTTACATTTAACTAGATTTGAAAACAGTAGTGGGGCACCTTACATGTAAGTAGATTTCTGATCAAATGTCATCCTTATTTGCCATTTGTTACGGGTTGAATTGTATCTCCCCCAAAAACATATGTTGAAGTCCTAACTCCTCTATCTGTGAACTTGACCTTGTTTGGGGACATAGCTTTTTTTCTTTGCAGACATTATCAGTTAGATCATACCAGACTAGGGTGGATCCTAATCCTAACCCTTGTGAGTGTGTTTTACAGAAGAGAAGGACTGACACGGAAACAGAATTAGACACAGGAGGAAGATAGCATGTGAGCATTTGTCCACAAGCCAGGGCACACCAAGAAATGCCGGGATCTGCCAGAACGGAGAGAGACAAGGATCTTCCCCCAGAGCCATCACAGAGAGAGCGTAGCCCTGCCAATACCCTGAATTTGGACTCCTAGCCTCCAGAAATGTGAGAAATTAAATTTCTGTAAGGCCACCCACTTGGTGTTGTTTTGCTATGGCATCCCAAGGAAACGAAGACATCACTATTCTACGTGTCACCTCCGACTCTCACAAAATGGCAACTTCACTGTGAACGCAGCGACAGTGGGACTGGTTAGCTCCTTTTTGCTTTGGGGGTTGTTGCTGTTGTTAGTTGCTCTTGCGTCAGCTCTGACTAATGGTGACTTTACGTATAACAGGATGAAAAGTTGCCCGGTTTGGCGCCATCTTTATGATCACTGGTGTGTGTGAGTCCATTGTTGTGGCTGTTGTGTTGATTCATCCCCTTCAAGGTTTCCCTCATTTTCACTGACCCTCTACTTTACCAAACGATTGGTCTTTCCTGATGCTATGTCCAGTATAAGTGAGCCGAAGTCTCACCATGCTGCCTTCTGAGAGGGATATGGCTTCACAGATGTCTTCTCTAGCTTTAGTTTCATAGTGATAGCGTGATATGTGTTTGTCCGGTACCATGAGCTTTTCCAAGATGACTGCTATTTTAGAAAGTATGAGTCTGGGTGGCTAACATTCACGGCCCAGGGACTCAGGAACATGTGCTCTCACCATTGCTCACCCCCCACAGAAATATGACTGGAGATGCCATGTTTTCCTCATTGACTCCTGGGGCCCAGTCATTGACCAGAGCCTTGGAGCAACTGCCGACCTTAATCCACCTCTCTGGTAAGATTTATTCATTACTGTGCTGGAGACTACTTTGTGCCAAGAAGTTCAAAGCATTTCCCAACTTTAACCCCTTAATCCCATTAGCTCCCAGGGTGAGCGGAAGGCACCAGGGGGAGCCCTGTGATTCCCATCCATTCAAGACCTTGTGCATCAGGGCTAGGGGGTGGGGGCCAACTCCAGCAAAGAGAACTTGGCCTGGGCATCCTCGAGTGAGTCAATGGCAGGACTGGGAAACCAAGTTGAGTTTCCCAGCTTGGCCAAGGCCCCCATTGCCAGTGCATGCTTCCGTCCAAAGCAAACAGTCATTGCCCATGCCTTTAAAAATGCACCCATCACCCAGTCTGGAGGACTTGGTCAATATCTAAGTGCCAGCAGCACTAGGACTGTTTGCACGGCACTCTGGAGAGAGCAGGTTTACCGTCAGGGTCAGCAAAACACGGCCGTCTCCCGTCTCCACGTGTCCTCTGCAGAAAACACCCTCCCCCTCAAAGGGGTAGGCCTTGAGTGGAGGCAGTGTCCCCCACCTGTGTGCCGAGTGTCCAGCTGTGCAGCCCTGAGAGGGCTACCTAGCAGGGCAGGCCTTCCCCCCAGGGTGCTGGGAGGGGACCTCAGTCAGAGGCAGCTGGATAAAGAAGAAACAAGATGTTCTTTCTCTTGTCTGTGTTTGCTGCTGCACTCTCAAAATTCTACATTGTTTTTAATTTTCAGCCTAATTTTAGTCCAAGAACTTGGTGAAGCTGGAGAAGACTCCTAAACCTTTTTTTTTTTTTTTTTTTTTTGTAAACAAGTGCGCTTTTCTGGCCAGATGTTTCTTTTTCCCCAGTTCTAACAGGGCTGCGCCATTGAGCTGTCCGGCTGGAGCTGAATAAATCTTTGTTTTATGGCTTCTTTGGTCCTTTACAACTAAGGGCCTCAGGAAGGAATCAAATCTTTTAATCCTTCTAGTGTTAGCCTCAAATGACCTCTCAAATGCCCCATTAACTAAAACATCTTAGAGATGTTTTGTGACTGACCTGAAAGCACATTACCAGTCCCAGACCCTAAAATTGGGACGGTTGTTTATGCCCAGAATGGAATAACCAGGCATGGTGTGCCTGGCAGGATGCTACTAAGGCTAGAAGGTGTTTCTTTTTCATTAACAGTGCATCTGGTGTGATTAGGTGCTCCCTGACAGCCCCAGGGTGACAGACAGTTGCCTCCTAGTCCCCACTGGATGTCCCATTTAAAAATTGTGCCCTGAATTTGTTGTTGTAAGCTGCTGTCGAGTCAGCCCCTGACTCATGGCTACCCCGTGCACAATGGAACAAAATACTTCCCAGTCCTGCGCCATCCCCATGATTGATGGTGGATTGCACCATTGTGACCCATAGGGTTTTCACTGGCTGATTTTTGCAAGTACATCTCCAGGCCTTTCTTCCTAGTCTTAGTCTGGAAACTCTTCTGAAACCTGTTCAGGATCATAGCAACACGCAAGCCTCCACTGATGGACGAGCGGTGACTGTGCATACGATGCGTTGGCCAGGAATAGAACCTGGGTCTCCGGCACGGAAGGTGAATATTGTATCCCTGAACCACCACTGCCCCCGCCCTGAGTTTAAGTGTGTGCAAAGTGGGTCCTCAGACCTGCCACTAAGGCTTCGTGGACTTGTGTCTTCAAGAAGGGTTTTGGTATATAGGATGACATGACAGTATTCAAGGGCTGAAGGCATGGTGAGATGTTTTCATGGTCAGGGGAGAGCAGATTTATTTCAGCTATTTTTACTTCTAAAAGGGTCCTGGCAGAGGGACAGCCTTGTAAAATCTGTTGTGAGTGATACAGCTGCGCCAGCCATGGTGTACTCCAAGAGGGAGACAGAATCTGGGTCTGTTTCTTGGACAGGTTTTCTTGTCCTGGGAAGGGAAAACGTTATTGCTCAATATTGAAAGTTGGCTTTTGGACCGTGTCGTCACAGCAGACGACAGAGCTGGGCTCTGGTGAGATGACAAATGAGGCCGAGCCTGTACCGCCCTTCCTGTCCCCTCTGAGGGCAGGGCTTCCCTAGGTGGCCCCTGCACACCTCAGGGCAGCAGCGCCCTGTATGCTGGGCATTTTATACCTTTCAGCAAAATGTACCCAACTTCTGTTCCCTTCTCTCTGGAGAGACTCTCTGTCTTTTCCAGGCCCCTCCCCGCTTTTTATACACAGGGAGCCCCCACCTGGCCAGTCTTCTGATGCCGCTTGTTGTTGACACATCTCTCTCCTCCGTATCTGAATGGTTGCCAAATTACGTCAGTTTCATCTCTTTGACATCCTGTCACCATCTACTTTCAATAGCCTCCTCGTGGCCAGTCCTGGCTCTGATCCCTAAGGATGCCACTTGTCTGTCCATACTGCCTGAAACCTTTTCCTGAACTCAGCCCTGTTTGTGCCACTCACACGTGATCTTTGGTGGCCCTGTCACAGGATCTTCAGTGGCCCCGTCACAGGATCTTTGGTGGCTCTGTCACAGCAGTCTTTGGTAACCCTGTCTCAGGAGTCTTTGGTGGCCCCTTCCAGGATCTTTGGTGGCCCCATCACAGAAGTCTTTGATGGCTCCATCACAGGGGTCTTCAGTGGCCCCATCACAAGATTTTTGATGATTCCATCACAGGATTTTTGGTGGCCAGTCACAGAGTCTTCGGTGGCTCTGTCATGAGATCTTTGGTGGCTGTGTCACAGGAGTCTTTGGTGGCCCTGCCACAGGAGTCTTCAGTAGCCCTGTTACAGGATCTTCAGTGGTTCCATCACAGCATCTTTGGTGGCCCCATTACAGGATCTTTGGTGGCCCCGTTACAGGATCTTTGGTGGTCCTATTACAGGATCTTTGGTGGCCCTATTACAGAATCTTTGGTGGCCCTATTACAGGATCTTTGGTGACCCCATCACAGAATCTTGTGACCCCATCACAGGAGTCTTTGGTGACCCTGTCACAGGAGTCTTTGGTGGCCCCATCATAGGAGCCTTCATTTACCGTGTCATAGCAGTCTTCAGTAGCCCTGTCACAGGAGTCTTTGGTGACCCCATCACAGGATCTTCGGTGGCCCTGTCACAGCATATTTGGTGGCTCTGTCACAGGATTTTCGGTGGCCCTGTCACAGGAGACTTCGGTGGTTGTGTCACAGGAGTCTTTGGTGGCCCCATCACAGGAGTCTTTGGTGACTCTGTCACAGGATCTTTGGTGGTTCCGTTCCAGGAATCTTCAGTTGCTCTGTCATGGGAGTCTTTGGTGGCCCCATCACTCCAGCATGAAGTCCAGTCACCTTCCTCTGCTGCTCTGGGATCTTCATGATGCAGCCATAACACACCTTTCTGGACCTGAATGCTGCTTCATATGCCCTATATTCTAGTATGTCTTCCATCTGGATGGAACTCCCTCTCCCACCCTGTTGAATGTCCAGAGGCCTTGCTAGCTGCTAAGAGGAGGAGTTACTGGACCCAGGGAGAAGAAAGTGAGTGGGAAGCCTATTCAGTTCTGAAATAAAAAGAAATCGAGTTGTAGGAAAAACCAAGGAAGATGTTTTGATGTGGCCCCTTTAATGCCTCTCTTTTGGTTTAGGCGACATTTTGATGAGCCTGAAATGGAAGCCATTACATTTTTAGTTGTATTATTTTACCCAGTGACATGCAGAGCAGACCCCCAGCCTCATCTTGTAGCCTCGCTCCATTTTTGAGGCCACGTTGAAGTGAGAAGTATGTTGAGGTGCAGGCATGACGTGGGGCTTGGGCACCATCTGGGAAACAAACTCAGGGTCCAGGCATTCAGGATCTTTGTTTCTGTAACGGAATATCAATCGAGATGTTTCAACAAACAAACGCAGCACTGGAAGCGCTCACTTGTCTGTGTCAAGAAGTTTGGAAGACGGCGACCTGGCCAACCAACTGGAAGATCCAGATTTATGCCTATGCCCAAGAAAGGTGATCCAGTCAAATGCAGAAATTATCGAACAATATCATTGATATCACATGCAAGTAAAATTTTGCTGAAAATCATTCAAAAGCGGCTGCAGCAGTGTTCCAGCAGGGAACTGCCAGAAATTCAGGCCGGATTCAGAAGAGGATGTGGGACCAGGGTTATCATTGCTGATGTCAGATGGATCATAGCTGAAAGCAGAGAATACTAAACAGACGTTTACCTGTGTTTTATTGACTATGCTAAGGCATTTGACTGTGTGGATAATAAAAAATTATGGATGGCAGTGTGAAGAATGGGAATTCCAGAACACTTAATTGTGCTCATGAAGAACCTGTACATAGATCAAGAGGCAGTTGTTCAGACAGAAAAAGGGGATACTGTGTGGTTTAAAGTCAGGAAAGGTGTGCATCAGGGTTGTATCCTTTCACCATACCTATTCAATCTGTATGCTGAACAAATAATCTGAGAAGCTGGACTATATGAAGAAGAATGGGGCATCAGGATTGGAGGAAGACTCATTAACAACCTGATTTATGCAGATGACACAACCTTGCTTGCTGGAAGTGAAAAGGACTTGAAGCACTTACTGATGAAGATCAAAGACCACAGCCTTCAGTATGGATTACACCTCAACATAAAGAAAACAGAAATCCTCACAACTAGACCAATAAACAACATCATGATAAATGGAGAAAAGATTGAGATTGTCAAGGATTTCATTTTACTTGGATCCACAGTCAACACCCATGGAAGCAGCAGTCAAGAAATAAAAGACGTAGTGCATTGGGCAGATCTGCTGCGAAAGACCTCTTTAAAGTGTTGAAAATCAAAGATGTCACCTTGAGGACTAAGGTGCGCCTGACCCAAGCCATGATGTTTTCAGTCACCTCATATGCATGAGAAAGCTGGACAATGAATAAGGAAGACCGAAGAAGAATTGACATCTCTGAATTATGGTTTTGGAGAAGAATATTGAATATACCATGGACTGCCAAAAGAACGAACAAGTCTGTCTTGGAAGAAGTACAACCAGAGTGCTCCTTAGAAGCAAGGATGGCGAGACTACGTCTTACATATTTTGGACGTGTTGTCAAGAGAGATCAGTCCCTGGAGAAAGACATGCTTGGTAAAGTACAGGGTCAGTGAAAAAGAGGAAGACCCTCAGCGAGAGGGACCGACAGTTGCAACAAATAGGCTCAAACATAACAATGATTGTAAGCGTGGCACAGGACTGGGCAGCATTTCGTTCTCTTGTTCATAGGGTCACTGTGAGTTGGGACCAAGTCAGCGGCACCTAACAACAACAACAACATTTATTTAGTCTTGTGGTAGAATCCTTCCTTTCATGTGGGAGACCCAGATTCAATTTCTGGCCAACGCAGCTCATACACAGCCACCACCCATCTGTCAGTGGAAGGTTGCATGTTGCTATGATGCTGAACAGGTGTCAGTGGAGCTTTCAGACTAAGACAGACTAGGAGGAAAGGTCTGGTGATCAACTTATGAAAATCTGCCAATGAAAACTATGGATCACAAAATTCTGATCCTGTTGTGCATGGGGTGGCCATGAGTCTGGGCCGACTCCATGGCAGCTAACAACAACAACAACCTCTCTATAGCTTTATTTAACTGATTGTTCATTTCAGAAGGACAGTTATACAGGGCAAATAGCCACAACTTCTTTGCAGGAAGCCAGCTGCCATCAAGTCGATTCTTACTCGTGGTGACCCCATGTGTGCCAGAGTAGAACTGTGTGCCACACAGTTTTCAGTGGCTGAGTTTTTGGAAGTAGATTGCCATGCCTTTCTTCCAAGGCACCTATGAGTGGATTCCCAGCTCCAACCTTTTTGTTAGGAGCTGAGCACGTTAACTGTACCACCCAGGGACGCCAGGAAGCAGAGTCTTTTTCAGGAAGTGGAGTGTATTTCCCCACCCCTGGAATCTGGGTTGACAACGTTTCGTTCTGTTGTGCACATAGTCACCGTGAGTTGGAGCTGACGCGACGGCAACTAATGACATCTACAACAACATGGTAATAATGGCTGTGGTGTGTGGCACCATTCTAAGTGTTTTACCTGGTCTGCCTCACTTGCTCCTCGTAGCCACCTGCTGAGTTAGGTGCTTTTTTTATCTGCATTTTATAGATGCAGGGAGTATAGGAAGTGAGGAGAAGAACTGAGGAATAGAAAGATTAAATATTTGACAAAGTCACACCTGTATAAAAGGTAGATCAAGATTCTAGTCCAGATGGCTTCATTCTAGCTGTGGGGCTGTCCTGCTCGGTGGCTACAGGATAGTGGAGGCCATTGAATTTCTAACAGTCCACTAAATATGCCCAACAACACATTTATTTCATATGTCTATTATTTTTTTCTGATTGAATCCAGAAGAATCAAATAAAAATAAAAAGAGCTGCTGATAGAAAAGCAAAAGGTGTAGAGAATGGAACTGGGAGATGAAAGAAATGGCGAAAATTTAAGGGCAAAGTCAGTTGTCGCTGTGAAGGGTGATGGGGTGGAAGAAGTGTCTGGGAGGTCTGCTGTGAACATTGTTTGGAAAAAGGATAGTCATTTTTAAAAATTGACAAGGCTATTTTGACATAGGTACATTAAAAAAAAAAAAAATGCTGGTATCCAAATAGCATTGTAAGTGTTTCTGGGTGAAAATGGGCATGTCTGATGCACTGTATCAGGGAAAGTAAGATGAGAGTAGCGAGTGCTATTCTCCAACGTCTGCGGGGCTTACAGAGAGGAATATTGCACCAAATGGTATTTACAGGTCTCTGGATTCCACATTTCTTGCTTGATGCTTTTATGGGTAATATGCCGTGAACCTCTCCCTGAGACACGTGTTACTAACTGTGGTGAATAGCTGATGTTCAGCATTAAAATGCCCTGCGTGATGTCACAGAAGCTGGGATTTGCACCCAGTTTCCTAGCTCCTTAGACCTCGTGCTGGTCCTGTAGCTTTGCAGCTTCTTCTTTGATGAACAGGTAAGAAATAAGCCCCTTTGGGCCCTGGGTGCCTTGGGCAGAAGGCTGTGTATGGGTTGGTCCTCACTGCTCAAGAAAAGTCGAAAACCAGCTCAAAGATCATGGTCACCTGTTCATGGGCCCCAAAGTTAGCTTTGCTTAATGTTCAGTGAGTATCAGCATCTTGCTGTCACTGTTCTATATTCTGTTTTAGAACTACACTCTGTCTTCCAGTCCCATGAAATGTCTTCCTTGAACCCTTTCACTCTATGCTTGCTACTGCTGATTTCTTTATTCTTCATATCAGCCCCAAAAGGATTGAGATTGGTTTACAAAGTGTGTGCACAGCCTAAAGCAAGAGTGGATAAAGAGAGCAAGGTATGGAGCAGCAAGGGTGCATTGTAATGAGACCAGAGGAAGTGTTGGTGCACAGACGTGGTTGCCACCTGATCCTTACAGCCACCAGAGGTCGGCTTGGTGCCCAGAGATGAGTTCTTAGCACCCAAAGCAGAGAGAAGAATGTACTCATTCACAAGGTGGTCATGATGCTTCCCTTAGTTATTCCTTAGTACTGAGGTTTCTTATCTGAGCCACTGACAGCTGGAATGGATCCAGGCCAACCAGATCATAGTTCCACTGACATGTCAGCAACCCAGGCAGACCATTTGACTGAAGGATGCCCAAGCACCCAGTATAAAAGGAAGTGAATTCTAAGCAGAAGAAAGAGAAGAAATGGTTGGGGGGGGGGTTCCCTAAATTCTTGCTCTGTGGCACAAGACATCGCTGGGGCTCTCTGCAAAGACACAGAGGTTCACAGTTCACTGAGGAACAGAGTGGGTCTTAGGGACCGACATGCTGGTGGCAGAAGCTGCAGAATGAAGGCCCAGGGAATTCCCTGTGGGTGGCCACACTAGTTTTTTAACTGTTGTGTACCCATCAAAGGTGGGGTCTGTCGGGTTTCTTTGAAAATGGATGCTGTACATGCTCATTTTCAATCTCTCTTTGCTTTTTTTTAATCAAAAAATGTTGTTATAGCATAGATGAAGTTTATGACCAAACATATTTCTGTGAATTAAAAAAAATCATAAAGTAATTGCCTCTATAAAACAAGAGCTTAAAGCATATCTTCTTAAGGAAGATATGGCAAAGAGAGAAGGAAATGAGACAGGAACTTGCAGAACTCAGAAAAAAGTGGAAGAGAAAAATAACACCATTTGCAGAAATACAGGGCATATTGGAAGTAGCATGAGGAAGAGCAGACACTGCTGAAAAGATAGCAAAGTACATAGAGGACAGGATTGAGAAGAAAGTGAGCAAAATAAAGTGGAAATAAGTGAGGCATTTAAAAGGATCAGCATATTGGAAGGCAGTCAAAATGTATCCCAAAAGCTTATACCTGATTGTCTGAAGAAGAGAACTAAGATCATGAAAGGAAAAAAAAAATACAATGATAATTTTAAAAATTATAGAAATAGAAGATGAATCTACACATTAAAAGGGAATATTGTATCCCAAGGAAAATGTTTACAGTGATCAATAATATTAAGGCATTTCTGATTAAAGTTACTAAATTCCAGAGATACCAAAGGGAATTAGGGAAAAGGGATCAGGACACATAATAAAGGAAAAATACCAATCTGGCTTTAGTCTTCTCCACAACTAGAAGAGAGAGGAGCAATGCCTGTAATACACCCAAGAAAGAAATTTTATACCAAACTGTCATTTAAATATAAAGACAACAGACATTCTTGAACATGCAGGAACTTGAGAAATATAGTTTATTTGAACCTTTCTTGAAGAAACTACTGGAAGAACTTCAGCCAACCAAGGGATGAAAGAAAAGAATTGGTACTGAGCATTTAATCCATTTAGCTTTGGGGTTAAGGCATAAGAAAATCATGTTTAACAACTGGACTAAACCAAAGCTAAGAAGTTTCCTGAATACAACCAAACACTTTGAGGGACAGAGTAGAAGGGGCAGAGGTCTGGGGACATCTAGGTCAATTGGCATAACAAAGTTTATTAAGAAAATGTTCTGTATCCTACTTTGGTGAGTGGCGTCTAGGGTCTTGAAAGCTAGTGAGTGGCTATCTAAGATGCATCAATTGGTCCCAACTCACCTGGAGTAAAGGAGAATGAACACCAAAGTCACAAGGAGTGTATTAGCCCAAGAGACAGAAAGGGCCACATAAACCAGAGACTTCATCACCCTGAGACCAGAAGAACTAGATGGTACCCAGCTACCACCAATGACCGCCCTGATAGGGAACAGAACAGAGAACCCCTGATGGAGCAGGAGAAAGATGGGGTGCAGAACTCAAATTCTTGTAAAAAGACCAGACTTAATGGTCTGACTGAGACTGGAGGGACCCTGGAAGACGTGGCCTCGGGGCTCTGTGTTAGCCCAAAACTAAAACCATTCCCAAGGCCAACTCTTCAGACAAAGATAAGACTGGATTATGGGACGTAAAATGATACTCGTGAAGAGTGTGCTTCTTAGCTCAAGTGGATACATGAGACAATGGGCACCTCCTGTCCAGAGGTGAGATGACAAGGCAGAGAGGGTCAGGAGCTGGTTGAATGGACACAGGAAATCGGGGTGGAAAGGAGGAGTGTGCTGTCACGGTATAGGAAGAGCAATTAGGGTCACATAATAATGTATGTATAAATTTTTGTATGAGAGACTAACTTGAGTTGTAAACTTTCACTTAAAATACAACAATTAAAAAAAAAAGCGTATTTATAAGTTGATGGAAATGTTTCGGTAGAGAGAGAAAGTGATTAGTGTTTAAGAGAAGAGAGAATGGCTGGGGCAGTGCCCTCAAGGGGATGAGAGGAGATGAATTCTGGGACTTAGGTGGGATTGTCTTCAGGTTGGAGCATGAAAAGTCTTTCATGAGCAATGAGAACAAATGTTGAGTGTGTGGGCACAGATGGCGGCACGTAGGTAGATGTGAAGATAGAAGCTTGTGGAAGTTCTCTTCTGATTGCTGCCATTTCTCAGTGAAGTAGGAGGCAACATATCAACTGAGAGTAAGGATGGGAGTGGAGGTGTTGGGGATTGGAGGAGAAAGGAGGTGTGAAATAGTCATTTTGGGTACACCATCCCATTGCTGTAGAGTCAATTCCAACTCATAGTGACCCTACAGGACAGAGTAGAGCTGCCCTGTAGGGTTTCCAAGAGCAGCTGGTGGATTGGAACTGCCAACTTTTTGGTTAGCAGCCGAAGGCTTAACCACATTTTGGGTAGTGGTGTCTAATTTGCTGTTTGGTGCATCCCTTGAATTATTTATTCAAAATTTATATTTTTCATTTCCGTTTGGTAAATTTTCAGATCTGAATAGTCATTCGTTGTAGGCTCTTACTTGCTTATCTTTAAGAGTTCATTTTTTGTTGTTGTTGTTGTTCTTTAAACATGTTATACGTAGCTATTCTACATTTTCTTTCTACTAATTTTAGTGTCTGGAGTCCTTAGGGTTTAAATCTCTTTGTTGTGTCTTCTGGCTCTCATACCTGGGGCCACCTCCTGTGTGCTTGGTGATCTTTGTAACTATATGGACTTTAGTTAATAATAATGCATCAGTTTTGCTTCATCAATTGTAACTAATGAACCACATGAATGCAAAATGTTAACAAATAGAGGAAACTGTACACAGGGAGAGGGGACACATGATAACTCTCTGTACTTTCTGCAAAACTTCTCTGTAAACCTGAAACTGCTCTAGAATATCAACTGTATCATTTTTAAAAAATAAATAAACACCCTGAAGTGAATTGATCTTTAAGGGAGAAAAAAAGGGTGAATTATAGTGACCACACACCTTATGGATTAGGGTTAACCCTAACCCTAGTCAATAAATACAGCACTAAGGAATCCTTTTCAGTCCCTGCTCTAAGCTTTGCTGGGTATTTTATACTCACAGCCCCCCTCCTTGCCGATCAATGCCACCCTCCTTCCATGTACGTATGCCTTGGTTTCTTGCCTCTGTGTCTTTGCTCATTTTTGATTCGTTTTCCTAGAACAGGCCCTTCCCAGTCCCTGCCTTGTCTAGCGCAGCCCACTTCTCCTTAAAGCCTTAGCTCACCTTGCCCTCTGGATGGCCTTCCTGACCTGCCCTCCTCCGCCACCGCCTCTTCTTTGCCTTCACTTTGATCTTCTCCATCACACACTTCTCTCTTCCTCCTCGGTCTCCTCCACCACCTGTGTGTGAGCTCTGGGGAGGCAAGGCTGTGCTTCCGGCTGGTATTGTCTCCACTTGGCACAGGGTCCAGCAAAGGGCAGATATGCAGTTGTTGGTTGGATGGGTGCATTTGGGGTAATGTGGAGGGCCCCACTTCTTTTTCTGTCTTCCCAATCAGAGATCCGTTTCAGCACTGATGAAACAACTGCCTACAGAAGCAGAGCATGGAGTCCCCAGAGGCGTGTGTCAGGAACTCGCCAGGCCCAGGAAGCCCACGTTCTCTGCACCACCGGGAAGGGCGTTGGCAGGCAGAGTGAGCAGAATTCCCGGGAGGGATGCTTTGGCAAGTAGCTACTCTGGGGACTGATGGGAATGGGGGAGAGAAAGGAATGCTCATTTAGGAATGAATTGTTAGGGGCAGAGTCAGACGGAACTACGCTCAGTCTTTCTGGAACCCACTGAGGGGCCCCGTCCAGAGAAGGAGGGACTGCATGAGTCAGCTCAGTTCTGGTCAAAGGCTTGAGCCTGCTGACGTGGACTTTTATCTCCTTTTTGGCGTCTCGGGGATCAAACAAGGGATCATTCCAGTTGTGCCTGACTGCCGAGCCTCTGCCTTGTAAATCATCTTGCTTATTATGAGGGCTGATGCTAGCCTAGTCTTTTCTGTGGCCTTTCCCTGTGGGTCCTGGCAAGGCCAGTGGTGACCATGAGCAACCTGAGAAGGCCACCTCTCAGCTGAGGCCCAGACAGGCTGCTGCCATGCCCTTAACTGGCATCGGCCACTTGTAGCCCCTGTGAGCTTGGCCAGGCAGATGGCTGTAAGTGGTTGTTCCCATGGCTGTGCCTTGCAGCCAGGTGCACTTCCAGGCTCTAAGGAGGAAGATACATCAGGGTAATTTGGAGACTGGTTGCTTTGCACAGGAGGAACAGGTGTAGGTCATGCTTCTTGGCTCCTGGACCTAGAAATTCATCTGTTTCTGTACCTTTCAGAAGGAAGCCATGTTCCTACCTTTATTTGAAACCTATTCCTACCACTGTGCTTGACCTTTAGGGCCAGGCATTCTGCTGTGGACTGAGGTTCCAAGGCTAAGCTGCCCCAGTGTACCCGACCAACAGGTGAAGACGCCTAGACCAGGCCGGTGGGGAGTGCTGGTCAGAGAAAAGATTGGCCTCCTGGACCCAGCCTCAGGGTCCAAGGAAGATGCCGTGGAGGAGCTGAGTTTTGAACTGTTTCCTCAAATTAGTATGAGCTAGCTGAGTTAAAAAAGGAGTGGCTGGGTGTCTGAGTCCCTGGGTGGTGTAAACAGTTAAGTGCTCAGCTACTAATCAAAAAGTCAGTGTTCAAATCCACCCAGAAGAGCGTCAGAAGAAAGGCCTGGAGATCTTCTTTTGAAGGTCACAGTCATGAAAACTCTATGAAGTGCAGTTCTACTCCAAAGCACTTGGGGGTTGCTGTGACTTGAAAGCTGACTCGACAGCAACTGTTTTTTTTTTTTTCTTTTGTGGGGAGGCTGTGTTTTAGTTACCTAGTGCTGCTGCACCATAAACACAAGTGGGTGGCTTTAAAGAATGGAAATTTTTTTCTTACTGTTCAGGAGGCTAGAAATCTGAATTCAGGGTATAGCTCTAGGGGGAGGCCCTTGTCCTTTCTGCTTCTAGTAGCTCCCGGAAATTCTTATAGACACATCTGTCTCCGTTATCTGTCTTCCTCTTCTCCCTGTGTCTCTGTCTCTTCTGCTCTTTTTATAACCCAGAAGTGATTAGGTTTAGGACCCACCCTATTCTGGTATGACATAATTAACATAACAAAGAAAACCCTATTTCCAAACAGGATCCTATTTAAAGGTATAGGAGCCAGGATTTCAATACATATTTGGGGCGGGGTTGGCTGGGATACAGTTCAATCCATAACATTGAAGGAAGGAATAACTGTTTTAATACAAGTCCTTTTCAGCTACCTGTAGAGTAGGCAAGGGTTTGGTCTTGTAAGACCCACAAATATGCCAAGCTGACCCCAGGAGCTACCTGTAAAATTCTAGTTTCTTGCTCAGAGACTATTTCTTAATCTGAAAAACGGGCAATATGTCACCTGTTGTTAGGTGCTGTCAAGTCAGTTCTGATTCATAGCGACCCTGTGTACAAAAGAATGAAATACTGCCCTGTCCTGAGCCATCCTCAACAGTCATTGCTATGTTTGAGCCCATTATTGCAGCCACAGTGTCAGTCCATCTCGTTGACGGTCTTCTTCCTTTTCTCTGACCCTCTACTTTACCAAGCATGATGTCCTTCTCCAGGAGCTGGTCCTGCCTGATAACGTGTCCAAAGCACGTGAGATGAATCCTCCCCATCCTCACTTTTAAGGAGCATTCTAGCTGTACTTCTTCCAAGACAGACGGAATTGCTTAATTAATAGGAATATAGATGCAATTGTTAAATGTTTTTTTTATAGCTTTATTGAGGTGTTATTGAGTTCCTCCGTGGGAGAAAGATGTGGCAGTCTGCCTCCATAAAGATTACAGCCTTGGAAACCCTATAGGGCAAGCTCTACTCTGTCCTGTAGGGTTGCCGTGAGTCAGAATAGACTCCATGCCAATGGGTTTGGAATTGACTTACAATAAACTTTACATATTTAAAGTGCACAATATGAAGCATTTTAACAGATGTCCATGAAACCATCACCATGGCCAAATGATGGGCAAAACCATCACTCTTAAAAGCTTCATTGAACCCCTTCATAATCCATCCCTCCATCCTTCCCTATCCTTAGATAACCACTGATCTGCTTTCTGTCATTATATGTTCATTTGCATTTCTAGAATTGAATGTAAATTTAATGATACAGTATGTTTTGGTTTTTTGAGGAAGGGGTCTGGCTTCTTTCACACAGCGTAATTGTTTTGAGATTCATCCATGTTATTGGGTGTATCAGCAGTTCGTTCCTTTTTATTGTTAAGTAGTATTCCATTGTATGGATATACTACAATTTGTTTATCTCTTCACCTGTTGGTGGACATTTGGGCTGTTTCCAGATTTTGACTATTAAAAATAAAGCTGCTGTAAACATTTGTGTCGAAGTCTTTGTATGGAAATATGCTTTAATTTCTCTAGGGTAAATACCAAGGAGTGAAATGGCTAGATCATGTGGTAGGTGTATGTTTGACTTCTGAAGAAATTGCCAAACTGTTTTCCAAAGTGGCTTATTCATTTTATAATCGCACCAGCAGTGTATGAGAGTTCCAGGTGCTCCACATCCTTACCAACACGTGATATGGTCAGTCTTTTTAATTAATCCATTCTAGTGAGTATGTAATGGTATCTCATTATGGTTTTAGTTTGCACTTTCCTAGTAAGTAATGATGTTGAATATCTTTGCACACACTTATTTTCCATATGTATATCTTCTTTGGTAAAGTGTGTAACTCTTTTGCTCATTTTTTATTAGGTTGTCTTATGATTGAATTATGAATTCTTTATACATTTTAGATACAAGTCCATTGTTGGATATATGCTTTCTGGATATTTTCTCCCAGTGTGTAGCTTGGCGTTTAATTCTTGTAATAGTGCCTTTTGAAGAGAAAAAGGTTTTTATTTGGATATAGTCCAATTTATTGATGTTTTTCCTTTTATATTTTATACTTTTTATAGTGTTTACAAAATATTTGCCAAACCCAAGATGACTAAGATTTTTTCTGATATTTTCTTCTAGAAGTTTTATAGTTTTAGCTCTTACATTTAGGTCAGTGATGCATTTTGAACTAATATTTTACATGATGTGAAATGTCAAGGTTCATTTATTTATTTATTTTGTATATGGTTATCTGATTTTTCCAGCATCATATATTGAAAAGATTGTCCTTTCCTTATTGATAGACCTTGGAACTTTTTTTTTTTTTTAATTGTACTTCAGGTGAAGGCTTACAGAACAAATAGTTTCTCATGAAACAGTAGTACACATATTGTTTTATGACATTGGTTAACAACCCCACAACATGTCAACCCTCTCCCTTCTCGACTTTTTTTTTTTTTGGTGAAAATATACGTAGCCAAAGATACACTATTTCAAAAATTTATACATGCACAGTTCAGTGACATCGACTACGCTCTTCCAGTTGTGCTGCTATTCTCACTTTAGATGAAGGCTTACAGAACAAAATAGTTTCTCGTTTATCAGTTAGTACACGTTGCCCTCTGACAATGGTTAACAACCTCACAAGACATCAACACTATCCTTGGGTTCCCTATCACCAGCTTTCCTGTCCCCTTCTGCCTTCTGGCCCTTGTCCCTGGACTGCTGTACCTCATTAGTCCCATTTGATTTTATGGGGCTGTCCACTCCCCAGCTTGATATACCTTGGAACTTTTGTTGAAAATATATTGACCATGTATGTGTGGATTTATTTCTGGTCTCTTTATTCTACTGCATTGATCTATGTCTGTATTTACACCAATCCTATATTGTTTTGATTTGTGTAGTTTTGTAATAAACCTTGAAATCAGGTGGTTTATGTCCTCCACTTTTGTTCTTCCTTTTTAAAGTTGTTTTTGGGGCGATGGATGGGAAGCTGTTGTGGGTGTATTACATTTTTATATAAATTTTTAAATTTTTTCTTAATTTCTACCAAAACAAAACAAAACAACCCTGCTGGGATTTTGATTCAGATTGCATAGAATTTGTACATCGGTTTGGAGGATAACTGACAACTTAGCAATATTGAGTCTTCTAATCCATGAACACATTGTATCTCTCCATGTACGTAGGTCTTTATTTCTCTGAGCACTGTTTTGTTGCTTTCAGTGTTGTCTACACATCTTTTGTCAAATTAAACCCCAAGTATTATATATTTTTTCACGCAATTATAAATTATTTTATTTATTAAATTTCACGTTTGGATTGTTCATTGCTAGTATATAGAAATACAGTTGATTTTTATGGACCTTGTATCTTGCAGAGTTTCAGTCCTATCAGTTTTTGTTCCAGGTATTTTGAGGTTCTGTTATTAGGAGTTTAAATATTTAGGATTGTTACGTCTTCTTGATGAATCTACCCATCAAGAAGAAATGATCTTCTAAATCTTTATTTATATTCTTTGCTCTGGTATAACTCCAGCTTTCTTCTGATTACTGTCAGCATATTGTATTCTTTTTCTGTCCTTTATACTCTTTATTTATTTCTGTTGAATAAAGTGGGTTTATTTTAGACAGCATAT
The DNA here is from genome assembly GCF_000243295.1 of Trichechus manatus latirostris. Lineage (NCBI taxonomy): Eukaryota > Metazoa > Chordata > Mammalia > Sirenia > Trichechidae > Trichechus > Trichechus manatus. The sequence goes on from NW_004443981.1 coordinate 10,738,041, forward strand.
AGTTTGTTCTTGCTTTTTAAAAATGTAATTGACAATCTCTGCCTTTTATTTGAGGTGTTTAAACCATTTACACTTAATAGGATTATTGGCACAGTTGGGATTAAATATTCCATCTTCCTATTTATTTTCTATTTGTCCCATCTGTTCTTTGTTCTCTTTCTTCTGACTTCCTTTGGATAAACTGAGTAATTTTTAGGTTTCAGTTTATGTCCTCTGTTGGTTTATTCACTATAAGTGTTATTTTTAATACAGGTTACTTAGGGTTTGTAATATACATATTTGTCTCATCACAGTCTACCTTCAAGTAATATGACTTCACGTGTAGTACCGTATAACAGTGTTACAAGGGTTTACCTTCGTTTCTCCCTTCCTGGCCTTTGTGCTGATGATGCCATATCTTTTATTTCTACAAATGTTCTAAACACTACACACAAAAATTTATTATGTTTGTTTAAAATAGTTAATTACCTTTTAAGGAGATCTTAAAAATAAGAAAAAATGTCTTTTATGTTTACCCGTATGCTTACCATTCCTCAGGGTAGATTCACATGTTTATCTGGTATCATTTTATTTTTTGCCAAAGAGCTTATTTATTATTTCTTGCAGTGAAGGTCTGCTGGTGATGAATTTCTTCAGTTTTCAAATGTCTGAAAAGTCTTCATTTTACCTTCACATTTTGAAAGATATTTTTGTTGGATAAATAATTCTAGCATGACAGGTGGTTTTTTTTTTTTCTTTCAGTACTTTAAAGATGTTACTGTACTGTCTTTGGCATACATTGTCTCTGATGAGAAGTTGGCTATCATTTTGTATCATTCTGTACATAATGTGTCTTTTTTCTTCTGGCTGATTTTAAAATTTTCTCTTTATCAGTGGTTTTAGGAAATTTTATTATAATGTGCCTTAGTGTACTTTCCTTCATGTTTCTTGTGCTTGGGCTCATTTAGCATCCATGTTGTTGTTGTTAGGTGCCGTCAAGTTGAATTCGACTCATAGCGACCCTGTGCACATCAGAACGAAACAGTGCCCAGTCCTGCACTGTCCTCACAGTCGTTGTTATATTTGAATCTATTGTTGCAGCCACTGTGTCAGTCTGTCTCATTGAGGGTCTTCCTGTTTTTCACTGATCCTTTACTTTACCAAGCATAATGTCCTTCTCCAGGGACTGAGCAATCTTGATAACATATCCAAAATATATGAGACAAAGTCTTGCCACCCTTGCTTCTGATGAGCATTCTGGCTTTGCTTCTTCCAAGACAGGGTTGTTCATTCTTTTGGCAGCCCATGATATATTCAGTATTCTTTGTCAATGCCATAAGTCAAAGGCATCAATCTTCCTCAGTCTTCCTTATTCACTGTCCACCTTTCACATGCGTATGAGGCGATTGAAAACATCATGACTTGGGTCAGGCACACCTTAGTCGTCAAAGTGTCATCTCTGCTTTGTAACACTTTAAAGAGGTCTTTTGCAGCAGATTTGCCCAGTGCAACGTGTCGACTGATTTCTTGACTGCTGCTTCCATGGGCGCTGATTGTGGATCCAAGTAAAATGAAATCCTTGATGACTTCAGTATTTTCTCTGTTTATCATGATGTTGCTTATTGGTCCAGTTGTGAGGATTTTTGTTTTCTTTATGTTGAGGTGTAATCCATACTGCAGCCTCTGATCTTTGAATTTCTTCAGTTAAGTGCTTCAAGTCCTCTTCACTTTCAGCAAGCAAGGTTGTGTCATCTGTATATAGCAGGTTGTTTACGAATCTTCTTCCAATCCTGATGCTGTGTTCTTCTTCATACAGTTTTTTATTTGCTCAGCATATAGATTGAATAAGTATGGTAAAAGGATAACAATCCTGATGCACATCTTTCTTGACTTTAAACCACGCAGTATCCCCTTCTGTTCGAACGACTGCATCTTGGTCTAAGTACAAGTTCCTCATGAGCACAATTAAGTGTTCTGGAATTCCCATTCTTCACAGTATTATCCGTAATTTGCATCTATGGGTTTATAGTTTCATCAAATCTGGAAAAAATCAGTTATTATTTATTCAAATACTTTTGTCTCCATTTGCCTTTCCTCCAGGATTTCTAATTACATATATATTAGGGTGTTTGAATTTGTCCCAGTAATCCTTAATGCTCTCTATTCAACTTTTCTCCCCATCTTTTTACTGTTTGTGTTTTAGTTTGGATGGTTTGTACTGTTGTGTCTTGAAGTGCACTAAACTTATGTTCTGCAGTGTATAATCTGCTGTTAATCCTAGGCATTGTTTTTTTTAAATCTCTATTGATTCAATTTGTATATTATATCTTTCACGGCTCTCTTAGAAATTCTTATCTTGTCCTCAACCCTTTGAACATACAGAAGATAGCTATAACAACTGTTTTAACATCTTCCCCTACTAATTCTATCATCTGTGGCATTTCTGATTGTTTCTACTGATTTGTGTTTTTCTTGGTTATGACTTATATTTTCATGTTACTTTGCATTCTTGGTAATTTTTTATTGAATGCTAGAATTTTACATTTCATCTTGTTGAGTGCAGGATATTTTTATATTCCTTTACATATTCCTGAGTTTTGTTCTTGGAAGCCATTATGTTCTTTGGATACCAACTGATCTTTTTGAGGCTTTCTTTTAAGATTTATTAGTTTAGACTAAAATAGCCTTTGTTGTCAATTTACTGTGTGCCATCAAGTCAATTCCAACTCATAGCAACCTTATAGGACAGAGTAGAACTGCCCCATAGGATTTCCAAGGCTGTAATCTTTACAGAAGCAGATCGCCAGTTCTTTCCTTCCATGGAGTCTCTTGTGGATTTGAACCGCTGACCTTTTTTGTTAGCAGCTAAGTGCTTAACCATACTGCCACCAGCCCCACTCTTGAGTCAATATCCTTCTGAAAATTCTACCTAATGCCTCATTGCAAAGTTGTTCCACTTTGAGTGATGGGACCACAAACTATTCCTGACCCTATGTGAAATTCAAGGATTGTTGCACTTATGCCTTTCTGGTAGTCTCTCCCAGCCTCGAGCAGTTTCCTTACATCATGTGCTACAAGAACTCACTCAGCTGGTCTCCAGGGGAACCCTTTGCAGATGTCTGGAGCTCTCTCTCCAGGAAACCCACTTCTCTCCTGTGGTTCTCTGCTCTCGAGTACTCTGCCCTGCAAATTTAAGCTTCCTTGGCCTCCCTTAATTCTCAACGCTGCCTTCTCATTTAATAGAGAACACCAGGCTCTCTTTGGATTGCCCTTACCTGCAATGTGTTCTGGCAACTATTTCTAGGTAGTAGGCTTGGGTGATTGTAGGGTTCATCTCACTTACTTCCCTTCTGCCAAGGATCACTGTCTTGTGCTGCTTGTTGTCTTATTTTTGAAAGCTGTTGTTTTGTCTTTTTAACATTTTTTAGTGCAGGAGTGTAAATACAGTCGCTGTGTCTGCATCATGGTCAGAAGCAGAAATTCTACACTTGGAATTTTTAAACTTTCCTCTGCAGGCACGAAAGAGCAGCCTTTCAGCCAAGCAGAGTAGGGGAATAGTGACCAGGGCACTGTCTCAGAGTCAGGGTGCTTGGAACTGAGTTCAGCACTCTACAACATTACTTTTAATTTCCCTAACTGTGAACACCTTATGGGACATCTCTGTATCTGGCAACCAGCACAGTGCCTGAAAAACAGTAAGTGTTCTGTAAGTGATGTTTGGTTGGGAGGCAGGGCAGTCTAAACAGGGGGCCAAAGGGCTGTGTGTAGCTGTGACTGGAGCAAAGGAGGTGGGTGGGGAAGGGGTGGCAGATGAGGCTGGAAAGGCCTCTAAAAACCACAATTCTCAGGGCCTTTGGTGTGAGCATCAGCAGTTTGGCCTTTATTTGGGGAGCTATGTTGTTGTTGTTGTCGGGTGCTGTCGAGTCAATTCTAAATCATGGCTACGCCATGTAACAAAGTAGAACTACCCCATAAGTTTTTCTTGGTTAAAATTTTTATGGAGGCAGATCACCAGGTCTTTCTCTGAAAAAGCTGATGGTTGGGTTCAAACTTCCAACCTTTCGATTAGCAGCTGAATGCTTAACTATTGAGGAACCAGGGCTCTTTTGGAGGAGTTTAAGTAGAAACCAACATGGCAAGACTTGTGTATGTTTGTGTACCCTGACTGTAGCAGATTGGAGGGCAATTTAAGGAGAAGAGACTCTAGGTGACCCATGAGGATACGAGAAGTAGAGAATCAAGTTGGTAAAGTGGGGACGAGTTGGAGGCCGAGGATAGGAGGAGTCTGATAACTGCCTTCTTCTTGTGCCAAGATGGCAGACCCTGGTCAGGAGAATCTGCCTTCTCATGCACCTCAGTGTCCCCCATTTTCTGCCGCAGGTGCCGGAAACTTGTCCTTGTTTGGAAACTCACAGATTATACGAAAATAGACTGCCATGTGAAACAGGGAGAGGAGCTTGTCTCAATCTGGGCAGACCTTCCATTTCCAGAATCTGTGAAGGTGATAAAATGAATTTCTCAAGAAGCATAAGTTGCTCATGTTGGTGGCTCAGCAAATGAAAAGGGTGAGATTAAGTTCCCTACTGCTAAAAATGTGTTCACCGAGTTCTTAGTTTCCCTGGCTTCCTCTATGACAATGACAACTCCATGCCCACTTGACACTAGAAAATGCAAAGTCAAGAAAACAAGACTTCCATGTGTTCTCTGCTGTTGTGCTAATGGCTGCTTCTGTTCTCAAATTTGTGTCTGCCTCTGGGTAGTTAGCAACGAGTGATGTGCCATTTGTCGTAAAAATTAAAAACACTTGAGTAGATGTGAGTTACAAGTATGTAATTATTATCTAAATGAACTAAATCTTAAAATTTCATAGACTGATAATTTTGAATATATTAGGCAATGCATAACATATAGTTTTAGGCTCGTGGACTTTTGTAAGCGTTCTCAAGTTCAGTAAGGGAACTAAAAAAGATATGAGTGCATTAATTTCAGATTTGCTCTCCCACTTCCACTGATTTCAAAGTTTCAGGATATTCTACATAATTAGTAAGGAGCTCTGTGACAAATTGTACCAGCTAATACTCCTCATACTGATATCTCTAAACCCCAGGCCAACGTCTCTGCCTTTGGGGCTGAAATTAGCTCCAAGGTGACCCGTTTCACTCCTGATCTCTGTGTCCGGCCTTTCTCTGTCCTCTCCACCTCTTGCCACCTGCCTTTCTTCTTTCCCTTCCTTTCATTCTTTTCTTGAGACCCCATTTACCTATTTCTGAGCTTCTGGAATTATTTTTACCACCATGAAGATTGGTAGTGATAACCAGCAATGACAAATCTTTGGGCGATGTCTTCCTTGGAGAATTTCTCTGCTTTTGAAAAAGGCCTCTGGACGTTTGAAAAAGCAACTGCAGAGCTGTAAAGAGTAGTTAACACCCTTGTTTCTAGTGATATTTTCATGAAGTTCCCAGTGGGAAACATGTAATTCAGTTTGGGAAAAAAAAAGACATAAAACAAAGATACTAATGTTGATGAAGTCTATGCATAATTGAATAAGCAATTTTAGTTTTATAACATACAGTCATAAAGACCATGATCATTTGAATCTCATGCGTATTTTGGGGCATGGCTAAAATTCAGTAAACCTAATTGATTCCTCTCCAGGAAAACCTACAAAATTCCATGGAAGAAGTTTACCATGAAAAAAAATTTGAGTGTTGAAAAACAGAAAAGAAACCACTATTTCCCGGCACAGAAAGGACTCTTCCTTGAGAGACTTTATGGGGATTTCAGAGGGCAATGCTAAGAAGGAACAAGTCAGGGAGCGACTGCAGGCTGGGTATTTACCTCTCCTTTTCATTCTTTTTTCTTCTTGAGTGGCAGGTGTGGGTGGGATGGAGGCCTGGGTCAGGGTGTGGCAGAAAGAGGGCAACCTGGGAGTCAGAAGATTGAGCTTGAGAAATGGAAAATCCAGGCCACAGACGGAGGAGGCAAGTGACTGCCTAGTGTCCCCACCCAACACATGTTGAATATTTTCGTGTATGGGCACCAGTAAGTCCATTTCCTCCCCACTCTAGTCTCCCTCCCAAATCATGTCCTATTTGTGTGGTTGTTTCTTTGGACCAAACTGATGAACTATTTACTTTGTTAGTTTATTAAATTTTATTAGTTGATTATTGATTACCTCCTATGTATAAGGTGTTCTGATGGCCAGTTTTATGTGTCAGCTGGGCTAGGCTATAGAACCTGGTTAGAAAACTAATCTAGGTGTTGACCTGAAGCTATTTTATAGGTGTGGTTTTAACATCTCCAGTCAGTTGATTTTAAGTAAAGGAGATTATCTTTGATAACCTACGTAGGACTCATGTGATCAATTGGAAGATCTTAAGAGCAAAACTGAGGTTACCCTGAGGAAGAAGCACTTCTTCTGGTGGACTGCAGCCTCAGCTCCTGCCCGGAAGCTCTAGCCCCACAATTAAATAAGCCAATTCCTTGAAATAACACACATGTGTATATATATATATATATATATAGAGAGAGAGAGAGAGAGAGAGAGAGAGAGGGAGAGAGGGAGAGAGAGAGAGAGAGAATGAGAGCCCTGGTGGAGCAATGGTTAAAAACTTGACTGTTAACTGAAAGGTTGGCAATTCAAACCCACCCAGCTACTCTGTGGGAGAAAAGACTGGTGATCTGCTCCCATAAAGATTACAGCCAAGAAAAGCCTATGGGGCTGTTCTACCCTGTCAGTGGGGTTGCTGTGAGTCAATCGATTCAATAGCACCCAACAGCAACAATAAATATATATGAGTGTGCATGTAAAGACATATACATATGTATATGCGTATATCCAGAAAAACCAAACCCGATGCCGTGAGTCCATTCTGACTCATAATGACCCTAGAAGACAGAGTAGAGCTGCCCCATAGGGTTTCCAAAGAATGGCTGGTAGGTTTGAACTGCTGACCTTATGTTAGCAGCTGAACTCTTAAACACTGGGCCACCAGGGCTCCATATGTGTATATATGTGTGTGTAAATTGTGTATGTATGTGTGTACATGTGTGTTTATTATATATGATATGTATGTGAGTATATTATATATCCCCCAAGTGTCTGTCATTTTGTCGTACTGTGGGGGCTTGCATGTTGCTGTGATGCTGGAAGCTATGCCATCAGTATTCAGATACCAGTAGGGGCACGGATGGCAGACAGGTTTCATCTGAGCTTCCAAACTAAGACAGGCTAGGAAGAAGGACCAAGCAGTCTACTTCTGAAAAGAATTAGGCTGTGAAAACTTTATGAATAGCAGCAGAACATTGTCTGATATAGTGCCGGAAGATGAGCCCACCAAGTTAGAAGGCACTCAAAAGATGACTGGGAAGAGCTGACTCCTCAAAGTAGGGTTGACCTTAATGACGTGGATGGAGTCAAGCTTTCGGCACCTTCATTTGCTGTTGTGGCACGACTCAAAATGAGAAGAAACAGCTACAAACAATTCGTTAACAGTCAGAACGTGGAATGTATGAAGTATGAATCAAGGAAAATTGGAAATCATCAAAAATGAAATAGAACACGTACACATGGATATCCTAGGCATTAGTAAGCTGAAATGGACTGGTGTTGGCCGTTTTGAGTTAGACAATCATATGGTCTACTATGTCAGGAATGACAGCTTGAAGAGGAATGGTGTCACATTAATTGTCAAGAAGAATGTTTCAGGATCTATCCTGAAGTACCACGTTGTCGGTGATAGGATAATAGCCATACGCCTACAAAGAAGACCAGTTAATATGACTATTATTCAAATTTACCCACCAATCACTAAGGCCAAAGATGAAGAAATTGAAGATTTTTACCAGCTTCTACAGTCTGAAATTGATCGAACATGCAATCGGGATGCATTGATAATTACTGGTGATTGGAATGAGAAAGTTGGAAACAAAGACGAAGGACCGGTAGTTGGAAAATATGGCCTTGGTGATAGAAATGATGCTGGAGATCACATGATAGAATTTTGCAAGACCAATGACTTCTTCATTGCAAATACTTTTTTTCACCAACATAAATGGCGACTATACACAGGGACCTTGCCAGACAGAATGCACAAGAATCAAATCAACTACATCTGTGGAAAGAGACGATGGAAAAGCTCAGTATCATCAGTCAGAACAAGGCTAGGGGCCGAATGCAGAACAGACCATCAATTGCTCGTATGCAAGTTTAAGTTGAAACTGAAGAAAATTAGAACAAGTTGATGAGAGCCAAAGTACAACCTTGAGTATATTCCACCTGTATTTAGAGACCGTCTCAAGAATAGGTTTGACGCGTTGAACACAAACGACCAAAGACCAGACAGTTGTGGAATGACATCAAGGACGTCATAAATGAAGAAAGCAAGAAGTCATTAAAAAGACAAGAAAGAAAGAAAAGAACAGAATGGATGTCAGAAGAGACTCTGAAACTTGCTCTTGTACATCAAGTCGCTAAAGCAAAAGGAAGAAATGATGAAGTAAAAGAACTGAACAGAAGATTTCAAAAGGCAGCTAGAGAAGACAAAATATTATAATGACGTGTGCAAAGAGCTGGAGATAGAAAACCAAAAGGGAAGAACACGCTCGGCATTTCTCAAGCTGAAAGAAGTGAAGAAAAATTCAAGCCTCAAGTTGCAGTAGTGAAGAATTCTATGGGAGAAAATATTAGACGACACGGGAAGCATCAAAAGAAGATGGAAGGAATACACAGAGTCATTATACCAAAAAGAATTGGTCTATGTTCAACCATTTCAAGAGGTAGCATATGATCAGGAACCGATAGTACTGAAGGAAGAACTCCAAGCTGCAGTGAAGGCATTGGCGAAAAACGAGGCTCCAGGAATTGACAGAATATCAATTGAGATGTTTCAACAAACGGATGCAGTGCTGGAAGTGCTCACTTGTCTATGCCAAGAAATTCGGAAGACAGCTACCTGGCCAACTGACTGGAAGAGGTCCATATTTATGCCTATTCCCAAGAAAGGTGATCCAACCAAATGTGGAAATTATTGAACAATATCATTAATACCACACGTAAGTAAAATTTTGCTGAAAATCATTCAAAAGCTGTTGCAGCAGCGTATTGACAGGGAACTGCCAGAAATTCAGGCCGAATTCAGAAGAGGACGTGGAACCAGGGATATCATTACTGATGTCAGATGAATCTTGACTGAAAGCAGAGAGTACCAGAAAGATGTTTACCTGTGTTTTATCGACTATGCAAAGGCATTAGACTGTGTGGATCATAACAAATTATGGATAACATTGGGAAGAATGGGAATTCCAGAAGACATAATTGTGTTCATGCGTAACCTGTACATAGATCAAGAGGCAGTTGTTCAGACAGAACAAGGGGATAGTGCATGGTTTAAATTCAGGAAAGGTGTGCGTCAGGATCGTATCCTTCACCATACCTATTCAATCTGTGTGCTGAGCAAATAAGCCAAGAAGCTGGACTGTATGAAAAAGAATGGGGCATCAGAATTGGAGGAAGACTCATTAACAACCTGCTTTATGCAGATGACACAACCTTGCTTGCTGAAAGTGAAGAGAACTTGAAGCACTTACTGATGAAGATCAAAGACCACAGCCTTCACTATGGATTACACCTCAACATAAAACAAAAATCCTCACAGCTGGACCAATTAAGCAACATCATGATAAATGGAGAAAAGATTGAAGTTGTCAAGGATTTCATTTCACTTGGATCCACAATCAACACCCATGGAAGCAGCAGTGAAGAAATCAAATGACACATTGCATTGGGAAAATCTGCTGCAAAAGACCTCTTTAAAGTGTTGAAAAGCAGAGATGTCACCTTGAAGACTAAGGTGCACCTGACCCAAGCCATGGTATTTTCAGTCGCATCATATGCATGCCAAAGCTGGACAATGAATAAGGAAGATCAAAGAAAAAGTGACGTCTTTGAAATGTGGTGTTGGCGAAGAATATCGAATATACCATGAACTGCCAAAAGAAGGAACAAATCTATCTTGGAAGAAGTACAACCAGAATGCTCCTTAGAAGCAAGGATGGCAAGACTACGTCTTACATATTTTGGACGTTATCAGGAGGGACCAGTCCCTGGAGAAAGACATCATGCTTGGTAAAGTGCAGGGTCAGTGAAAAAGAGGAAGACCCTCAATGAGATGGATTGACACAGTGGCTGAAACCATGGGCTCAAGCATAACAAGGATCGTGGGGATGGCACAGGATCAGTCAATGTTTCGTTCTGTAGTACGTAGGGTTGCTATGAGTCAGAACCGACTTGACCGCACCTAACAACAACAACATATTTTATATTCATATGTATGTGTATATGTGCCTATACATGTCTGTTTATATGTGTGTTTTATACGTAGGTATGTGTGTGTGTATATCTATCTGTCATCTTTCTATCTCCTACTGGTTCTGTTTCTCTGGTAGGACCCTGACTGACAGCGATGCTGTGTCAACCCAGGTGGGCAGCAGTGAATGGGAGAAGGCCTAGCTTTCGGATGGTGGACATGCCCGAGGCCCAACTAAGTCACCACAGTGACTTTGCTTCAGTTGTCATCAGTGATCATAGGATACATAGGAGGGCTAGGATACCGGGAAGCAGGAGGCTGCCGCTCGGGGAGGGAAGGACTCCCTGCAGAATTGGTGTTTGAAAGCCATTTGCAGGATGTGCGACGTATGAAAGGCGGGGCGGGTGCTCCTGGCAGATGGCATGGCACCTGAAAGGACTGTGAGGCAGGGAGGAGCAGAATGTGGCCCGTGTGGCTGTGCCCCGAGGGGAGGAACAGCTGTGTGGGCCGAGGCTGCGAGCTGGGCCCCAGCCCACAGCTGGTGGGCCTCTTGCCGGCAGCATTTGGGCGCCTTTCCCTGGCCACCCAAAATTAAAAAACAAAACAAAAAAATAAACTGGTTGCTGTTGAGTAACTTCCGACTCATGGCAACCCCCTGTGTGTCAGAGTGGAACTGTGCTCTGTAGGGTTTTCAGTGGTTGACTTTTTGGAAGTAGATCACCAAGTCTTTCTTCTGAGGCACCTCTGGGTGGACTTGAACCTCCAACTCTTCAGCTAGCAGCTGAGTGCATTAACTGTTTGCACCACCCAGAGACTCCTCTTTGGCCACCTCTCCTCAGATGCTATTCCAGGTAGAGCTGAGCAGTAGCATCTGAGTGGTCTTTAAACCCCTTGGATGGAGTCCTGAGGCCTGGGGGCTCAGGCTGCTGAGAAGAGCAGCGCCTCAGCTGCAGCCCGGCCCTTGCTGCTCCCGCTCCGGGCTCTGCTCCGGGCTCTGCAGCCTGCAAGTCCTTCCCGGTGAAAAGGATGTGAGGGGTGTCTTTCCATCCCTGGCATCTGTCCCCGATACACCATCTGCCCACACAGCCAGCCCACGCCTTTCTTCTTGTTCTTCCTCTCCCACTTCTCGTTTGGACCAGGGGCATAGAGGAAGTTGTTATGTCTCAGCTCTGCGAGGCTGCGAGGGTTCTGGAAAAGAGAGGGGTTTGGAGAGTGACTCTTCGGGTTGCCATGTCTCCTCTTCCTGGTGTGATTTGCTCAGAGTGTCCCAGCTCTGCTTTCTGGACGCAGCCTCCAGACGGTGGGAGCAATGCAGGGACATGGGGCGTCTGTGCTTTGGACCAGTGGGCTGTGAGTAGCTCAGTGCCCTCATTCCCTGCACAGGGGACACTGCCCGAGAGAGCTGACATTATGGATGAGATTTTCCGTGATGACCCTGACATTATCTAACATTTTCTAAAAGCATCCTACAAGGACGTGGAGCTGATGCGGGGAGAGGTGCTGAGAGAACCTGTTTTCTTCTCAAAGCATCACCAGCGACACACCATATGGCTTTTGCCAAACCATTTGGCCGCTCTAAGAGTTTTTATTCCCAATTGTAAAACTGAGCTAATAGAATTTGCCACCCCACCGGGATATCACAGGCACTAATCAGAATGTCTATAAATGCCTTTGAACTCCTTGGGGGGAAAAGAAATGCAACCAAAATACTGAGTGAAATTTGTATAAATGTCATCCTAACCCCGAATCTTCATTTTGAAAGTGGAAATTTGGGGCTTACATGGATGAATTTACTACAGCTTTCACAGAAATTACACACAACGAGAAGCCCTGAGTTTTAATTTTTTAAAACGAGACTGCAAAATATGCCAGGTTGAGGCTCAGAGAATTTTCAGATAAAAGCTTTACTTAGCAAAATCCGTTTGCGTTTCGGAGGTTTCTCATGAACACCTGGGTCGACACTGTGGTGTCGTGGTTTGCATTTCCCTGAGTTGAGGCCCGGCATCCAGGTTTTCCTTTCCCAGTTTCGGGGGTGTTCCACGGTGCGTTATTTCAATCCTTACCCATTTCTCTTTTTTCCTTTCTGTGCGAGAAAACTCAGAAAAAATAAGTATCTATGGACAGATCTGCAATGGCTCATTCTTTAGAAAGCCCGATTGTTTATTTGACTCTTGGGTACAGTTTAATTATACTTAAGCCCCATGTGTTTACTTCGGAGATCTCCAAAAAGAGTAGAAAAGATCTAACAACCCCAAATTAGTTTAGGAACCAGCATGTCCCTTCCTTTAAGAAACACAGTAAACATTTCAAAAGAGCATGCCAGTTCATTATCTAACTCTCTCTGCAGAGACTTCGGGGAAAACAGCAGCAGTTAAGCAATGTTTGCCAAAAGCAAATCTGGGGACGAGTGTTGATTTTAAAAGAGAAGGCAAGAAGAGCTAACTGCTTGCTGCAAGTCCTCCTGGCCCGACGCACCCAGTGGAGGGGCAGGCCTGTCTGCAGTGGCTTCTCCTGCGGGTAGGCGGACCTGGGCCCTTCCCTGACCTCCCTGCTGTTGTTAAGGAAACAGAGGTATGAGATGTCCAGCTAGGTCTTCCTGAGAGATGAGCTACAACTCCCCACGTCTTGGGGTGGAAGAGTCGATGAACAGCCTTTAGAGAGAGAGCGATGGCTGCCATTGGGTCGGCTCCAATCGTGACGACCTTATGTACGACAGAGTGAAGGTTGCTGATCCTGAGTCCTCCTCACAATTGCAGTTTGAGTCTGTTGCCACTTCCAGACTAAGACTAGGGGGAAAGGCCTGATGATCTGCTTCTGAAAATGAGCCAGTGAAAATCTTACGGATCACAACAGAACATTGTCTAATACAGTGCTGGAAGATGAGCCACCTACATTGGAAGCCAGTCCAAATACACAGTGGCTGCAACACTGGACTTGAGCATACCGACAAGTGTGAAGATGGTACAGGACCTGCTGCACGTGGGGTAGCCATGAGTTGAAGCCAACTCCATGGCAACTGGCAACAACAAGAAGGAGTGAATATGGGTACATTTTCCATGGTGACATCAGATGACTCACAGGAGTGACCCCCCTCCCCAGCCCTGAATGTACCCCCTTTGATGTTCTGGCAAAACATAATTAACATGTCCTACAGCATTTGGAGGGAGCCCTGGTGGCATAGTGGTTAACTGCCTGACTGCTAACAGAAAGGTTGGCAGTTCAAACCCACCAGCTGCTCCAAAGGTGAAAGACCTGGCGATCTGCTCCTATGAAGATTACGGCCTAGGAACCCTATGGGGCGGTTCCACTCTGTCCTGTAGGATTGTGGAATTGACTGGATGGCACACAACAACAACAGCATTTGGAGATTCTGGTTTGTTTAAAAAGAAATAGCTTCTTGACACTTCAGAGTCCAAAGCAATAGAATGCTATTTGTAATATGAATCTGGATGTCTAGTGCAAGATATGAACATTAGCCCTCCCCCCCAAAAAAAAAAATCCACGGAAGTGATGGAAAGGTTGCACAATGGCTGCTCAGAGCTGGCCACATTCCTTCCACGGCTGAGACTGTGTCTGTCTCCACTCGGGGATCCGCCCTCCCCACCCGCCTCCTGATGATGTTTGACGATCTTAATTTTGTCTCATAGGTTACAGGTCAGCCTGTCTGAATCGAGTCTTGTAGTTGGACAGGACGTACTTTGGGTAGTATGATTAAGTCTTTTCTTTTGGACCTGAGCCCCAGTTAGTACCATTCTTGTACCTAAAGCTGACCAAAACCACTGAGGCAAATCTTCAAGGAAACTCTCAACAGCCCTGTATTATTTAGTCCCAAGAATCCTCATTACAGGCATTACTGTGAGGCATCTATTGAATAGCCTCAATCACCCCAGTTTGCACCTTTGGGGGCACCCTCCCTGGTTTTTGAGGGTCCCTTGCTCCCCTAACATGGTGGCCCCCAGCAAGCATTGTGACAAATAAACACAGACGAGTGGGAGTAATTAGCAGCCCCTCGCTCTCTGAAGGTCTTTCCCAAACTGCTTCCTGTCTTGGTGGTTCCCCTTTCCCTTTTTTGCCAAAGGTCAAAGGGAAGAGAGGGGCCTCAGGGCTCTCTTGGATCTGACTCCCGTCTCACCTGCCCCACTTCTGGGGGGCAAGACGTGTACCCCCTCAGCCTCAGCTTCCTGAGCTGGGAGGCAGGGATAAGTCTGGGGTGCGGATCTAGACAGGAGGGGGCGTGCAGTCCCAGCTTGGTGCATATCTCAGGGCAGCCTGACTGCTAGGCAGAGCTTAGAAAAGCTGTCAGTTGTTTCTTGGGTCATTGGAGACACAGATGATCGCCTTGGAATAGATGTTCTTTGTCTTCACCTGTAACTTGCTGAGTCCTGCTTTATACAAGGTTGTTAGCAAGGCCCCCACTGCCTTAGGAGAAGGGAGTTAGGACCCCTACAGCATTCAAAGACTGCCCCCTTTTCCATATTGATTCTCGGAGAAGGTGGGCACATTTGCAAAGGAACCAAGGAGGCTCTTTGTCGGAAGAGGGTGAATGAAGATCACTCTCTCCCATTTTGAGGTTCAACGGTGGACAGGTGGACATGATGCTGACGTGGGCTGCTGGCAGAGACAGTCACCAGGGGTACCAAGAAGAGCTGGTTCACAGAGACCAGGCCCTGGGGGGAAGACTGGTTCTGGCAGTGTGGCTGGACGAGGGCCTCCGTGGGCACAAGGGCCACCATGCCAGCATAAGCAGAAGAGCTGCAGCCTTAGCACCACGCCTGGAGCACAGGTGAGATTCACCTGTGAGGGCATCCTCAGGGCTGTGTTAGACTGAGCTAGGTGGGAGCCTTCTAACTGTGCCCATGCTCCCACTCTGTGCACCAAATAGAAATACAGCACCGGCTTTTTTTCCCATCTGGGATCCAGGAGGCTTATGCATGTCTAGTTTCATGTGATGCTTGTGGCCACGTAGGAGCAGGAGCTGGTATGGGCCAGGGGATGAGCCATGGAGAGCGGGGAGTGGATTAAGCAGCCACTCCACCCCCGGCCTCTCCTGGTACATGCTGCTTGTCTGCCTGTCATCTTGGGCCAGCCAGCGTGTCCCTGGGAATGGCACTGGAGCAGAGCCTGCCAGCTGCTCACCATGGATGAGCCTGGGTTTGGTAATACGACAGAGGAGTTGGGAGAGGCCAGGTTTGTGGGTCGCCAGAGCCAGGGGGCAGGAGCCAGGCTCAGACTTGGCTTTCTGGAGGTGCATGTTAACCTGATCGACCTCTCACCGCCAGACAGTTCTCTGAAATAAGCGACAGCTTTGAGGAGATGGGGAAAGTGCCTCCAGGGATTTAACTGGGTTGGAGTTAAGAAATGGCACTGCTTCTGGTTTTGTGGGGCTCTTAACGTTGCCTCTCGTTTCATCCTCTTCCCAATCCAGTCCCTTCTGCCCATTTCCAGAGCTGATTTTTCCCCTTCCTTTTCCTCCACTCTTCCTCTATTTTTTTCCCCTTGTGGATAGTGCCGTGTCCATAAGACGTGAGTTTAAGTGTCAGATATCATCACCTTCATCGCCATCATCATCACCACCATCTTCACTGTCATCATCATCATCACCTTCATCACCATCACTATTACTACCACCGTCACTATCATCATCATCACCGTTGCCATCATCCCATCATCACCGTCACGATTATTACCACCGTCACTATCGTCATCATCATCACCATTGCCATCGTCCCGTCATCACCATCACTATTATTACCACCATCACTATCGTCATCATCATCACCAATGCCATCGTCCCATCATCACTGTCACTATTATTACCACCGTCACTGTCATCATCATCACCATTGCCATTGTCCCGTCATCACCGTCACTGTTGTTACCACCATCACTATCATCATCATCACCGTTGCCATTGTCCCGTCATCACCGTCACTATTATTACCACCATCACTATCATCATCATCATCACCGTTGCCATCATCCCGTCATCACCGTCACTATTATTACCACGGTCATTATCATCATCACCATTGCCATCGTCCCATCATCACCGTCACAGTTGTTACCACCGTCACTATCATCATCATCACCATTGCCATCGTCCCGTCATGACCGTCACTGTTATTACCACCGTCACGATCGTCATCATCATCACCATTGCCATCGTCCCATCATCACCGTCACTATTATTACCACCGTCACTATCATCATCATCACCATTGCTATCGTCCCGTCATGACCGTCACTGTTATTACCACCGTCACTATCGTCATCATCATCACCATTGCCATCGTCCCGTCATCACCGTCACTATTATTACCACCGTCACTGTCATCATCATCACCATTGCCATCGTCCCATCATCACCATCATCCCATCATCACCATTATCAATCCATCGTAACTGCCATCACCATCATCACCATCACATGTGCAAGCACCTTACAGTGCTGAGCTTTATAGTTACAAACAACGTGCCTCTGAAAAGGGATACTACGGGGCTAAGATGCCAGCTTTTGAGATTGAATAGGAGTTTGGGATTATTTGTATTTTCCAATTATTCAAGTTCTTCCTACTAATTATGACGTATAGATCCATCAAACTGAAGTGGATCTTATTTACCATATACCCCCTCAAATCTTTTTTTTTTTTTTTTTTTGGCACAAGGTTGAATGTAAACATAAATCAAGTACATAAATTTTCAGTAAGTACTATGAAACCTGGACATCTTTGTGAATGACTTCTTTCTTTCAAACATCTGAAGCCCAGCTTCATTAGGAAGGTATCAGAGAGAAATGTGGCCTCTGGAAGAGGGTGACAAAGAACAGTCCATCAGGCCTTTCGATTTATGGTACTGCTCCTTCATGGTTTACTGAAGGGCACAGCTGCTGGCAGGAAGTGGGGAAAATGACGTTTGCCCCCGTCAGGAGAGGTGCCACCTGCCAGCCTGGGAGAGCTGGGGACGGTAGCCTAGTAGTGCAGGTCCCACCATCTAACCTTTTCTGAGCACATGTCAAACCTCACACATGCAGTACACACAGTAGGTGCCTCCATATCGCATAATGGCAGACCTGTAAGGCAGATACTACTGTCTCAGTCTTCTAGTGCTGCTCTAACAGAAACACCACAAGTGAATGGCTATTGTCAAGAGAAGTGTATTCTCTCACAGTCCAGTAGGCTACACATCCAAATTCAGGGCCTCAGCTTCAGGAGAAGGCTTTCTCTGTCGGCTCTGGAGGAAAGCCCTTGTGATGCAACAGTCTTCCCTTGGTCTGGGAGCATCTCAGCACAGGAACCTTAGGTCCAAAGGATGCACTCTGCTCCTGGCACTGCTTTCTTGGTGGTGTGAAGTTCCCATGTGTCTTTGCTCGCTTCTCTCATTTATATCTCAAAAGAGATTGGATTAAGACACTATCCAATCTTGTAGACCTCATCAGTATAACCTTATCGTAGTGACAGAGTTTACAACACATAAGGAAATCATGTCAGATTACACAATCATACAATACTGGGAATTATGACTCAGTCAAGCCGACAGACGTTTTTGGGGGACACAATTCAATCCATAACAACTACCATCCCCATTTTGCAGATGGAGGAACCCTGGTTCCAGATGGTAACATCATACCATGTGTCCAAGGCAGTTAAGAGGCAGAGCTGAGCACTGTGTCACCTTTTCCTCTGTGTCTTCCTAAGCTTTGCTACTACTGTTAGTTGCCACCAAGTTCACTCTGACTCGGGATGATCTTATGAATAACAGAACAAAACGTTGTCTGGTCCTGTGCCATCATCACAATTGTTGCTATGTGTGAGGCCATTGTTGCAGCCACTGTGTCAGGCCATCTCATTGAGGGTCTTCCTCTTTCTTGCTGACCCTCTGCTTTACCAAGCATGATGTCCTTCTCCAGGAACTTGGCCCTCCTGATAACATGTCCAAAGTATATGAGACGAAGTCTCGCCGTCTTTGCTTCTGTGGAGTATTCTGGTTGTATTTCTTCTAAGACTGATTTGTTCTTCTGGCGGTCCGTGGTATATTCACTATTCTTGGCCATGACCAGAGTGGGAGCACATCAGATCTGCTGTCTTCCTGAGCTTCAACTGAGTGACAAGGGCAGGCTTATCCTCTTTATCCCTCTCCAAGGCAGGGGTAGCAAGGAGGCAGGTTTATCCTCTGTTCCGAGGGTGACACAAGCAGACATCTGGGCTGCATCTCATGTGGCTCTGCCTCCTCCCAGGATTCTTCCCTCCTATCCTTGCTGGCTGAGGTTCCTCAAGGCGGGCATGTCCTCAGTGGTACAGTCTATGACCCAGGGGGTCAGTCTACCACATGGGGGTCAGGACAGTGAAGCTGCAGAGAAGGTGGAGAGACTTGGAGAAATGTCAGTTTAGTCTCACTCTTTGAGCCCTTGAGAATGTTTATTTTCTGATAACGGACCTTTTTCAGGACGCGTATCTCTTATTGGAACGAGGTCAACAAGAACGACCCTTGGACTCTGGACTGTTGGGAAGGTTTGGAACCTCTGGGTGGTGGAGAGGTGGGGCAGGTCTTCCCTGAGCTGGCTTCATTGGCCATGAGGGTCGGCAGGGGTCTAGCCCGGCTGGTCCTCTGGCTGCTCCCAGGGTGACCTGGTGGGCATGGTGGACCCAGAGTCATCGAGATCACATGGGGAGTTTTTCAAAGATGGACTTTAAGTTCAGGCAGGGACTGGAAAGTTTATTTTCTGAGGAGGGAATTTACATAGGCAGTGAGGAGATTGCAAGGGCCTGGGCTTAGGAATTAGAGGCTGAAGTCTGGAGCCCGTCACTGACCCAGCCCTGATCTCCACAAATCCCTTCTGTGACAGAGCCACATTATCTACACATGGAGGCAAACAGCTCCTATCTCAGAAGAGGGTCAGACTTGTGGGTTAACCCTCAGGGCCAAGGCTCTGAAAACAAATGCCGTAACTCCCTCTTTTTGTTCTCCCTAGGTGACTTCCTGGATTGGGAGTTGGGTTCTGTCTTTGCTCTGTTGAGCCTTGCTAGGAGGCCTTGGACAAATAACTTGCCCCCTCTGATCCCCATTCCTACCCACCCCCTGTAACATGATACCTGAGGTCACTTCTGGCTTCAGTAGACGATATAGGAAATTATAGACGTGTCCTCTGGAGGGGTCAGATCTGGGTGGCCTCAGGACCCTCACCTAAGCTTGGTCCCTCTTGGGAGTAATAGCCCCCACCATAACTAAACACCATTTCCCCAGCCTGGCCTGTGCATTCAGGGGTGTGCCCCTGAGCCCGGACCCTGTGGATGCTCTCAGATTGTTTATGATGTAGCTGGGATGTCAGGACACTTTTTGTAGGCTTTATTTGGCAATTTGGATATTTAAGGCTCTTCTGAGCCAACAGAACTGTGCAGTACAGACAGGGCAAGATGCCAGGAGATGTTAGAAGTGCCTGGCCCATGGCCCTTTATCTCTTGTACTGGGTCTGTGTTGTATCTGTGGTGTATCTAGTGGGGATATATTTTCCTTCATAGCAAAAGTAGGAACCTTTATTAATACAACTATCGTTTAACACAGTGGTTCAGAAGTAGTAGCTATGTGGCATGACTTTTAAAAGAAGCTATGTCGGGGTGATTTTGTACGGTTTGCTAATTCTTGATTGTTTTAGCCCACTACCTCCCAGGGCCCCGTCTGCTTTACACGCCACACGCTCCGCGTGTGTGTGTGTCCAGGGGTGAAATCAATCTCCTCCCCTGCAAGTGGGAGATTTTTCTCTCCCTAACACCTGCTAATAATATTGAAGGATAGAGCGTGGCTTTCTAGTGTCCCCACTCTGAGCCCTAAAAGCTAGGAAAAAAAAAAAAGTGAAAACAGCTCCTGGCCATAGGGTATTTCTGTGCCTTTGAAAGCATTGATCCCCGTGGTTTCCCCTGTGAGATGGAGCAGCTTTCCATTCTCGTAAAGAAGGAAGATTGCCTGCTCCCAATAGGAGTTTGCAGCGGCTCGGCACCGCTCGGGAAATTGCGGGAGATGTCAGTACAGTAGACAGGCACACACATTAAGCACTTCTTAGCGGGTACCCTAACAAGCACTCCTTGCTGTCCACCGCCTGCCTGCGCGGCACACTGCATTAGAGGTGCCGGGCAAGATAACTGCTTTCAGAGAGAGCTTGCCCCTGTGGCACAGACCATCTCGTGGTGAGATTGCTTTCAGCAGGAAACAGCATGGGATTTGATGCAGAATTCACGGGACTGTCTGATCTGAGACTTGAATGACTTCATACTTTGTCTGTTTATATTTCGAGGGTGGGATGGGGGTGGCGGGTGTTGTTAGTTGCAGTTGAATCAGCCCCGACTCATGGTGACCCCATGCACAATGGAACGAAACACTACCTGGTCCTTTGCCATCCCTATGATCTATTGCAGGTTGGACTGTTGTGCTCCATAGGGTTTTCACTGGCTGATTTTTAGAAGTAGATCTCCAGGTCTTTCCTCCTGGTCCATCTTAGTCTGGAGGCTCCACTGAAACCTGTTCAGCATCACGGCAACATGCAAGCCTCCACTGACAGATGGGTGGTGGCTGCACATGAGGTGCACTGGCTGGGGATCAAACCCAGGTCTCTCACACGGGAGGTCCCCATGTGGGTGGAGGTGAGAGCCTTCTTTTTGTAGCAAGATTTTAAGCTCATGAAGGGTCTTCTCTGTCCTGAACTTCAGTGCTTAGCATCTTCCCCGTCCCCTAGAACCTGAAACTCAAGATCTACGGGGAGTGGCAGCTAGTAGTGGTTAGAGAGCGGGCAGGCAGTGTGTGCCTGTATCTGCAAAACTAGGAAGCCATCATTCTCATGGTGGAGTTCAGCTGTTTATGTCCAGAAGAGTCCTGCCTTTCTCTTTTCCAAACTTTTATTTGAAGTATAGTATACATACAGCCAAGTGCAGAAGTGTACAGGTGGGTGAATTTTCAGATGAACACGTCTGTGTAACCAGCAGGCAGATCAAGAAGCAGGAATCACATAACCTCAGAAATTCCCTCCTTCCCCCTTTGCGCACCCCCCACCCCAAGGTAAACCACTAGCCTGACTTCTCACAAATACAGGGTAGTTTTGCCTGTTCGTATACTTTACATAAAAATAAAGTTATTCAGTATGTCTCTTTTCTGTCTGGCTTCTTCTGTTCAACATTCATGTTTGCGAGATTTAGTCATTCTGCGTGTGACTTTAGGTCACTCATTCTCATGGTTATGTTGAGATTCATTGTATGAATGTACACAGTTTCTCTATTCTATCCATGATGAACATTTGGGTGGTTTCTGGTTTGGGGCTATTACACATAGTGCTGCCTGGAGCATTCTAGTGCCTGCTTTTTGCTGCACATTTCTGAGCATATCTGCTTGAGTACATACCTAGGAATGGATTGCTGATACAACCAGAGAGGGTGCACCAGCTTACACTGCCCCCTGCAGTGAGTAAGCGTTCTGGTTCTGTCACATCTTTGCCAGCGTTTAGTATTTTCATTTTATACATGTTAGTTGTGTTTACCTTTTCTTTTCCCTTTCCCTTCTCTCTTCCAGCCTCCCGTTCTCTTTCTCTTCCTAACTTCCTTCTCTTCCCTCCCTTCCCTTCCCTCCCCTTCTCTATTCATTCTGCCCAGTGGTAGCCACTAGCCGCATGTGGCTACGGAGCACTTGATATATGACCAGTGCAACTGAATTTTCCATTTGATTGAATTCTATTTTATCTAAATTTAAAATATGTTTGGAACAACTTGGGCATGTGAATCTACTCTTTGAACTGTACATTTTATAACATCTAAATACAGGTCTAGTGTTTCTGATGAAATTTAGCATTCACCTTGAGATGCGCTGTGTATGTATAATGCACACCAGATATCTCATTAACAATTCATTAATTTGTTTATATCAATTACATGTTGACATGATATTTTGAATATATTTGGACTTAACAATAAAGTACATTGTTAAAATTATTATCATCGGCCTTTTTCTTTTGTTAAATATGGCTCCTAGAGAGCTTCAGATCACACAGGTGGCTTGTATTTGTGGCTCAGATTCCATTGCTACTGGACAGTGCTCCTTCAGAGAATGTTTACGGGGCCCTGCAAGTGGACGGAGTCTGATATGGAGGCTGCAGTCCCAGCTGGGTGGCCTGAGGAGTGATGCCCGACACTTGCTGACCCCTGTAGCACCGTAAATGGGGCTCAGGAGAGCTGTACTGCCTGAAGGGAGTGACCTCAGCAGTCAGCTGCCAGCATGTGACCCAGGGAACCAGACCATCACCTTGGGTGAGGTGTGCACAGCTCCAGTCTGAAGGTATATTAGGTGTTTCTGTCTTTTGATGAGGCGTCCCTGGGTGGCACAAACGGTTAAGCGCTCAATTACTAACTGAAAGGTTGGTGGCTTGAACCCACCTGGAGGCGCCTCAGAAGAAAGGCCTGATGATGCGCTTCTGAAAGGTCACAGCCTTGAAAATTCTATGGAGCGCAGTTCTTTGGGTCATCATGAGTTGGAGTCCACTTGATGGCAACTGGTTTGATGGCTGTTGTGCCCTTTTAGTGGTGTATGAGCAGGCTGCAGAGAGAATAATGTAACATAGTGTGAACACTGGAAGAATTAGAGCTTCGTCATTAGTTCATAATATGGGAGATGAAAATGTTTAGTTGGAATCGAGACCTATTCACACTTTCCAAATAAATTTAAACATTGTATTAGTCAATGAAAAAAAGGAGAAGATATTAGACTATCTAACTGTAATGTCAGCTGTTGTAAATTCCTGATCGCTTGTCAAAATTATTCTAACATTTTCGTCACCTGTCTTATAGGAACAGTGTTTCTCATCAGGAGTGACTACAAAAAGTTTGAAGAGCTCATTATTTACAAGTGTGAATCAGGAATTTATACAGCCATTTCATGCGTTAAGCCTTGTCTTAGTCATCTAGTGCTGCTATAATAGAAATACCACAAGTGGGTGGCTTTAACAAACAAATTTATTTTATCAAAGTTGAAGAGGCTGAAAGTCCAAATGCAGGGCGCCACCCTAGGGGAAGGTTTTCTCTCTCTGTTGGCTCTAGGAGAAGGTTCTTGTTCCTTGGTTCCTTGGTGATCTTCATGTGGTGTGGCATCTATCGTCCCTCATCTGTGCTCTTTATATCTCAAAAGAGGTTGATTTAAGACACACCCTCTACTAATATTACCTCATTAACATAACAAAACCCACTCCCAAATGGAATTATAACCACAGCTATGTTGTCGTTAGGTGCCATTGAGTCTGTTCTGACTCAATAGTGACCCTATGTACAACAGAATGAAACACTGCTTCGTCCTGCGCCATCCTCACAATCATTGTTATGCTTAAGCCCATTGTTGCAGCCACTGTGTCAATCTATCTCATTGAGGGTCTTCCTTTCTTTCCTGTCTTTTAACCACAGCTATAGGCGTTAGGATTTACAACACATATTTTTTGGGGACATAATTTAATCCATAACAAGCCTGCGATTAAAATAAACAGCAAGATAAATCTAACAGTGCATGTGCAGAATCTCTGTGATAAAAACCAAAATACTCTAATGGAAAAGATCAAAGTTTTGAAGACCTGAGTAAATGGTGGGATATGCTGTGTTCATGGATTGGAAGACTCAAGATTGTAAAGGTGCCAGTTCTCTCCAAATTGTTTTATAGATTTAATGAAATTCCAATAAAAATCACAGATGAATTTTTTATAGCTATGGACAATATGATTGGAACCTTTATATAGGAAGGCAAAGGGTTTAGAATAGTGAAAACAATTTTGAAAAAGAGTAAAGTTGGAGGAATCGCAGTACCTGATATTAAGACTTACTGTAAAGCTACAGTAACTGAGACGGTGCAGCGTCAACAAAAAGGGACCAACGCATTGATCAATGGAATGCAATACAGAGTCCAGGAATATGGCCATCTGATTTTCGAGAAAGGTGCAAGAGTGCTTCACAGAGAAAGAGTAGTCTGTTTAGCAAGTCTGTTTGAATAACTGGAAATCCATATGTAAAAACTGAACCTTGACCTACGCCTCACAGCTTATATACTAGGTGTGTGTATGTATTCTTTTCAAACACCTATGGAGTATTTACAGAAGTTGTGTTAGGTGGAAAATCTCAGTAGATCCCCTAAAGAGGAATTGACGAGGCTACATTCTCTGATTACAATGGCATGCAGTTAGAAGTTAGTATGAAAAGAATTCAGCTCTAAGAGGCAGATTTTTTTGTTGTTGTTCACGGCTTTAGCCCCAAAGCCTAGAATAGTGCTGGCACCATTTTTTGAACTGATGAAGAATATAGTAAGATATATCAGTTAGGATGCATTCAGAGAACCTAATAGAGTACGTAAGTAAGGACGTCTATTGTATCTTTAATACGATGTCTAAAGGTGGGTTTTCCACGCTGTGTTCAGCAACTCAGCATCATCAAGTATCCAAGACCTTTCTCTCCTCTGCTCTGTATTCTCATTCTCTTGGCCGTTTTTCCTTATGGTTTTGAGATGATAATGATTATAATAATAATATTAGCAATAATGACAATTAAAATAATTATAACAGTAGTTTGTGTGACTTGCTTTGTGCGAAGCATTATTCTAAGCCCCTTTTTACTCGTTAAATGCTCACAGCAGTTCATGAGGTAGTACTATTATACTTCACTTACAGATGGGGAAACTGAGGCATAGAATGATTCACTAACTTGGCCGAAGTTGTACAGCTAGCAATTGGTGGATCCTAGAGCTGAACCCAGACATAGCCCATAGTCTGTACTGCCTTCTAAGCTATACCATAACTCCAGATATTGCATTCTTCCAGCCAAAGCCAGAAGGGGCCAGAAGGGGTCACATAGCTACCCTGGTCACAAGGGCAGTTGAGAAAGTGTGTATCTGGCAACAGGGAACAGGAGTTCTGGGATTGTTTTAGACAAACCATGATTCATGCCTTAGAGCTGGGCACACAGCCACTCTGAACAGAATGTGGATTCCTAAAGCAAAGAAGAAGTAGGGAATTGCAGTCAGCATTGATGAATAATGTTTCTGCCACATTAAAAGAGAATCTCTCCACTTGCAAATTAAAAAGCAATTTTCTAAATAACTCTGGTCAAAAAAAATTAAAATCAAAATTAAAAACTATTTAGAAATAATTGAGAATGAATTAACTAAAGTGGACTCCAAAAGAGAAAGAAATCTAAAGAGAAGGTGAACTGTAGAAGAAGTGGAAGAAGTAATAAGAGGACTACATATAGAAAAAATAGACCCAGACCATTTAGCAGGTATGTTCTAAATTTTTAAGGAACAGATGATTCCTATACTAACATAAATTATTCCAGAGGACAGAAAAAATGGTTTCCAACTTATTCAATGATACCAAATCCTGGCAAGACTAACATTAAAAAAAAGAAAAATAGACCACCCCACTAGTGAATGTGGTACAAAAAATTTCAACTAAAATGTAAATAAATGAAAAACACCAATGTAATAGAAGACTACATTTATCCTAACAATTAAAAGATGGTTCAAGTTTAGGAAGTATAGTAATTCACTACATTAACAGTTAAAAGAGAAAAACAATATGATCATCTTAATAGACATGCCAGATATTGTGTTGATACACTATACCCAATCTTCTAAGGACTCCCCTGTATTGCAGGGACTGGAAGTCTGGAAGCTAGATTTCCCAGACTTTCTTGCAACAGGGTTCCAGTTTGGTTTCCACCCACGAGAGATACTCATTATCAGTTATCAGTTGTTGACTCGTCAATTCCAGCTCATGGCGACCCCACAAGTGTCAGAGTAGAACTATGCTCCATAGGGTTTTCAATTGCTTGTTTTTCAGAGGTAGATCTCCAGGCTTTTCTTCTGAGGAATGTCTGGGTGAACTCAAGCTTTCAACCTTTTGGTTAACAGCCAAGCACATTACCTGCTTGGTAAAAATGGTAAGGAGAAAACCAGACTGGAGATGTGGGACAGGACCATTGAGTGCTGTTGAGCAGGCAGTAGAGTGCCTGGCCCCTGGTGATACCATTCACATGAGGCTAAAATGTGAACACAACCCTGGAGTTGTACAACACTGAGGCCCTGCCCCAGGGGAGTCTGCAATATCACTTCTGTAGAGAAGAGTGAGAACTCATCTGTTCAAAGTACTAGGTACTGTGAGTTCCCCAGACTTACCCTCCCATCTGCCCGCTGAAGTAATACAAGAAGTGGAAGAAGTCCTTTTTCAAAGAATTAATACATTAACTAGTTACTGTTTGGATGTATGTGTGTGCATGAGTATGTGAAACAGTCTTGGTATTTTTCTACACATTTGGTACAACAAACTCAGATTTTCTTGGGGCTTATGGATAATATTTTCAGAAAAGTTTCCTCATTTACTTACATAGGTTAGTGGCTTGTAGGAGTTCGAAGCTCTGTTTTGAATGCTTCTGTGTTGATCAGTTGGAAAGTAAAGGATATAGACAGGCAGGCTTCAAGTCTCTGTAGATAATTGTAATAGTCACTATAAACCTGGTGGCGCAATGATTACATGCATGACTGCTGACTCAAAGGTTGGTGACTTGAATTCACCCAGATGCTCCATGGGAGGAAGACCTGACAATCTCCTGCAAAGATTACCAGCTAGAAAACCATATGAGGACAGTTCTACTGTGTCAAGTGAGGTCACTGTGGGTTGAAAATGACTCGGCGGCACCTAACAACGTCATTGATATTGAGCATCCTCATGACAGGCATTGTATGAGCTGCTTTACAAACATCATCTAATTTAGTCTTCACTATTTATTTATTCGGTGAATTTTAGAGGAGGAGCAACTATGTGAAGAACACTGAGCTAAGACCAGGGGATATAGTGATGAACAAGCTCTGTCGTCATAGAACTTGAAGTGTGTCAGGGAAGAAAGCTATGAAAACATGATTTCCATTAAGGTAAAATAAGTACACCATTCTGTCTCCCCCAGATGAAACTAAAACCCTGTATAGAAGGCTTGGAAGCAGCTCTCTGAGGACTCTTGAAAAGTAAATGGTAGGAGGCTGAATGGGAAAGGAAGTTAGAACTTAAAGTGCTGCTGAACCAGTAGTGAATTTCCTTTTTTTTCTGTCTTCCATTATCTCCTGGCCTGGACTCAAAAGCAGCTCCAAACCTGGAACTGCACGCTGAGTATGGACAGAAAAAGTCGCAAAGGAAGTTATTTCTGCTCTGAGAAATAGGAAAGAGGGACCCTACAGTTAGAGAGAGTGGAGGAAAACTCTCTTTTTTGTTTGTTTGTTCATTGTTGTTACTGTTCTCTACCGCCCCTACGTGGGAACAATGAATTGAATCACTGCGGATTTCTCACAGAAATCATGGAAGTCAGAGACAATGGAAAAACATTTTTTAAGTTCTGAAAGAGAAACGCTGTCAACGCAGAATTCTATATCTAGTGAAAATATACTTCGGGAATGAGGGTGAAATAAGGACATTCTCAGATGAAGGAAAACCAAGAGAATTTGTCACCAGCAGACCTGCTTGCTTATTTGGTTCATATACCTCCATTAACCCTTGTCTTAGATATCTAGTGCTGCTATAACAGAAATACCACAAGTGGGTGGCATTAACAAAGAAAAATTTATTCTGTCACAGTCTATGAGGCTAAAAATCTGAATTCAGGGTGCCAGCTCCAGGGTAAGGGTTTCTTTCTCCATTGGCTTTGGGAGAAGGTCCTTGTCATCAGTCTTCCCCTGGCCTAGGAGCTTCTCAGTACAGGCACCCTGGGTCTAAAGGCATGCTTGCCTCCTGGTTCTTCTTTTTTGGTGGTAGGAGGTCCCCTTCTCTCTTTGCTCACTTCTCTCTTTTATATCTCGGAAGAGATTTACTCAAGACACAACCTAATCTTGTAGATTGAGTCCTGCCTCATTAACATCATAGGGGTAGGATTAATAACACGTAGGAAAATCGCATCAGATGACAAAATTGTGGACAATCACACAACTCTGGGAATCATAGCCTAGCCAAGCTGACACATATTTTGGGAGGACACAATTCAATCCATAACAACTCTCATGAATAAAATCTGCAGTTATCATATTATGGAAGTTGCCTGTTTTAGCCTTATCCTTAAAAATAGCATTGTGTTTTTCAGACCTAGAAGTCTAGAATTATTATGAGTAAGAATTGACTTCTTTGCCCAATGCTGTATCTGTGGTTGGTAACCGGGTGAGGTTGGGACTTAGATTTTCAAACTCATTCATCCACTGATGCTGATTCACAGCAGTATGAGCTGGCCAGGGACACAACTTCAAACAATACAAACATTAGTCCGTGTCCTCATTTTTTAAGACATAAAGGCATTTATCGTCTGTTGATTACATTTTATGATCAATTTGAAGCTTATATATTTAACTTCCGTACTATTTTGATCACTTTCTAGTATAGCTTTATTGTGGTACGTTCCATAGTGAAGGGTATAGTTGCATACGTAATTATTTGTAAACATTAAGGGGGTAGAATTTATTTGCTCACTTTGGAGATACCCCATCCCTTCCAAAGATAAATAATCTATTATTGCATACATTAAGAAAACTAAATTAACTTTATTGACGAACAGTTTTATGAGGCTTAGCAAATGTATATACCTGTGTAACTACCACCACAATCAAGATAGAACATTTGACCCCAAAAGTTCTCCTGTACCCCCTTGTAGTCAGTCTCTTCCTTCATCCCTGGGCACAGGCAACCACTGAGCTGCTTTCTGTGAAGAGATGGAATCATATGTTGTGTACTCTTGTGTCTGGTTTTTTTCTCTTAGCATAATTTTTTATTTTTATCTGTTACTGTGTGCAGTAGTTTGTCCCTTTTAATCACTGAGTAGTCCATTCCATTGCATGGATATACTATAATTTGTTTATCCATTCACCTGTTAATAGGTCCTTGAATGTCGAAAATGGTTAGCACTTGACTACTAATCTAAAGATGGGTGGTTCGAACCTACCCAGTGACGCCATAGAAGAAAGGTCAGGTGATCTGCTTCCCTAAAGATTACAGCCAAGAAAACACTATGAAACAGTTTTACTCTGACACACATGGGGTCACTATGAGTCATAAAAAAACTTGATGGCATCAGGTTTTCACCTGTTAGTGAACGTTTGTGTTGCTTCCACTTTGGGGCTATTGTAAGTACTCTTTGAACATTCATGTACAAGTTATTTTGTGGAATATGTTTTTATTTCTCTTGGGTAAATATAAGTGAAAATTTTGGGTCATAGGATAAGTATATGTTTAACTATTAAGAAATTATCAAACTGTTTTCCCAACTGGTTGAACCATTTTACATTTCCATCAGCAATATATGATGGTTTAGTTTCTCCACATCCTCTCCAACACTTGGCATTATGGAGTGATATCTCATTGGAGTTTTCCCCTGGCATTTCCCTCGTGACTCATGATGTTGGGAATCTTTTCACATGCTGGTTGTTGAGGTTGTTGTTGTTAGGTGCTGTTGAGTCAGTTCCCACTCATAACGATCCTTTGTACAACAGAACAAAACATTGCCTGCTCCTGCACCATCCCTACAATCTTTGCTGTGTTTGAAACTGTTGTTGCACCTGCTATGTCAGTCCATCTCTTTGAGGGTCTTCCTCTTTTTTGCTGACGTCTAACTTACCAAGCATGATGTCCTTCTGCAGGAACTGGTCCCTACTGATAATATGTCCAAAGTACATGAGACGAAGTAGGAGCACTCTGGCTGTACTTCTTCCAAGATAGACTTATTCGTTCTTCTGGCAGTCCGTGGTATATTCAATATTCTTCATCAACAGCATAATTCAAAGGCGTCAATTCTTCTTCAGTCTTCCTTATTCATTGTCCAGCTTTCTCATGCACATGAGGCGATTGAAAACACTATGGCTTGAGTCAGGCACACCTTAGTCTTTAAGGTGACATCTTTGCTTTTTAACACTTTAAAGAGGTCTTTTGCAGAAGATTTGCCCAATGCAATGTGTCTTTTGATTTCTTGACTACTGCTTCCATCGGTGTTGATTGTGGATCCAAGCAAAATGAAATCTTTGACAACTTCAGTCTTTTCTCCATTTATCTTCATGTTGCTTATTGGTCCAGTTGTAAGGATTTTTGTTTTCTTTGTGTTGAGGTGTAAACCATCCTGAAGGCTGGAGTCGTTAATCTTCATCAGTGAGTGCTTCAAGTCCTCTTCACTTTCAGCAAGAACTGTTGTGTCATGTGCATACCATAGGTTGTTAATGAGTCTTCCACCAATCCTGATGTCCCATTCTTCTTCATATAGTCCAGCTTCTTGGATTATTTGCTCAGCATACAGATTGAATAAGGATGGTGAAAGGATACAACCCTGACACACACTTTTCCTGATTTTAAACCACGCAGTATCCCCTTGCTCTGTTCCAACGACTGCCTCTTGTTCTATGTACAGGTTCTGCATGAGTCATAATTAACTGTTCTGGAATTCCCATACTTCGAAATGTTACCCACAATTTGTTACGATCCACACAGTCAAATACCTTTGCATAGTCAATAAAATACAGGTAAACATCTTTCTGGTAGTTTCTGCTTTTAGCCAAGAGCCATCTGACATCAGCAATGATATTCCTTGCTCCACATCCTCTTCTGAATCCAGCTTGAATTTCTAGCAGTTCCCTGTTGATGTACTTGCTGCAACCGTTTTTGAATTATCTTCAGCAAAATTTTACTTACCTGTGATATTAATGATATTGTTCAATAATTTCTGCATTCCATTGGATCACCTTTCTTTGGAATGGGCACAAATATGGATCTCTTCCAGTCAGTTGGCCAGATAGCTGTCTTCCAAATTTCTTGGCATAAACAAGCCAAGAAATGGATCTGTCACTGCATCTATTTGTTGAAACATTTCAGTTGGTGTTCCATCAATTCCTGGAACCTTGTTTTCGCCAGTGCCTTCAGTGCAGCTTGAACTTTTTCCCTCAGTACCATCGATCCTTGATCCTATGCTCCCTCCCGAAATGGTTAGATGTCGACCAATTCTTTTAGGTAGAGTGACTTTGTATTTTCCTTCCATGTTGTTTTGATGCTTCCCGCATTGCTCAATATTTTGCCTACAGAATCCTTCAAAATTGCAACTTGAGTCTTGAATTTTTTCTTCAGCTCTTCAGCTTGAGAAATGCTGAGTGTGCTCTTCCCTTTTTGGTTTTCTAACTCTAGGTCTTTGCACATTTCATTATAATATTTTACTTTGTCTTCTCGAGCCACCCTTTAATATCTTCTGTTCAGCTCTTTTACTTCATTTCTTCTATTTGCTTTAGCTACTCTACGTTCAAGAGCAAGTTTCAGAGTCTTTTATGACATCCATTTTGGTCTTTTCTTTTCTTTCCTGTCTTTTTAATGACCTTTTGCTTTCTTCGTGTATGATGTCCTTGATTCATCCCACAACTCATCTGGTCTTTGGTTATTAGTGTTCAATGAGTCAAATCTATTGTAGAGATGGTTTCCAGATTCAGGTGGGATATACTTGTCTTAGTTATCTAGTGCTGCTACAACAGAAATAATCACAAGCAAATGGCTTCAACAAACAGAAGTTTATTCTCTCACAGTCTAGTAGGCTAGAAGTCGAAATTCAGGGCTCCAGGTCCAGGGGAAGGCCCTCTCCCTCTGTTGGCTCTGGGGGAAGGGCCTTATCATCAATCTTCCCCTGGACTAGGAGCTTCTTTGCACAGGAACCCCGGTACAAAGGACGTGCTCTGCTCCCAGTGCTGCTTTCTTGGTGGTATGAGGTTCCCCTGTCTCTCTGCTTGCTTCTCTCTTCCATATCTCAAAAGACACTGGCTTAAAACACAATCTAATCTTGTAGATTAAGTCCTGCCTCATTAACATAAGTGCCGCTAATCCCATCACATGACATCATAGAGATAGGATTTACAGCACACAGGTAAATCACATCAGATGACAAAATGGTGGACAATTCACACATTACTGGGAATCATGGCCTAGGCAAGTTGACATATATTTCTGAAGGACACAGTTCAGTCCATAACAATCCTCAAGGTCGTATTTTGGTTCTCATGGACTTGTTTTTAATTTTCTTCAGTTTCAACTTGAACTTGCATATGAGCAATTGATGGTCTATTCTGCAGTCAACCCCTGGCCTTGTTCTGACTGATGATATTGAGATTTTTCACAGTCTCTTTCCACAGATGTAGTTGATTTGATTTCTGTATTTTCCATTCAGTGAGGTCCACATATATAGTCACTGTTTATGTTGTTGAAAAATATATATTGCAATGAAGAAGTTGTCGGTCTTGCAAAATTCTATCATTCAATCTCCGGCGTCATTTCTGTTACCAACACCGTATTTTCCAGCTACAGATCCTTCTTCTTTGTTTCCAACTTTGACATTCCAATCACCAGTAATTGTCAGTGCATCCTGATTGCATATTTGATCAATTTCAGACTGCAGAAGTTGTAGAAATCTTCAGTTTCCTCATCTTTGTCATTAGTGGTCGGTGTGTAAACTTGAATAATAGTTGTATTTACTGGTCCTCCTTGTAGGCATATGGACATTAGCCTATCACTGACAGGGTTGTACTTCAGAATAGATCTTGAAATATTCTTTTTGATAATGAATGGGAAGCCATTCCTCTTCGATTTGTCATTTCCAGCGTAGTAGACCATATGATTATCTGATTCAAAATGGCCAACACCAGTCCATTTCAGGTCACTAATGACTAAGATATTGATCTTTATGAGTTCCATTTCATTTTTGATGACTTCCAATTTTCCTAGATTCATACTTCATGCATTCTGTGTTCCAATTATTAATGGATGTTTGCAGCTATTTCTTCTCATTTTGAGTTGTGCCACATCAGCAAATGAAGGTCCTGGAAGCTTTACACCAGCTACATCATTAAGATCGACTCTACTTTGAGGAAACAGATTTCCCCAGTCATATTATGAGTACCTTCCAACCTGAGGGGCTCATCTTCTGGCACTTTATCAGACAGTGTAATACGCTTATTAGCCATTAATATATCTTCTTTTGTCAAGAGTTTGTTAAAATCTTTTATCCTTTTTAAAAATTAGGCTGTTCATCTTCTTAGTTTTAGGAAAATTTCTTTTTTTTTTGAATAAAAGTCCTTCGTCAGAGATATGTATTGTGAATATTTTCTCCCTGTCTATAGCTTGTCTTTTCATTGTCTGAAGAGTATCTTTTGAAGAGCAGAAGTGTTTAATTTTAATGAATTTCAATTTATTTAAAGAAAATTTACAATTTATTTAATCTTTGTCATGGTCTGTGCTTTTTGTTTTCCTATCTAAAAAATATTTGCCTACAAAATATTTTTTGCCCATGTTTACTTCTAGATGTTTTATAGGTTTAGCTTTTACATTTAGGTCTATGATCCATTTAGAATTAATTTTTGTGTATGGTGTGAGATGAGGGTCAAAGTGCATTTTTTTCCCCATTTGGATTTCCAATAGTTTTCAGTCCCTGGGTGGTGAAAATGGTTAAGGCGCTTGCTGCTAACTGAAAGGTTAGCAGTTCAGTTCCACCCAGAGATACCTTTGAAAACAGGCTTGATGATCTACTTCTGAAAGATTGCAGCCGTTGAAAATCCTATGGAGCACAGTTCTACTCTGAAACACATAGGGTTGCCAAGGGTCGTAACTGACTCAGTGACAAGTGGTTTGGTTTTTTGGTTCAGCACTACTGGTTGAAAAGATTGTTCTTTCCCCGATTGGATTATCATGGCGCCTTAGTAAAAAAATCACTTAATTAGACACATGTGCATCTACTTTGGACTCTGTGTTCCATTTACCTGCATGTCTATTCTTTCACCAGTACCACACTGTGTTGTTACTGTAGCTTTATAGTAGGTCAGATATCATAGATCCTCCAAGTTTGTTCTTTTTCTAAATTGTTTTGGTTATTCCAGGTCCCTTGTGTTTCCACATAACTTTTAGAATCATCTTGTCAGTTTCTAAATTTAGAAAGACTTTTGGGATTTTGACAGGGGTTGAGTTGAATCTCTAGATCAGTTTGGGGAGAATTGCCATTTTAACAATATTGAATCTTCTAGTCCATGAACATAATATAGCTCTCCATTTGTTTAGGTGTCTTTAATTTCTCTCTGTAATGTTTTAATTGTTTTTGAAGTTTTCAATGTAAAGTTCTTACATATATTTGTTAAATTTATCCCTAAGTGTTTAATATTTATGGATGTGACTGCAAATGGAATTACTTTTCTTTGAATTATCTTGTCTAATGGTTTGTGATTAGTGTATAGAAGAAAACAGTGATTTTTTTATATTGGCTTTGTACCCTGTGACCTTACTAAATTCACTTATTAGTTTAAGTAGTTTTGCTTCTGGATTCATTAGGTTTTCTATAGACACTATCATGTTGACTATGAACAAAAATAGTTTTACTGTTTTCCTTTTCCAACTGTATGCCTTTTATCTTTTATTGCCTTTTTACAAGGGCTGGGACCTCCAGTACAATGTTGAATAGAACTGACGAAAGTGGGCATCCTGGCTTTGTTCTCAGTCTTAGGACAAAAGTGTTCTGGCGTCCACCGGTAAGTATGATGTTATCTGTAGAGTTTTTCATATTTACCCTTTATCACGTAAAGGACTGTATTAGTTTTCTATAGCTGCTATAAAAATGATCACAAACCTTAGTGGCTTAAAACAACACAAATTTATTATCTTACAGTCCTGTAGGTCAGAAATCCAGTACAATTTCACATGGCTAAATTCAAGGTGTAGGCAGGTTGTGTTCCTTTCTGGAGGCTCTAGGGGAAGAATCCATTTCCTTGTCCATTCAGGTTATCGGCAGAATTCAGTTTCCTGCAGTTGTGGGACTGAGGTCCCCGTTTCCTTGCTGGCTGTCAGCTTAGAACCATTTCTACCTCTAGAGGACACTCACATTCTTCGGCTCATGGGCCCCTTCCATCTTCAAAGCCAGCAACAATGGGTTGAGTCCCTCTCACACTTGGGATTTCTCCTCTTTGTCCTCTTTCATCTCTCTGATCTCCTTCCTCTGCCTTTCTCTTCCACTTTTAATGATTTATGTGATTAGATTGGGTTTCCCTGGAAAATCCAGGATAAGGTCCCTAACCTGAATCACACCTGCAAAGTCCTCTTTGCCACGTAAAGGAACATATTCACAGGTTCTGGGGATTAGGACATCTTTAGGTGGGGCGGTATTATTCTGCCTACCAAAATGAAGTTCTCTTATACTTCTAGTTTTCTGAGAGCTTTTATCATGAGTGGCTGTTCTATTTTGTCAAAAGCTTTCTCTACATTTATAGACATAATCATATGAGCTTCCTTCTTTATTCTGTTAGTATGGTGAATTTTATCAATTACTTTCAGATGTTACTGATCTTGCATTTAGACAATAAACTTCACTTGTTCATGACCATAAGCTATTACTGTCTTCATCTATTGCTGAATTAAGTTTACTAGTCTTTTGTGAAGGATTTTTGCATCTATGATTATGAAGGATGTTAGTCTATAGTTTTCTTTTCTCATAATGCCTTTGTCTGGATTTGACATCAGGGTTTCCCTGGCCATATAAAATGTGTTGAAAAGTATTTTCTTTTCTGTTTTCTGAGAGAGTTTGTCTAAGAGTCTGTGTGTTATTTCTTCTCATTTGATAAAATTCATCAGGGGAGCTGTCTGGTCTGGAATTTTTTTGTGGAAAGATTTTTAACTACAAATTAGATTTCTTTAATAGATATAGGGATATTCACATTTTCTATTCTTGATTCAGTTTTGTTAATTTGCATCTTTCAAGGAATTTATTCATTTTATCTAAGTTCCCAGCATTATTTACAGAACTTGGATCATACTACCTTATTATAATTTCACTATCTGCAGGATTTATAGTAATGTCCTCTTTTTCATTTCTGATATTGGTAATTTGTGTTTCATCCAATTTTTCTTTTTTTTAGTGTAGTCTCTCTAGATAAATGTTTATCAAAATTTATTGATGCTTGTTAAGAATGAGCTCTTGGTTTCATTGATCTTTATTGCTTTTCTATTTTCGTTTTTATTGATTTGTGCTGTTACTGACTTCTACTGACTTCAGGTTTCATTTCTTCTCTTTTTTTCTAGCTCCTTAACGTGGAAGCCTAGATCATTGATGTTTAAATTTTTCCTCATTTAATATAAACATTTCAAGCTATATTTTCTAATTTTAATATTTTGTTTTTATTATTAGTTCAGAATAAGTTCAAAATATATTCTAATTTCCCTTGTGATTTCTTCCTTGATCTCATTCATTGTTTAGAAATGATTTATTTAATTTCCAAATATTTGAGATTTTCCAGACATGTTTTTGTTATTGATTTGATGTTAGTTTTTTTTAACTTACTGAGACTAATTTTATGGCCTAGCTAATCTGTCCTTGTGAATGTTACGTGCGTACTTGAAAAGAATGAGTATTCTTCTATTGTTGGGAAATGTCCTATAAATGTCAAAAAAGGTTGAGTTGATTGATAGTGTTTATATTTTTGAAGTCTTCTGTAACCTTAGTGATTTTCTGTGTACTCGTTCTCGTGAGAACCTTGTAGAGTTCCTAGAAGCAAAGCCCACACAAGTGTAGGAGACCCCTAAGACTGAGACCCCAGGAGTTAGCCACTCTCATGCTAGTCCACACGGGCCTCCAGTAATTTGTCAAAATTACCATTTAAGTGTTTCCTCCAGTTTATGGCTCTAGCAGGCTCTGCTCCTGGTAAGCTGATCTCAGTGGTGATTCTCTGCATTCACCAATCTCTCCAGACTTTGGGGTGGTGATTTGACCTGTGACCTCAGTTCTCAGATGGGTCCAAGAAAGGTCATTGATTTTCACTTTGTTCAGATTTTTTTGTTTCTTCCTGTAATAAGGATGGGAGTGACAACTTCCGAGCTCTTTACATGTCAGAGCTGAAACTGGAAGTCCCCAATTTTTCTTTTTTATCCAGTCTGACAATCTTTGCTTTGAATTGGTGCATTTAGACCATTTACATTTAAAATTTAATTCTATAATCTTGCAATTTTTTTTCTCTCCTCATATGTTCTTTGTTCCTCTTCCCTCTTTTTCTGCAGTCTTTTGGACTGGGTGTTTTTAATGTTCCATTTTATCTTCTCTATAGACTTACTAACTATACCTGTTTGCTTTATTTTTTAAAAGGTTGGTCGAGTTTACAATATGCACGTTTAATTTGTTACTGTCTGCTTTCAAAATAATTCTACTACTTCATGTATTTAGTGGAGAAATGTACAATTATATGTCCTATATCCTCTCTCCTTTCGTACTGTTATTGTCCTGCATATTATTTCTACAAACATTACAAACCTCATAATGATTTTTTAATTTTTCTTTAAAATTCAATTATCTTTTAAAGAAATTAAAAAATGAGAGAACAAAAACTTTCATATTTGTTCTTATTTACACCTGTTTAACATTTTGATTGTTCTTCATTCGTTTGTTTAGATCTGTTTCCATCTTGTATCATTGTTCTTCAGCTTGGAGAAATTCCTTGATCATTTCTTTTAGTTTGCTGGTGACAATTTTTTTTTTTTTTTCATCTTTGATTTATCTGAAAAAGTCACTATTTCACCTTGAGTTTTTTTTAAGTATTGTATTTTATTTTTGTTGTTGAGAATATACACAGCAGAACATAAACCAGTGACATTTTGATCATAAAAGATTCTAGAGTAGAAACCTGATGAAAAGGGAGAAAATGCAGAACAGAATTTCAAATTCTCATGGAATCTAGATTTTCTGGAGCTGGAGGCTGTATAAAACCCTGAAACTATTGCCCTGAGATAATCTTTAAACCTTAAACCGAAAACATCCCTGAAATCTTCTCAAAACCAAACAACAGTTCAGCTCAACTAGTAAAGAATGTCTGCCTTGAGCACTGAGGTTTTTTAAGAACTATCTATGTGGAATCAAACAGCCAACAGCAACTGGAAAGATAAGACAGGAATCTTAGGAGGCAGTGAGTTTATGTTAATAGGGGAGGAACAACTCAGAAAAAGGAGGGTGAGAATGATTGCACAACTCAAAGAATGTAGTCAATGTCACTGAATTATACATGTAGAACTTGTTGAATTGGTGTATGTTCATCTTGATTTTTTAAGAATATTTTCACTGGATATAGAATTTTATGTGGATATGTATTTTATTATATTATTTACAAGGTGATTTCCATTGTCTTCTGAATGGCATTGTTTCTGATGAGAAATTAGCAATAATTTTATCTTTGTTTCCTTATATGGGTCCCCCCTGCCCCCATCCTTATAAGATTTTCCCGTTATCACTGGATTTTAGTCATTTGATTATGATGTGTCTTATTTAACTGTTCTTGTTGTTACTGTTGTTTATCCTGCCTGTGGTTTGTTGAGTTTCTTGTATCTATTGGTTAGTGGTTTACATGAAATTTGGAAAATTTTTGACTATTATGTCTTTGAATATTTTTTCTGTCCCTGTCTCTTTTCTTTCTGGTCTCCAATACATGTGTCTGACTGCTTTATATTTTCTCACAGGTCGCCAAGGCTCTCTTCATTTGTTTTTAGCCTTTATTCTCTCTGTGTTTCACTTTGTTTTAATGTTTACTGCTGTGTCCTCTTAAAATCACTGATTATTTCTACAGTATCTAATCTGCTGTTAATTCCATTCAGTGAATTTTTAATTTCAGATAGTTTTCTTCTCTGTAAGTTGCATCTGGTTCATTTATATAGTTTGCATTTCTTTCCTCATTGTGTCCATGCTTCCTTTAAATCCATGCATATATTTATAAAGACTATTTTATAAAGTATTTGTTTACTACTTCCCTCATCTCTGTCATTTCTGAGGCTGTTTCACTTGACTGATTTTTCTCCTGGTTATAAGTCACAGAAGCGCTCGTCTGTCAGTGTGTTGTACTGTGGTGGCTTGAATGTTGCTGTGATGCTGGAAACTATGCCATTAATATTTCAAATACCAGCAGGGTCACCCATAGTGTACAGGTTTCAGCAGAGCTTCCAGACTAAGACAGGTTAGGAAGAAAAGCCTGGCAATCTACTTCTGAAAATCAGCCAGTAAAAACGTTATGGATAACAATAGAACACTGTTCAATATAGTGTGGGAAGATGAGCCCTCAGGTTGAGAGGCACCCAAAATACACATCATCACAATCAACAATGAACTGGAGCATACTAATGGTTGTGAAGATGGTGCAGGGCCAGGCAACATTTTGTTCTGTTATATGTAAGATTGTTATGAGTTGGAGCCAACTTGTCAGCAACTAACAACAACAACGTGGGTCT
Organism: Trichechus manatus latirostris; assembly: GCF_000243295.1. Lineage (NCBI taxonomy): Eukaryota > Metazoa > Chordata > Mammalia > Sirenia > Trichechidae > Trichechus > Trichechus manatus. The sequence goes on from NW_004443981.1 coordinate 10,777,608, forward strand.
TGTTTCCCTGATTCCTGGTATGTCTAGTAGGTTTTTATCTTATGCTGAAACTTATGCATGCTACACTATTGTGTGCATGGATTTTGTAATTTTTCGAAGAATATTGAAGTGTGTTTTATCAGGCAGTTAAGCTGCTTGAGGATCAGCTTGTTCCTTTTGAGATTTGTTTTTAAACTTTGTGAAGGCATGTTTAAGAAATGCTTTCTCTAGGGCTAGTTTAGCCTTACTACTTAGTCATGACCAGTCTGGGGTCTCCTGTATGTCCTGGGTCTTACTTGAGGTCTGTCTACTCAGGCTGGTAAGAACACAAATTTAAATCAGTCTTGAATGAGCTCTGGGAGTTGTTCAACTTCCAGCTCCTCAGTAGTTGTTCTTGACCTTGCCTTATTGAATTTCACCCTGTATATGTACAACTTAGTATTTGGTCAATGTCTAATGGGAACTCCTCTGCAGATTTTGGAACTTTCTCTGTATAGCTCCCTCGTCTCTGGTACGCCGGTCTACAGAATGTCCCAGCCTCCCCAAACTTGAAACTCTGTTTCCTTATCGATTGTCTTAGTCATCTAGTCCTGCTGTAACAGAAATACCACAAGTGGATGGCTTTAATAAAGAAATTTATTTTCTCACAGTCTAGTGGGCTACAAGTCCAAATTCAGGACGCCAGCTCCAGAGGAAGGCTTTCTGTGTCAGCTCTGGAGGATGCTCGGTGTCATCAGTCTTCCCTTGGTCTGGGAGCTTCTCTGCACAGGAACCTCAGGTCCAAAGGACAAGCTCTGCTCCCAGCACTGCTTTCTTGGTGGTATGAGGTTCCCATGTCTCTCTGCTTGCTTTTCTCTTTTATATCTCAAAAGAGATTGGCTTAACACACTATCTAATCTTGTAGATCTCATCAATATAACTGCCACTAATCCATCTTATTATATCGTAGTGATAGAATTTACAACATATAGGGAAATCACATCAGATGATAAAATGGTAGACAGTGATACAATACTGGAAATCATAACCTAGCCAAGCTGACAGATATTTTTGTGGGACACAGTTTAATCCATGACAGTGATAAAAACCAAAACCAGTTGCCATCAAGTCGTTTTCTACTCATGGCGACCGCATGTGTGTCAGAGTAGTACAACGGTTCTCCATAGGATTTTCAAAGCTGTGACCCTTCAGAAGCAGATCTCCAGGCCTGTATTCTGAGACATTTCTGGATGGGTTTGAACCACCAACCTTTTGGTTAGTAGTCAGACACTTAACTGTTTATGCCACCTTGGGACTGATAGCACCATACTATGCTTGGGTTTCCCCTCCCTGAACTGTGGTCCAGCAAGTACGTCCAGGCAGAAAGCCAGGGCCACTGTGCTTACCCTGTTTGTTTTCCTTCTTTCAGAGATTACAATCCTGTGTCTGCTTCCCCATGTCTGAAAACAAATATTTCATAAATTTTTGTCCAGTGTTCTAGTTGTTTATGACAGGAGAGAAAGTTCACTAGCAATCATTCCATCACAGCCAGAAGCAAAATTCTGCAGCCTACAGTTCACAAGGTAAGGAGAATTAAATGGACTTTATTTAGAGAATTTGAAAGTAGGGAAAAATTACATGACACATTCTGAATGTAACTGAAACTCCACAGGATGTTGAAGAAACATTTTGATTCTAGCAAAACTTGGACTAGACCATGGCTCTAGCACAGGAGAAGCTTGGCATGCTCAAGCACAGAAAGAAAATGTGGTAGCTGATGAGGGAGAGGGTGAGGGAGCAGCTAGATCAGACATGTTCTTAATATACGTAATCGGTATCAGTTAAAAAAAAAACCATTGCCACTGAGTCTATTCTGACTCATAGTGACCCTACAGGACAGAGTCGAATGCCCCATAGGGTTTCCAAGGCTGTAATCTTTATGGAAGCAGACGGCCACATGTTTCTCCAGCAGAGTGGCTGGTGGGTTCGAACCACCGACCTTTTGGCCAATAGCCTAATGCTTAGCCATTGTGCCACCGGAGCTCCTCCATATATCAATAAAAAGACAAAATAATCCAATAGAACAAGAATCAGTAAACTTTTTCTGTGAAGAAAACCAAAAAAACCAAACCAGTTGTTGTCAGTTCTAACTCACGGTGACCTCATGTGTTTCAGAGTAGAACTGTGCTCCACAAGGTTTCAATGGCTGTGACCTTTCTGAAATAGATTGCCAGGCTTTCCTTCTGAGGCACCTCTGGGTGGATTCAAACTGCTAACCTTTTGGTTAGTAGCCAAGAGCTAAACTGTTTGCGCCACTCTGGCATCTTTCTGTAAAGGACCAGATAGTAAATGTTTTCAGCCTCACAAGACATGTATAATCCCTATCACATATTCTTCTTCTTTTTTATGACCCTTTAAAAATGTAAAAAACATTCTGAGCTCATGAGCAATACAAAAACAGTCCACAGGCTGAATTTGGCCCACGAGCTGTAGTTTGCCAGCCTCCACAACAGAGTGATGGGCTCAGGACACAAATAAGCAATTCACTGAAGATGAAAATGAAAATTATTAATACACATATGAAGAGATGTTTTGCCTCCCTAATAATCAGATAAGTGTGATTTAAAACAAATGAGAGGACATTTCACGCTAATCAGATTGGCAACATTTTAAAAGACTGACAATATCAAGAGTGAGGGAAGATAAAGGAAACAGGAATTCACACACACTGCTGGGAGGAGTATAAATTAATTCAACCACTTTGGAAAGCAATTTGTCCATACCCAAAGCAAAATAGAAATTGAAAATGCATGTTCTCAAAAACTCAGCAATTCCATTTGTAGATCTATTACCTAGAGAGACTCATGCATAATTGCAGCATTGTTTGTAATAGGAAAAGAAATTGGAAACAACCAAAACACATACACACACACACACACACACACACACTCATATCAGTGTGGCTGCGTCTCAAAAGCAATGTTGAGTGGAAAAGCAAGCTTACTGTGCAATATCATTTATGAAAATGTTTAAAAACACACTTCAAACAATGCTATAAATTATTCATGAATATCTCTTCCTGTGGGTATAAACATGAAAACAGTGGACTGGAAAAATCCATACCAAATTCAGGAGTGTGGTTACCTATGGGGAGAGAATTGCTCGGGGGTGGGGACGAGAAGGCGGCTTTATCTGGAGTATTTGATTTCTTTTATAAAAATAGTCAAGCAAAACTGACAAAATATTAACACTGATCCATTCTAGATGGTGGCTGCACAGTGTTTGTTTTATCAGTCTCCTCACTCTTAGTGTTTTCTTAATTTCCTATGAAAGAAAGGAACAGACAAACCAATCTTGGCCATATATAAAAGCTCAGTGTGAGTCAAAAGTCCGCCGGATAGGTGTCAGGATACTTAACTTCGCACCCTATTGCCCCTGGCTCTTTCTGTGCTTCAGTCTCCCTAACTGTGAAATGAGGGGTATCTTAGTGTCCTGGTCCTGCTGTAACAAAATACCACTAAGTGGGTGGTTTTAAAGAACAGAATTTTATTCTGTCACAGTTCCAGGGGCCAGAAGTCTGAAATCAGGGTGTGGGCAGGGCTATATTCACTTTCTCCTCTTGGTTCTTCAAGTTTCTGGGAGCCTGGACACCTCTTGGTTTTCCCTGGCTTATAGATGCGTCTTCCCATGATGGCTTTCTGTGTCTGTCCTCCTCTTTAACAAGACACTAGTCAGAAGAGCTTAGGACCAACCCTACTCTGGACCACCACTCATCTGTCAGTTTGTCGTACTGTGGTGGCTTGTGTGTTGCTATGCTGCTGGCACTATGCCATCTGTAATTCGAATACCAGCAGGGTCAACCATGGTGGACAGGTTTCAGCTGAGATACCAGACTAAGACAGACTAGGAAGAAGGACCTGGTGATCTACTTCTGAAAAGAAATTAGCCAATGAAAACCTTATGAATAACAGCAGAACATTGTCAGATATAGTGCTGGTAGATGAGCCCCTCAGGTTAGAATGTACTCAAAATATGACTGGAGAAAAGGTGTCTCTGTAAAGTAGAGTCGCCTTAATGATGAGGATGGAGTGAAGCTTTTGAGACTTGCATTTGCTGATGTGGCATGACTTAAAATGAGAAGTAACAGCTGCAAATATCCATTAGTAATTGAAATGTGGAATACATGAAGTATGAACCAATAAAAATTGGAAATCATCAAAAATGAAATGGAATGCTTGAAGATCAATATCCTAGGCATTAGTGAGCTGAAATGGACTGGTATTAGCCATTTCATATTGGACATCCATATAGTCTAATACGCTGAGAACAACAAAATGAAGAGGAACAACATTGTGTTCATTGTCAAAAAGAACTTTTCAATGCTGTCAGTGATAGGATAATATCCATAACCTACAAGGAAAACAATTATAATTCAAATTTATGCAGCAACCACTAATGCCAAAGGTGAAGAAATTGAAGACTTTTATGAACTACTGCAGTCTGAAATTGATCAAATATGCAATTAAGATGCATTGATAATTACTGGTGATGGGAATGTGAAAGTTGGAAATAAAGAAGGATCAGTAGTTGGAAAATATGGCCTTGGTGATTGAAATGATGCTGGAGATTGCATGATAAATTCTGCAAGACCAGCAGCTTATTCATTGGAAATACATTTTTTCAACAGTGCAGACAACAGCTATACATGTGGACCTCACTGGAGGGAATACACAGGAATCAAATCGACTACATATGTGGAGAAGATAATGGTGAAGCTCAATATCATCAATCAGAACAAGGCCAAGGACTGACTGTGGAGAAGAGCATCAATTGTTCATATGTAAGTTCAAATTAAAGCTGAAGAAAATTAAAACAAGCCCATGACAGCCTAAGTATGACTTAAGAATTTAGAGACTATCTCAAGAATAGATTGGAGAGAGGCAGGGCCAAGATGGCAGAGTAGTCAGATGCTTCCTGTGGTCCCTTTTACAACAAAGACCCAAAAAAACAAGTGAATCGATTATATGTGACAGTCTAGGAGCCCTGAACACCAAAGGCAAAGTTGAGGAATCAGACTGAGTGGCGGCGGAGGGAGAGACAGTTCAGAAACAGCGAGGAAGTACCAGACATGACCCAGTGGGAACTGGCACCCTGCAGGCCGGATGGGCTGGTCTGAGTGGTGAGGCAAGTGGTGGTGCTTGGGACGTGTTTTCCACATTGGGAAAGAGCGAGCAGCTGAGAGTTTACTCAAGCCTCCAGAACCAGTGAAAAGTGATGCTCAATTGGCAAAAGATAAGTACATGCGTCTAACCTACTGCAGAGATCAAAAAACTCCCCCTTTGGGAAAAACCTTTCTCTCATTTACCTGCCCCCTCCCGGCTCTGCACTGGGTCCCAGGCTGGCTTCAGCGATTACCGCGTGCCCTGGGCCCAAAGTAGGACCCGTCATGGGCCCTGAGCCATTCTCCAGGCCTTGGAGAGGAAATAAATTAACAAACAGGGAAAAAGTAATCTCCCAGCTACCCTAAGCTTGGAACTCAGGGCAGGCACAGCCCCTTTGCCGAGGCACAGGCATAAGGGGTCCACGGACTTTGAATGCCTTTCACCCCTGCATAGACCTGGGTGGGCTCATTTCAACAGCGTAGGCCCTCATTAGCACAGTACAGCAGGTTATATACCTGAAGCCTAACTTCAGCTGTATCAGCTATATGGTGGAGTGGCAGGTTCATGACATTTGACACCGCTCTGCCCATTAAGCAAAGTCCTCACCTGCCTACATCAAGGGCCTGAGAACTGGTGGCTCCACCCACACCACCTAGCCACCTGCGACAGGTCTAAGAATAAGTGGTGCCTCCCAGTCCTTACAGCCAACAGCACTGGGTGCCTCTAGTCCTGCTGCAAAACCCACCTACCTTTGTGCTCTAGGGAAGAGGGACCCGCTTTCCTCCTAGACACTCAGGGGCAGCCATCAGCCCCCTGTCTTTCTCAGCACATGATCCCCTACTGCAGCCAGATACCTGTACCTACACCAATTACCCTTGCCCATCTAGGACTGTAGGTGAGAGCCTGCACCACACACTAGGTGACTAACTACCTGGACACCTGAGCTGAATCCATACAAGAAAAGAAAATGGACTCCTGGGCACACATACCTAGTAACAGATCTAACCACCTGGTGTTAAGACATTAAAGCTTAAAGGATGCCAATAATCAAACTAGCTCACACAAGCAGCCTATTTGGGCACATCAAAACAAGAAGCTAGGACACAGTAAGCAAAGATAAAATAAATAAATATAGTAACTTACTGATGGCTCAGAGACAACAGTCAACATCAAATCACATAAAGAGGTAGACCATGATGGCTTCAGCAAGCTCCCAAAACAAAGAATCAAGAAATCTTCCAGAGGAAGAGAACTTCTTGGAATTACTGGAGGTAGAATGCAAAAGACTAATATACAGAACTCTTCAAGATACCAGGAAGGAGATCATGCAAAAAGCAGAACAAGCCAAGGAACACACAGACAAAGCAATAGAGGAACTTAAGAAGATTATAGAAGAGCATAATGACAAATTTAACAGGCTGCAAGAATCCATAGAGAGACAGCAAACAGAAATCCAGAAGATTAACAATAAAATTTCAGAATTATACACCTCAATAGAAAGTCATAGGAGTAGAATTGAGGAAATGGAAGTCAGAATTAGTGAGACTGAATATAAAGCACTTGACACCAACTTATTTGAGGAAAACTTAAGATAAAAGAATTTTACAAAATGAAGAAACCCTAAGAATTATGTGGGATTCTATCAAGAGGAATAATCTGTGAGTGAATGGAGTACCATAACAGGGGAGATAACAGAAAATACAGAGAGAATTGTTGAAGATTTGTTGGCAAAAAACTTCCCTGATATTGTGAAAGATGAGAAGATACCTATCGAAGATGCTCATCAAACCCCACATAAGGTAGATCCCAAAAGAAAGTCACCAAGACATATTATAATCAAACTTGCCAAAACCAAAGATAAATAGAGAATTTTAAGAGTGGCTAGGGATAAACGAAAAGTCATCTACAAAGGAGAGTCAATAAGACTAAGCTTGGACTATCAGTAGAAACCATGCAGGCAAGAAGGCAATGGGATGACATAGATAAAGCCTTGAAGACAAAAAAAACTGCCAGCCAAGAATTATATATCCAGCAAAACTGTCTCTCAAATATAATGGTGAAATTAGGGCATTTCCAGATAAACAGAAGTTTAGGGAATTTGCAAAAAGCAAACCAGAATTACAAGAAATACTAAAGGGAGTCCTCTGGTTAGAAAATCAATAACATCAGATAACAACCCAAGACTAAAACAAGGACAGAGCAACCAGATATCAACCCAGAGAGAGATTTAAGCTAAAACACTGAAAATAGGGAAACAGAGATATCAATATGTAAAAGGTGACACCATTAAAACAAAAAAGAGGGACTAAAAAATGTAGTCATAGATCTTTCATATGGAGAGGAAGACAAGGTGATATAAAGAAATAAAAGAGTGGTTTAAACTTAGAAAAATAGGGGTAAATACTAAGGTAACCACAAAGGAAACTAACAATCCTACACATCCAAATAAAAAACAACAAAAACATAAAAGAGTCAGCAAATACAAAGTCAACAACAATGAAAAAGTTGAAAAGAAAATACATAAAGAAAAACAACTCAGCACAGAAAATTAAGTGCAACAAAGAAGGTGTCAGCAACACACAAAAAAGACATCAAACTGACAGCACTAAACTCATACCTATCAATAATTACACTGAATGTAAATGGACTAAATGCACCAATAAAGAGACAGAGAGTGGCAGAATGGATAAAGAAAACATGATCCGTCCATAGGCTGCCTACAAGAGACACACCTTAGACTTAAAGACACAGACAAACTAAAACTCAAAGGATGGAAAAAAATATATCAAGCAAACAACAGTGAAAAAAATATTAATCTCTGACAAAATAGACTTTAAAGTAAATCCACCACAAAGGATAAGAAAGGAAACTATGTAATGATAAAAAGGTCGGTACACCAGGAGGACATAACCATAGTAAATATTTACATACCCAACGATAAGGCTCCAAAATACATAAAACTCTAACAGCATTGAAAAGAGAGATAGACAGCTCCACAATAATAGTAGGAGACTTCAACACACCACTTTCAGTGAAGGACAGAACATCCAGAAAGAAGCTCAATAAAGACACGGAAGATCTAAATGCCACAGTCAACCAACTCAATCTCATAGGCATATACCGAACAGTCCACCCAACAGCAGCCAAGTATAATTTCTTTTCCAACACACATGGAACATTCTCCAGAATAGACCACATATTAGGCCATAAAGCAAGCCTTAACAGAATCCAAAGCATCGAAATATTACAAAGCATCTTTTCCGACCATAAAGCCGTAAAAGTAGAAATCAATAACAGAAAAAGCAAGGAAAAAAAATCAAACACATGGAAACTGAACAACACCTTGCTCAAAAACTACTGGGTTATAGAAGAAATTAAGGATGCAATAAAGAAATTCACAGAATCCAATGAGAATGAAAACACATCCTACCAGAACTTTTGGGACACAGCAAAAGCAGTGCTCAGAGGTCAATTTATAGCAATAAATGCACACATCCAAAAAGAAGAAAAGGCCAAAATTAAAACATTAACCCTACAACTCAAGTAGAAAGAGACCAGCAAGAGCCCTCAGGCACTAGAAGAACACAAAAAATTAGAGCAGAATTAAATGAAACAGAGAATAGAAAAACAGTTGAAAGAGTTAACAAGAGCAAAATCTGGTTCTTTGAAAAGATCAACAAAATCAATAAATCATTGGCCAAACTGACAAAGGAAAAACAGGAAAAGAAGGAAATAACCTGAATAAGAAATGAGATGGGCAATATCACAAGAGACCCAACTGAAATTAAAAGAATCATAACAGAATACTATGAAAAATTGTTCTCTAACAAATTTGAAAACGTAGAGCAAATGGGCAAATTTCTAGAAGTACACTACCTACCTAAAGTAACACAAACAGAGGTAGAACAACTAAACCTATAACAAAAGAAGAGATTGAAAAGGTAATTAAAAAACTCCCAACCAAAAAAGCCCTGGCCCTGACAGTTTCGCTGGAGAATTCTACCAAACTTTCAGAGAAGAGTTAACACCACTACTACTAAAGGTATTTCAGAGTACAGAAAAGGGTGTAATACTCCAAAACTCATTCTATGAGGCTAGCATAACCCTGATACCAAACCCAGGTAAAAACATCACAAAAAAAGAAAATTACAGACCAATATCCCTCATGAACATAGACGCAAAAATCCTCAACAAAATTCTAGCCAATAGAATTCAACAACATATCAAAACAATAATTCACCATGACTGTCATGGATTGAATTATGTCCCCCAGAAAATGTGTGTATCCGTTTGGCTGGGCCATGGTTCCCAGTATTGTGTGGTTGTCCTCCATTTTGTGATTGTAATTTTATGTTAAAGAGGATTAAGGTGGGATTGTAACACCCTCACTAAGGTCACATCCCTGATCCAATGCAGAGGGAGTTTCCCTGGGATGTGGCCTGCACCACCTTTTATCTTACGAGAGATGAAAGGGAAGCAAGCAGAGAATCGGGGACCTCACACCAGCAAGAAAGCAGTGCCAGGAGAAGAGCGTATACTTTGGACCTGAGGTTCCTGCACAGAGAAGCTCCTAGTCCAGGGGAAGATTGATGACGACGAGGACCTTCCTCCAGAGCTGACAGAGAAAGCCTTCCCCTAGACCTGATGCTCTGAGTTTGGACTTCTAGCCTAGTAGACTGTGAGAAAATAAATTTAACTACTTGTGGTATTTCTATTATAGCATCACTAGATGACTAAGACAATGACCAAGTGGGATGTATACCAGGTACACAGGGATGGTTCAACATTAGGAAAATAATCAATGTAATCCATCACATAAATAAAAGACACATAATCTTATCAATTGATGCAGAAAAGGCATTTGACAAAGTCCAACACCCATTCATGATAAAAACTTTCAACAAAATAGGAATAGAAGAAAAATTCTTCAACGTAATTAGAGGCATTTGTATAAAGCCAACAGCCAACATCATCCTAAATGGAGAGCATCTGAAAGCATTCCCCTTGAGAATGGGAACCAGACAAGGATGCCCTTTATCACCACTCTTATTCAATACCGTGCTGGAGGTCCTAGTCAGAGAAATTAGGCTAGAAAAAGAAAAAGAAATAAAGGGCATCCAAATTCATAGGGAAGAAGTAAAAGTGTCTCTATTTGCAGATGATATGATCTTATACGTAGAAAACCCAAAAATATCCACAAGAAAACTACTGGAACTAATAGGAGATTTCAGCAAAGTATCAGGATACAAGACAAACATACAAAAATCAGCTGGATTCCTCTACACCAACGAAGAGAACTTTGAAGAGGAAGTCACCAAATCAATACCATTTACAATAGCCCCCAAGAAGATAAAATACTTAAGAATAAATCTAACCAGTGACTTATAAGACCTATACAATGAAAACTACAAGACACACTGGAAGAAACCAAAAGAGACCTACATAAGTGGAAAAACATACCTTGCTCATGGATAGGAAGACTCAACATTGTGACAGTGTCAATTCTACCCAAAACGCTCCACAGATACAATGCAATCCTGATCCAAATACCACTGCCATTTTTTAATGAGGTGGAGAAACAAATCACCAACTTCATATGGAGAGGGAAGAGGCCCCAGATAAATAAAGCATTACTCAAGAAGAAGAACAAAGTGGGAGGGCTCACACTACCTGATTTTAGAACCTATTATACCACCGCGGTAGTCAAAACAACCTGGTACTGGTACAAAAACAGATCCATAGACCAATGGGACAGAATTGAGAATCCAGACGTAAACTCATCCACCTGTGAGCAGCTGGTATTTGACAAAGGCCTAAAGTCCATTAAATGGGGAAGAGACAGTCTCTTTAACAGATGGTGCTGGCATAACTGGATATCCATCTGCAAAAAATTGAAACAAGACCCATACCTCACACCATGCACAAAAACTAACTCAAAATGGATCAAACACTTGAATATAAAATCTAAAACGATAAAACTCATGAAAGAAAAAATAGGGACAACGCTAGGAGCCCTAATACATGACATAAACAGAATACAAACCATAACTAACAATGCACAAACACCAGAAGAGAAACTAGATAACTGGGAGCTCCTAAAAATCAAACACGTATGCTCATCAACAGACTTCATTGAAAGAGTAAAAAGACAGCCTACAGACTGGGAAAACATTTTTGGCTACAACAGATCCGATCAGTGTCTAATCTCTAAAGTCTGCAAGATAACTGCAAAACCTCAGCAACAAAAAGACAAATAACCCAACTAAAAAATGGGGAAAGGATATGAACAGGCACTTCACCAAAGAAGACATTCAGGCAGCTAACAGATACATGAGGAAATGCTCACAGTCATTAGCGATTAGAGAAATGCAAGTCAAAACTATAATGAGATACCATCTCACCCCAGCAAGGCTAGCATTAATACAAAAAACACAAAAGAATAAATGTTGGAGAGGTTGTGGAGAGACTGGAACAATTATGCACTGTTGGTGGGAATGTAAAATGGTACAACCACTTTGGAAATCGATTTGGCACTTCCTTAAAGAGCTAGAAATAGAAGTACCATATGGTCCAGCAATCCCACTCTTTGGAATATATCCTAGAGATATAAGAGCCATCACACAAATAGTTATATGCACACCTATTTTCACTGTGGCATTGCTCACAATAGGAAAAAGATGGAAACAACCTAGGAAAAATGGAAAAACAAATTATTGTATATTTACATAATGGAATATTACCCAACAATAAAGAACAATGATGAATCTGTGAAACATAACATGGATGAATCTGAAAGGCATTATGTTCAGTGAACTTAGTTGCAAAAGGACAAATACTGTATAAGATCACTATTATAAAAACTCAAGAAAAGGTTTAAACACAGAAGAAAACATTCTGTGATGTTTACAAGGGTGGAAAGGGAGGGAGAGGGTTATTCACTAACTAGATCGTAGACGAGAATTATCTTAGGTGACGGGAAGGGCAACACGCTCTGCAGGGGAAGTCAGCACGACTGGACTAAACCAAAGCTATGAAGTTTCCTGAATACAGTCAAACACTTGGAGGGACAGAATAGCAGAGGTGGGGATCTGGGGGCCGTGGTTTCAGGGGACATCTAGGTCAGTTGGCATAACAAAGTTTATTAAGAAAATGTTCTGCATCCCACTTTGGTGAGTGGCATCTGGGGTCTTAAAAGCTAATGAGTGGCCATCTGAGATGCATCAATTGTTCCCAACCTACCCAGAGAAAAGGAGAATGAAGAACACTAAAGACACAAGGAAAATGTTAGCCCAAGAGACAAAAGGGCCACGTAACCAGAGACTCCATCAGCCTGTGGCCAGAAGAACTACATGGTGCCTGGCTACCACCAATGACTGCCCTGACAGGGAACACAACAGAGAGTCCCTGGCGGAGCAGGAGAAAAGTGGAATGCAGAACTCAAATTCTAGTAAAAAGACCAGACTTAACGGTCTGACTGAGATTGGTGGGACCCTGGAAGACATGGCTCCTGGACTCTCTGTTAGCCCAAAACTAAAACCATTCCTGAAGCCAACTCTTCAGACAAAGATTAGCTTGGACTATGGGAGATATAAAATGATACTTGTGGGGAGTGTGCTTCTTAGCTCAAGTAGATACAGGAGTCTAAATGGGCAGCTCCCATCCAGAGGTGAGATGAGAAGGCAGTGAAGTACAGGAGCTGGTTGAATGGACACGGGAAATCCAGGGTAGGAAGGAGGAGTGTGCTGTCGCAGTATAGGGAGAGAAACTATGGTCACATAACAATGTGTGTATAAATTTTTGTATGACAAAAGAACTATAAACTTTCACCTAAGGTACCATTAGAAAAAAAAAAAAAGAATAGAATTGACCCACTGAACACTAATGACCGAAGACCAGTGGAGTTATGGGATGGCATCAAGAACAAGGAGATCATATATGAAAAAGCAAAAGGTCATTAAAAAGACAGGAAAGAAAGAAAAGAGCAAACCGGATGTCAGAAGAGACCCTTAAACTTGCTCCTGAGCGCAGAGTAGTTAAAGTGAATGGAAGAAATGACGAACTAAAAGAGCTGAACAGAAGATTTCAAAGGGCAGCTTGAGAAGACAAAGTAAAGTAATATAATTAAATATGCAAAGACCTGGGATCAGAAACCAAAAGGGAAGACACGTTCAGCATTTCTCCAGATGAAGTAACTGAAGAAGAAATTCAAGACTCAAGTTGCAATAATGAAGGATTCCATCCGCAAAAACTTGAACAATCCAGGAAGCATTAAAAGAGGGTGGAAGGAATATACAAAGTCACTGTACCAAAATGAATAGGTCAACCAACATTCACCCATGTCAGGAGATGGCATATGATCAATAACTGATAGTACTGAAGGAAGAAGTTCAAGCTGCACTGAAGGCATTGGTGAAAAACAAGGCTCCAGGAATTGATGGTATACAATTGAGATGTTCAACAAGTGGATGCAACGCTGAAAGTGCTCACTCATCTATGCCAAGAAATTTGAAAGACAGCTCCCTGGCAAACAAACTGCACAGATTCATATTTGTGCCCATTCCAAAGAAAGGTGGTCCAACAGAATGCAGAAATTATCAAACAATATTATTAATATCACACGCAAGCAAAATTTTGCTGAAGATAATTCAAAAGCAGTTACAGCCGCATATTGACAGGAAACTGCCAGAAACTTAAGCCAGATACAGAAGAGGACTGCTGATGTCAGATGGATCCTGGCTGAAAGCAGAGAATGCCAGAAAGATGTTTACCTATGTTTTATTGACTATGCAAAGGCATTTGACTGTGTGGATCATAACACATTATGGATAACATTGCGAAAAATGGGAATTCTGAAACAGTTATGCTCATGAGGAACCTGTACATAGAACAAAAAGACAGTCGTTCAAACAGAACAAGAGAACACTGTGTGGTTTAAAATTGGGAAAGGTGTGCGTCAGGATTGTGTCCTCTCACCATACTTATTCAGTCTTTATGCTGAGCAAATAATCTGAGAAGCTGGACTATATGAAGAAGAAAGGGGCATCAGCATTGGAGGAAGACTCATTAACAACCTGCGTTATGCAGATGACACAACCTGGTTTCTGAAAGTGAAGAGGAAGTACTTACTGATGAAGATCAAAGACCACAGCCTTCAGTATGGATTACACCTCAACATAAAGAAAACAGAAATCCTCACAACTGGACCAACAGGCAACATCATGATAAATGGAGAAAATATTGAAGTTGTCAAGGATTTCATTTTACTTGGATCCACAATCAACGCCCACGGAAGCAGCAGTCAAGAAATCAAATGACGTATTGCATTGGGCAAATCTGCTGCAAAAGACCTCTTTAAAGTGTTAAAAAAAAACAAAGATACCGCTTTGAGGACTAAGGTGCGCCTGACCCAAGCCATGGCCTTTTCAATGGCCTCATATGCTTGTGAAAGTTCGACAATGAAAAAGGAAGCCTGAAGAAGAATTGACATGTTTGAATAATGGTGTTGGTGAAGATTATTGAGTATACCATGGACTTCCAGAACAAACAAACCTGTCTTGGAAGAAGTACAGCCAGAATGCTCCATTGAAGCAAGGATGGCGATACTTTGTCTCTCTTATTTGGACATGTTATCAGGAGGGACCAGTCCCTGGAAAAGGACATTACGCTTGGTAAAATAGAGGGTCAGCAAAAAAGAGGGAGACCCTGAATGAGATGGATTGACGCAGTGGCTGCAAAAACGGACTCAAGCATACCTACTATTGTGAGGACGGCACAGGACTGGGCAATATTTCATTCTGTTGTGCATGGGGTCTCTGTGGGTTGGAGGCAACTTGCTGACATCTAACAACAGCACCAACCACAGCTACTCCAGCATGACCTTGGTAACTTAACTGATAACATCTGCCAGGAAAGCACCTGTTTCCAAACAAGGTCGTATCCACAGGTACAGATGTTAGGATGTCAACATAATTTTCTCGTGGGACACGACTCAGTCCATAACAAGGGTGTAAAGTCTTTCAAACTGTAGATTGCTACTGGTTCCTGAACAGGATTTGTTTCACGAGAAAGACTAGAACAGAAAACGTAAGAGTGCATTCCATAAAGCAATGGTAAATACTGTTTCCTGAAACGTTACATTTCAGTTATGAAAACCACTCAGAGCTCAAAACCCTGCAGGTTGGAAGGGAACATTTTTCCGAATTCTCTTTGGAAGCGAGGGCAGGAGATGGCTGAACACAGAACAGTAAACTTCTGCCCTGGTTCTGTCTTTTTTTTTTCTCTTAATTTTTTTGTTTTTAATTTTTATTATGGGAATTTCCAAAGATATACAACAGTAGTGAGAATAGGATAATGAGGCCCATGTACCAATCACTGAGTTTCAACGATTACCAACTCATGTTAATTCTTGTTTTATCTATATCACCTCCCACTATCACCCGAGTTATTTTGAAGCAAATCCCAGACTTCATATCATTTTATCAGTAAATACTTCATTGTGCTTCTATAAAAGATAAGGGCTTTTTTTAAAAAAAGCATAACCACAATATCATTGTCACAACTAAAAAAATGATTCCTAATGTCGTCAAATACCCCATGGTTCTCTGACCATCCCATTGTACCGTGGTAAGTATATACATATATGACAAAACCTCTTCCATTTCCACATTTTCTACATGCACAATTCAGTGATAACATTCACCTTCATCACGTGTAGGCATCACCGCGATCCATCTTACCCTATTTTTCCTTGAGACTCCTGGTAGCCTCTCCTCCAGACATCTAGGTTTGGGGCAAAGACATTCTCTACCTCACTTACCCAGTCAGTGGGATTAAATTTCCCTTCTCTTGAGGAAGAACCATGTTTTCTGTTCAGAGCAAAGCCATCACTGTTAAGTGCTCATCATAATGATTATGGCCATTAGTAGGCCAGGCTCTAAGTAGCAACAGAGAAAGAGAGAGACAAAGGCGAAATGCATTATGCGATTTAAGTGGCATGGGATGCGGGGACATCACCAAGGTGAGGTCTTGCCCTGGCAAGCAAGGACGCATTTCTCTAATGAGGAGGGCTTGGGGGAGAGCTTACATGGGGGGCTACACCGTCTCAATGTACCACTTTGTCAGGGCCCATCAACTGGAAAAATTGGCCTGGGGCTTTTAATGTGTAGTCTGGAGAATTAGTTTCAACTGAGAGAGACATTGTAAATCTCGAGAAATAGTCAGCCCTCATGTATTCCACTTAGCATTTAAAGTCAACGCTCGGTATTAATAGGATCGTAGAATGTAAAACAGGAAGAGGCCTTAGACTTATGTTGGGCAGTCCCCCATTTTGTGTGTGTGGGGTGGGCAGGGAGTGCACTGAGTGATTTACTCCATGTGGCAAGCTGCTGAGTGACTTAGAAGCCAACCTCTGGATCCCAAAGCCTGGCCTTCTTTCTACGAGTACTGTCTGATTTACTCCATGTGGCAAGCTGCTGAGTGACTTAGAAGCCAACCTCTGGATTCCAAAGCCTGGCCTTCTTCCTATGAGTACTGTCTGGTCTTCCAGAAGTACCTTCTTGGGGGAGCGGGAGGTCGACGGGAGTGTGGTTATTATTATCGATGATATCGCCAGCCCTGTGCATGTGTGCGCGTGTGTGCATGTGTGCGCGTGTGTGCACGTGTGTGCGTGTGTGCATGTGCATGCACGTGTCTGTGCATATATGTGTGTGCATGAGTATGTGCATGTGTGTATGTGTGAGTGTGTAGTTAGTATGACTCATGCTATTTCTAGCTGTGTGTATGTGCATGTGTGCATGTGTGTGCATACATGAGTGTGCATGTGTGTGTGTGTGTGCATGTGTGTGCATATGTGAATGTGTGTGGTTAGTATGACTCATGCTATTTCCAGCTGTGTGTATGTGCATGTGTGCCTGCATGTGCATACATGAGTGTGCATGTGTGTGTGTGCATGTGTGAATGTGTGTGGTTATTATGACTCATGATATTTCCAGCTCTGTGTGTGTGCACGTGTGTGCATGTGTGCACATCTGTGCGTGTATGTATTGTGTGTGCATGTGGGTAACTGTGAGTGTGTGTGATTGTTATGACTCATGATATTTCCAGCTCCGTGCGTGTACGTGTGTGTGTGTTTGCCAGTGAATGGACAGGATATAAGTGGCTAATAATCCCCTTGGACACCCTCACCCCTCGAATCTACCCTGAACTCTGCAGACACAGGGCCATGCCTGGTGGTGCTGAGCTCCGCCAGGGCACAGCAGTTGCACGGCTCAACCCCAGGCCAACCCGAGCCCACATTCTCTGTCCACCTCTGCATGGTGGGAGGCAAGTTGCTAAGTCTCCCGAAGTCTTTCCTGGAACTGCAAAACGATGCCAATAATATCTGCAGAGCAGGGCATTTTTAAAAGGGGAAATTACGTGAAATAATGCATAGAAAGGGTCGAGTACACAGTAGGTCCTCAGTAAGTGACTATCACTTTTGATCTCCATATGCGAACATCTGAAGGCAGCCTAATTACATGCTGCGGTCTCGAGTCCATCCCACTCCACTTTGTGGCATCCGGAAATAGCATTTAAGTAGAAAAGCAGATCCAGTTTGTTTACATCACTTTCACCACACCTCCTTTTGCTAACGGCCTCCCTTTTTTCTCTTCTTTTTCTGTTTGCCGGGAGGCAGTAACGCTTGTCTTTAATCAGCGTAGGGTAATTGAGTACCCCTCACTTCAGTCTGCCAGGAAAAATGAGCCATTAATTTCCTAGAGGTTCCCAGAAAATGCAATTGCTTTCATTTATTACACTACAAACGTACTGTGACTGCTGGATGGAAAGAAAAATAAAAGTATGCTAAGTCCCCTGTTTACCAAATGGGGCTTGGTAAAAATTAAGCGCAGCGGTCAACGTTATCTTTCCTCTTTGCGACTCAACTGATGAACTTTGGTGTCATTGGAGGAGTTAAGGGCAGCCCTGTTTACAACCAGTGTTTCTATCACTGTATATTGATGGAATTGGGCTGTGAAATGCCCAGCCTGGGAATCATGCAAGTAAATAAAAAACAAGACTTGGGGTGGGTTCTGGGTTTTCTTTTGCCCACAGTTGGCTGTGGCTCTCTCCCCATCTTTGTGGTCCCGTAGAAGCTGGTACCCAGGAGAACTTGTGGATAAAGTAACTCTCCCAGCATTCAGGTGCCACTTGGCCCCTCTCTCTGGTGGTCCCTCCTCTCCTTGGAGAAATCATCCTGGGCAGGCAGCCTGTTCCGTTGGACAGCCCACACCCCATCATGCTGGCTGGCCAGGGGCTGCTATGTCAGCGAGAGTCCCTGGTGCCAGAAAGTTCCTTTGTTCATTGGGAAGAAGGTTCTGTCTTCCCCTTGCTCTGTCAGCCTGACTGCCCTGGGGACCCTTGGAGGGTCTGTCCATGCTAGGAGCTGGATCAAGTTGAGGGGGGTATGAAGTCACTGTCCCATTTTTGGGCTGCTGCTTGGGTCTGGAAGGAAATTAATTGCCCAGGAGTCCAGCTTGACTTGACCAGGGAGAAGGGAAAGCAGCGAGGGGGCCGAGGCTGTCTGTCTTCAGTTTGAGTGAATTTGGCCTTGGCTTGGACGTCAGCGCTGGGTCATCACTGACATTCCCCCTGCTACGGGGTGGCCATGAGCTTGAGAGCTGCTGCTGGAGGCTCTGTGGACAGGAGTGGCCTGGAAGGGGGCTGGGAACAGCCACATCCCGTTTTCCATAACTACTGACCATGACTGGGTGCTCAAGCAGGGGGTCTTTAGGGAGCTTATCCAGCTAAATTCAGGAGTTGGCTCTTCTCCCTCTCCCGGCCCCAGACCCAAAGGAGGTCATCTTGCAAGGTGAGAGAGTGGTGTGCAATCTTCTAAGAAACAACAGGAAGACTGGTGATTCCTGCAATAAAGGGAGACTTCCACCTCCACCCCCTGAGAGCAGACAGGGCTGCAGGGAGGGGCATCACCAGGTGGGCTGGGTGGTCAGGGCAGCTCTGTGGGCCCTGAGTCTGTTTGCTGCCCCCACCCCTGACTCCT
The DNA here is from genome assembly GCF_000243295.1 of Trichechus manatus latirostris. Taxonomy (NCBI): domain Eukaryota; kingdom Metazoa; phylum Chordata; class Mammalia; order Sirenia; family Trichechidae; genus Trichechus; species Trichechus manatus. The sequence continues at coordinate 10,796,763 of NW_004443981.1, forward strand.
GGGGGCGCTGTGTCTCCTCCACGCGCCAGCTTGGCTCCAGGGAGAGAGCCTTGTTCCCAAGATTTTGTCCCCCTGTCATGAGTGCCTTGAGAGAGGTAAGCACAAGCCACATGCTCTTCCCATTAATTCAGCAAAAACAGGCACACGCTCTTTTCATTAATTCAGCGAAAAAACAAGCGAGGGGAAAGCAGAGAGGAAATGAAGACAGATAATGCAAATATAATAGCATGGCAATTGCCGCATGGCCCCAGCACATCTCTAAGAGCCTTCCTGCATTTCAAGTCCGCCTCGCCTTAGATACCTCCATTAGCAACCCTCGGCCGAACTCTGGGCTGGGTACGGGGGTGCACAGGGTAAGGACACAGCCTGTTCTTGGCCAGCTCACGTGGGGGCGGCCCCCACAGCAGGCTTTTCTGCTCAGAGCTGCCCAACTTCCCTGGGAGCAGAGGAGAGGGGCACGGAGCCCAGGCTGGGAGGCGGGAGGCAAGGCTGAGTTCAAAGCCAGCCAGGGAGAGAGAAGAGGTCTATGAGTCTGCCAGCACCTGTAAGGCCAGGAGCACTTTTGGAGAGGAGAGAGGCCCAAAGGCCAAGGCTGTCCTCCAGACAGAAAATCTGGTGTCTTTGCAAATCAGCTCTGCTTTTTGCTCATTTTTTGTTAATTCATTTGCTCATTTATCATTAAGCACAGAGTCCTGACCGTGGGTCATCGCCAGCACTGGGGACTCAGGGAAAAAGCACACAGACCCACCAGAGAGACAGAGATCGAGCCTGGGGCCAAGGTGGGGTGGGTTCCCTGAGGACTCTGACCACCAGGTCATGCAGGCAGCAGCCACGGACCTCCTCCAGCCCCCAGCCTGAACCCACATGGGTTTCCTACTGCAGGGCTTGCTGGTCGCCTCAGCCCTTTCAGCTCCATGGTGCCTGTCTTCAAAGTCAGTTTGAGATTTTAGGGGAAACCAGTGCTTTTACTGTTTAGCCTAGCCCGTGGGGTGTGTGGGAGTCAAGGACAGAGGAAGGGCAGGGAAGGGCAGAGGTTGGGACTGCTCTCTCTCTATCCGGGCAGGCTTCAAGAGCAGAGAGTTCTTCCAGCCATTCCGTGATGTCCCAGGTCAGAAAGGTGGCATCCAGAAACCCGTGCTGAACTACTGTGTCCTCGTTCAAGATGCTGCAGAACCACCAAGGGAGCGCCTGCCGGAGACCGGGGTTCCGTTCCCAGCCATTGCTCCTCACATGCAGCCACCTCCTGTCCGTGGAGGCTTGTGTGATGCTAGGATGCTGAACAGGTTTCAGTGGAGCTTCCAGACTAAGACAGACTAGGAAGAAAGGCCTGATGATCAACTTTAGAAAATCATCCAGTGAAAACCCTATGAGTTACAACTGTCCAGTCCACAACCGATCGTGGTGATGGTGCAGGACCGGGCAGTGTTTGTTCTGTTGTGCGAGGAATCGCCGTGAGTCAGGGGTGACTCGATGGCAACTAACAACAACTTTGTATGAGTTTCCTGTGCTACTGGAACAAACTGTCACACGGTGCTTACGAGGAGCCCTGGCGGCTCGGTGGTTAGGGCTGTGGATGCTAACCAGAAGGTCAGCAGTTCGAATCCACCAGCTGCTCCTTGGAAACCCTATGGGACAGTTCTACTCTCTCCTACAGGGTCACTGTGAGTCAGAATCAACTCGATGGCAAGGGGTTTGGTGTTTGCGTAGTGCTTACAACAGCATACATTTATTCCCTCGCCGTTCTGCGGGCCAGGTGTCTGACACGGGTCTCGCTGGCCTAAAGTTGAGATGTCAGCAGGTCTGCATTCCTGCTGGAGGCTGGAGAGGAGAATCCATTTCTTTGTCTTTTGCAGTTTCTAGAGGTTGCCACCGTTCCTTGGCTTGTGGCCCCCTTTGTCCCTCTTCAAAGCGAGTGGCGGTGGGCCAAGTCCTGCTTATGTCTCCTCTCCCACCTCTGTTTCCACTGTTTGGGACCTTGTGACAACACTGGGCCCACCCACATAGCCCAGGATCGTTTTCCTAATTCAGCTCAGCTGATTGTTGACCTTCATCCCATCTGCACCTTCATTCCCCTTTCCCATGGAAGTAGCATGCCCCCTGGTTCTGGGAATTAGGATGTGGATCTTTGGGGGCCATTGTCCTGTGGACCACAGCTTCCTACAGGGGGTGGCCGCCACACTGATTCTTGGAAGGCTGAGAAGGAGCAGTGGTGGCTGACGGGGCGGCATCAGGGCATCCCACCTCTGTCAGAGCAGAAGAGGTTGGCCAGGTGTCTGCCGGAAAGTCAGGCAAGGCTGGGAGCAGGGAGGAGAGGTTGAGGATGCGGTGGTTTTCTGGAGAGAAGACAGGTCCGGCAGAGATGGGCTGGAGACCAGAGCTTGGGAATGCAGGCATTTGGATCTGGGGGCAGTGAGGGGGTCCAGGGAGGGGGTGCTACTACCCCAGACCCCAGACAGGCTGGGGGGCGGAACCTGCAGGGTGGAGTGAGCCAGCCCTTCGTCTGCACCTCGGAACAAGAAAGGATGCCGGGGAAGCTTGCCGGACTTCGGCGCTGAAGGAGAGCACGCACATCACAGAGCCATCAGCCGGCCACAGGCACACATTGTACTCTGAGGCCATCTTAAATTTTGCCAAAACCCCAGGGCCGGAGCCAAAAAGAGGACCTCTCGTTAGAGTTAGGGGAGGGCAGGGCGCGGGCAGCGGGTATTGTTGTAATGGTTTCATAACATACTAAGTGAATTTATTTGCTTTGACTTGCGCCTTTTAGACAGGGTTTCCTCATTTGGAGTGTTTTCCATCTTATCCTGTTACATGGGTGGGAGGTCGTGTGCTTGTTTACTTGTGGGCTCCTTCCCATCCCCAAAGCCCCGTTTAATCAGCTGGGCAGGGAGATGGTATTTTTATAGCCTGTTCCTTCTGGTGCCACGCTTCCTTCTCCATTTCCACTTCTTTGTTGTTTTGAACCACGGCCACAACAGTGTTCTTCTCGTTGACTTCCATACCAGAGCAAATTCCATTCCAGAGCACGGACGTGTGCTCCCCGGCCTACCACCGCCCTGCTGCGCCCCGGCCCCAGCGACACAGTGACCAGCTTCCAGCATCCCTGTGGGCACTGAACTTCCCAGAGTGGAGGAGAGCCACTGGTGCTGGCAGCCTGGAGGCAGTGGGGTGACGGGGAGAAGCCCAGAATGAGGGCCAGAGGCCTGGCCAGCTCGGCTCCCCCAGGCTGCAGGGCCACCGGGGGTCACCGCTGCATCCCCAGCTCAACACCATGGCCTCCCCTTAGGCCTCTGCGCCGGTCCAGCTGCAAGGTTGCACTTTCAGGAACACTCCCCTGAACACAGTTGCACTGTGGGCCCCTGTCTTAGTCACTTAGAGCTGCTGTAACAGAAATACCACAAATGGGGGGCTTTAAAGAACAGAAATTTATTTTCTCACAGATAAGGAAGCTAGAAGTCAAATTCAGGCTGCAGGCTCTAGAGGAAGGCTATCTCTTTTGGCTCTGGGGATAAAACCTTATCTCTTTGAGCTTTTGTAACCCCCGTGTTTCTGGGTTCCTTTTTGATCTTTGCATGCCGTCTGTCTTCCTCACGCCCCCCCGCCCCCCGCCTTGTGCTTGCTTTTGCGTCTAATCTGCTCTTTTTATAATTCAAAATGATTTTGTCCAGGACATACCCTACACTGACCTGGCCTCATTAACATAACAAAGAAAACCCTGTTTCCAAATGAGATCACATCCACAGGTGTAAGGGTTAGGATCCTAACACATATTTTGGGGGCACATAGTTCAATCCGTAATAGTCCCTACTGGCCCAGGTTAAAAGCCTTTTGCCATCTGCCTCCCCTACCTGTGCAGGCACAGCTCCCCCGCCCCTCCCTTACTCTTTATACCCAGCACAGCAGCACGTCCTGTGTCACGTGCCCTGGCCCCCATGCCTTTCGCAGGCTGACCTGCCTGCCTGGAATGCCCCTTCTCTCCTTAGCTCACTTTCTCATCCCTTGAGACACAGCTGAGATACCACCTCATCATATCTGAGTGTCCTTGACTCCATGTGTCAGGGGACATGTCCTCGACTCCATGTGTCAGGGGACATGTCCTCGACTCCATAACAGTTCTCCATGTTCTGTTATTACTGTCTATTATGATGTGCTGGAGCCCTGGTGGCGCAGTGGTTGAGAGCCCAGACTGCTAACCAAAAGGTCAGCAGTTCAAATCTACCAGCCACTCCTTGGAAACCCTATAGGGCAGTTCTACTGTGTCCTACAGGGTTGCTGGGAGTTGGAATTGACTTGAACGTAATGGGTTTTTAAATTTTTTTAATGGGTATGATGTGCCCGTCTGCCCTGCAGAAGGTCTTATTCATGACCATATTCCCAGAAACCAGCACTGAGCTTGGCAATAATCTGAGTCTGTCTTGGTTTCCTAGTGCTGCTGTAACACAAATACCACAAGTGGGGGGCTTTAAAGACAGAGATTTATTTTCTCACAGTTCTGGAGGCTGAAAGTCCAAATCAGGATCTTGGCCTTGTCAATTCCTTCCTTGTCAGTAACCCCAGGTTTTTCTTGGTTCTTTGGCATTCCTTGGCTTATAGATGTTCTTTGTGGCATCTGCTTCCCCCATGTGTGTCTAATCTGCTCTTTTTATAACTTAGAAGTGATTAGGTTTAGGAGCCACCCTACTCCTGTATGACCCCATTAATACAATAAAAGAAACCCCCTATTTCCAAACAGGGTCATATTTACAGGTACAGGAATTAGGACTTCAACACATTTTGGGGGGATGCAATTCAATTCATAACACCATCTATAAAGGAGAGTTTGGTGACTTCTGGTTCCTGATAAGATGGTAACTGTCATGGGCTTCTGGCTCCCACCCCTGAACCAAACCTTAGGGCTGCCGCAGAGGTGAGAGGGGGGTTGATAGGCGCATCAAGCTCTGAGGAGTCTCTGGGGACTGGAGGTGGTTCAGCCCTGTTGTGTGGGGAAAGTGCCACCCAAAGCAGAAACAGCGGAAACTCGGCATGGTGTTAAAGATGAGAATCAAAGAGAAGGGAAGTCCCTGGGTGGTGCAGACGGTTAGCATGCTCGGCTGCTAACCTAAAGGTTGGAGGTTTGAGTCCACCCAGAGGCACCTCGAAAGAAAGGCCTGGCAGTCTACTTCTGAAAAATGATCCACTGTAAAGCCCTGTGGAGCATAGTTCTACTCTGACATACATGGGGTCACCATAAGTCAAAGTCTGCTTGATGGCAACTGAAAAGAAAAAGAAGAACCATAGCAAAAGAAAACCAAAAAAACAAACCCATAAAAATCTAGAAGTAAAATCCTAAATGATATCTATATGATTTCTGGAAGGGCTGTGGAGCTGGACTGCAGATAGGAGAAAACAAGCTTCAATCTGCATTATAGTAAGTTGAATATAACCACCATTAAGGTTATTAAATGTGTTACTTTCAACCAGCTGAAAACAATTCCATCTTTACAATGGAAGGTAGGAAAGGGGATGGGGGAATAAAGCAAAAGAGTTAAACAGAAAACATACAATAAAACAGGTGACATAAGTTTGATTATAACAGTAATTGCAGTGAATGTAAATTGGTTAAATCAATCAAAAGACAGAGACTTTCATATTCAGTTTTAAGCTACAGCTGTTGCTTCTAAGACATACATGCTTAAAAAGATGCCTGAAGGTTGAAAAGAAAGAGACAAAAATATATATTCGAGGCATATAGGAATCAAAATCTATGATAACAGTTTGTAAGGTCTTCCAAAACGGATACTAAGGTTGAAAATCTCTTGGGAATCAAAGAGATACTACATAGTAGTAAAAAAGCACAGTAGATTTAAGACAACATCAGAGAACCAACATCTGGGTTCTAGGAAGGGCTGAGTAGACTAACCCTCAGCGGATAACAATTACAAACTCTGGACTAGATAAATATCAGCTGTTTGATGGTGTTGCTATGCAGCCAAAGGTGAGAAGAGAGCAGAGGGGTTGTGGCTCTTAAAAGAGGGAAAGGAAATATTCTGGATGGATTTCCAACTGTAACCAACTTTTCTAGTGAGGGCACTCTAGTCCATGAGGTACACAGAGAATAGAGATCAAGTAGAAAGTCCCAGTTCCAGTCCGCTTTCCTGAAGTATGATTTATATACAATAAAATTTCCAGTTTAAGAGTACAATATGATGTGTTTTAAAAAATGTATAGGCATGTTAACACCATCACAATCATGATGTAAAGCCTTTCCATCACCCCAAAAACATTTCTCCTACTCCTTTGCAGTTAATCCCCTTCCCTAAGCCTCTGGCTCTTGGCAACCACTCCTCTGCTTTTGATCACTACAGTTTTTGACTTTTCTAGAATTTCATATAATTGGAATCATAAAGTACATAGTGCTTTCTGTCTGGATTCTTTCACTTAACATAGTGCTTTTGAGATTTGTCCATGTTATTTCATGCATTGGTAATATGTTCCTTTTTACTGCAGAATGATATCTATCGTATGTATACACCACAATTTTTTTAATCCACTGTTGACAAACATTTGAGGGAATTTCCAGTTTTTGTCAATTATGAGTAAAGCTGCTATGAACATTCATGCATAAACCTTTGTGTGAGCATATGTTTTCATTTCTTTTGGGTAAATACTAAGAGTGGAACTTAGGAGTCATATGGTAAGTGTATGTTTAAATTTAAAAGCAAGGGACAAACTGTTTTCCAAAATGCTTGTATAATTTTGCATTTGTACCAGCAATGTATGAGAACTTCAGTTGCTCCCACATCCTTGTCAACGCTTAGTATCTTCAATCTTTTTAAGTTTAGCCATTCTAGTGTGTGTGTTGTAGTAACCTGTTGTGATTTTTATTTGTCTTTCCTAATTACTAATGATGTTCAGCATCTTTTAAAGTGCTTATTGGCCATCTGTGTATCTTCTTTTGTGAACTGTTCGTTCAAATGTTTTGTCATTTTTAATGGAGTCGTTTGTCTTAATATTGATTTGTAAGTGTTTATATATTCTGTTATCAGATATATGTTTTGCAAATATTTTCTCTCAGTTTAGATTCCCTTTTCATTTTACTAACAATACTTTTGAAGCGCAAATATTTTAAATTTTAATGAAGTCCAATTTACCACTTTTTTATTTTGTAGTTTATGATTTTTGTGTCCTAGTTAAGGCATCTTTACCTAATCCAAAATTACAAAGATTTTTCTCTTACAGTTTCTCCTAGCATTTTTATAGTTTTGTTGCCGAGTGGGTACCCCAAGTTCTGCTTGGCACGACTCGTCTCAGCTAATAAACGAGAGACACATGTGGGAGAGTAGAACGGTGCCTTTATTTTGTTGCACAAGGAAAGGAACAGTCAGGGATGCTGCCTCCAAGACTGCTCAGCCAGGGAGAGGGGAAAGGTTACTTTTAATGGGTTTACAAATAGGAAATGCAGACAAGTTACATCAGCAACTTTCTTAATCATACTATGCAGGCACAATGGAGTTTACATATAACTTCATGCATCGCATGTTCAGAAAATGGCGGTTAAACTTGACCCAGAGGTGGGAAGTTTCCTATGTATGAGGTATTTAATGAGCTAAAAGGCTATCCTGAATGTCAACATGGTGCCTAAACCAGTTTTTGCCCATTTCCTCTAGTTTTTAGCAGCAGTTAGGGAAAGGGGAATGAGGATTTTAATGTATAGCTATGAGGCATGTCAAGCAAAGGAACCAGGATTTTAATGCAAAGCTACGGGACATGCCAAGCAAGCCGCTTGAGGCTGTGGAATTTTCCTCAGCCTAGGGTCCTCTGTCTTAGTTTTAGTGCTTTAATTTAGGTCTGTGATTCATTTGAAATGATCTTTCTATATAGCATGAAGTAAAAGTCCAGGCACTTTTTTGTTTTTGCACATGAGCATTTATTTCATCATCTGTTACAAAGATTATCCTTCCTCCATTGAATTGTCTTGGAACCTTCATTGAAAGTCAGTTGACCATATAGATGTGGGTCTATTTCTTGATATTTTTCTTCTGTGGCATTGCTCTGTATGTCTGTCTTTATGCCATCTTGTGTATTGTACCTTTACAATATGAATTGAAATTAAGTGGTGTAGATCATTGTCTTAGTTATCTAGTGCTGCTATAACAGAAAGGCCACAAGTGGGTGGCTTCAACAAACGGAAATTTATTCTCTCACAGTGTAGAAAGCTAGAACTCCAAATTCAGGGTGCTGGCTGTAATAGAAGACTTTTACTCTCTGTTGCCTCTGGGGGGAAGTCTTTGTCCCTTGGTTCCTTGGCAGTCTTCATGTGATGTGACATCTGTCTTCCCCCATCTCTGCTTCCTTACTTCCTTGGTTAATCTGCTCCTTTTATGTCTCAAAAGAGATTGACTCAAGACACATCCTACACTAATACTATGTCATTAACATAACAAAGCAAACCCATTCCCAAATGGGAATTTACAACACATTTTTGGGAAACATAATTCAAACCAAAACAGTCATCCAAATTTGTTCTTTTTACTTTTTAAAGATGTTTTAGCAATTTTAGAATTAACTTGTCAATTTCTACAAACAGAGCCTGCTGGAATTTTGATTGGGGTTGCATTGACTCTATAAATCAAATTGGGGAAGAACGACATCTTAACAATATTGAGCTTTCTGATCCATGAGCAGGGTGTATCTCTCCATTTATTTTGGTCTTCCTTAATTTCTCTCAGTGGTGTTTTGTAGTCTCTACTGTACAGGTCTTAACAAATATTTCAGTAAATTTATCCCTAGTATTTTATATTTTTGATGCTATTGTAAATGCTATTTTAAAAATTTCCTATTTCAGTTTTCGTTGCTAGTATGTAGAGATGGTTGTAAACTGACATTGTATCCTGTGACCTTGCTGAATTTACTGCTGTGGATTACGAAGTTTTTTTTATAGATTCCTCAGGAATTTTTTTTTTATGTGCACAATTGTGCAGTGTATAGATAAATAGTTTTACTTACTCTTTCCATTCTCAGTGCTTGTTAAAAATTGTCTTGTTTCAGGTGGCTAAGACCTCCAGGGAATAAAAGTTTTCAAAGAAGAGATGAGAGAAAACATCCTTGCCTTATTGCCGAGCTCAGGATGTATGTGCAAGGAAGACAGTTACAGTTGGGCTGGTTTTTGGTTTTCCTTTCACTAATTTAAAGATTTTGCTCCAGTTTTTCTGGCTTGCAGTTTTGCTTTTTTTGAAGTCTCTCTTTTTTTTTTTTTAAATTGTACTTTAGATGAAGGTTTACAAAGCAAACTAGCTTCTCATTAAACAGTACACATATTTTTTATGACATTGGTTAACAACCCCATGTCAACATTCTCCCTTCTCGACTTTGGGTTCCCTATTACCAGCTTTCCTGTCCCTTTCTGCCTTCTAGTCCTTGCCCCTGGGCTGATGTGCCCCTTCAGTCTCGTTTTGTTTTATGGGCCTGTCTAATCTTTGGCTGAAGGGTGAACCTCGAGAGTGACTTCGTTACTGAGCTAAAAGGGTGTCTGGAATCCATCCTCTGGAGGTTTCTCCAGGCTCTGTCAGGCCAGTAAGTCCAGTCTTTTTTTGTGAGTCAGAATTTTGTTCCACATTTTTCTCCAGCTCTGTCCGGGACCCTCTATTGTGATCCCTGTCAGAGCAGTCAGTGGTGGTAGTTGGGCACCATCTAGTTCTGCTGGACTCGGTCTGGTGGAGGCCATGGTAGTTGTGGTCCATTAGTCCTTTGGGCTAGTCTTTCCCTTGTGTCTTTGGTTTTCTTCATTCTCCCTTGCTCCCAAAGGGATGAGACCAGTAGAGTAGCTTAGATGGCTGCTCACAGGCTTTTAAGACCCCAGACACTACTCACCGAAGTGGCTTGCAGTTTTTCAGACAAGAGATCTCCTGTCTTTCTCCCTTAAATGTTTTTATTTATCCCATTTCTTTATTAAAGTATAACTTAATATGCAATAAAATTCACCTATTGTAAGTGTATGGTTTGATTATTTTAGTATGTTTATACAGTTGTGCCTACATCACCGTAATTTAATATTAGAACACTTCCATCACCCAAAAAGATTCCTCGTGCCCATTTGTGGTCAACCTCTTTTTCCCTCCTCAGCCCCATTTAACCATTTTCTGTCCCTAAAATTTGGCTTTTTCTAGAAATTTTGTATGAATGGATGTATAGAATAGGTAGTCTTTTATGTATGGCTTTTAAAATTCAAGCCAGATTCAGAAGAGGATGTAGAACAGGGGATATCTTGGCTGGAAGCAGAAAATACCAGAAAGATGTCTACCTGTGTTTTATTGACTATGTAAAGGCATTTCACTGTGTGGATCATAGCTAATTATGGATAACATTGCGAAGAATGGGAATTCCAGAACATTCAATTGTGCTCATGAGGAACCTGTACATAGAGCAAGAGGCGGTCGTTCAAACAAAACGGGGACACTGCATGGTTTAAACTCATAAGAGGTGTGTGTCAGGGTTGTATCCTTTTACCATGCTTATTCAATCTGTAATTTGAGCAAATAATCTGAGAAGCTGGACTATAAGAAGAAGAACACGGCTTCAGGATTGGAGGAAGACTCATTAACAATCTGTGATATGCAGATGACACAACCTTGCTTGCTGAAAATGAAGAGGACTTGAAGCACTTACTGATGAAGATCAAAGACTACAGTCTTCAGTGTGGATCACACCTCAACATAAAGAAAACAAAAATCCTCAAAACAGGAACAATAAGCAAATGATAAATGGAGAAAATATTGAAGTTGTCAAGTATTTCATTTTACTTAGATCCACAATCAAGGCCCATGGAAGCAGCAGCCAAGAAATTAAACGATGTGTTTCATTGGGCAAATCTGCTGTAAAAGACCCCTTTAAAGTGTTAAAAAGCAAAGATGCCACTTTGAGGACTAAGGTGCCTGTCTTAGTCATCTAGTACTGCTGTAACAGAATTACCACAAGTGGATGGCTTTAACAAAGATAAGTTGATTCTCTCACAGTTCAGTAGGCTACAAATCCAAATTCAGGGCATCAGCTCCAGGAGAAGTCTCTGTCAGCTCTGGAGGAAGATCCTTGTGATGCATCAGTCTTCCCTTGGTCTGGGAGCATCTCAGCACAGGAACCTCAGGTCCAAAGGACACTCTCTGCTCCCAGCACTGCTTTCTTGGTGGTATGAGGCTCCCGTGTGTCTCTGTTCGCTTCTCTCTTTTATATCTCAAAAGAGATTGGATTAAGACACTATCCAATCTTGTATACCTCAACAGTATAACTGCCACTAATCCATCTGATTATATCATAGTGATTGAATTTACAACACATAAGGAAATCACATCAGATTACAGAATGGTACACAATTATACAATACTGGGAATCATCACCCAGCCAAGTTGACAGATACTTTCTGGGGACACAATTCAATCCATAACAGTACCCCTAACCCAACACATGATATTTTCAGTTGCCTCATATGCATGTGAAATCTGGACAATGAATAAGGAAGACCAAGGAAGAATTGATGCCTTTGAATTATGGCGTTGGTGAAGAATATTGAATATACCGTGGACTGCCAGCAGAACACAAATCTATCTTGGAAGAAGTACAGCCAGAATGCTCCTTAGAAGCATGGCATGTTATCAGGAGGGATCAGGGACCAGTCCCTGGAAAAGGACATCATGCTTGGTAAAGTAGAGGGTCAGCAGAAAAGAGGAAGACCCTCAATGAGATGGATTGACACAGTTACTGCAACAATTGGCTTAAACACAGCAAAGATTGTGAGGATGGCACAGGACCAGGCAGTGTTTCATTCTGTTGTACACAGGGTCGCTAAGAGTTGGAGCCGACTCAACAGCACCTAACAACAACAACAGCATGTTTTTGAAGATCATCCATAATGTAGTGTGTGTCTGTAGATCATTCCCTTTATTGTAGAGTAGAATCCCATTTTACTGATATAACACATTTTGTTTACCAGTTTATCACTGTGGTCATTTGGCTTGTGTCAACTTTTTGGCTATTATGAATAATGCTGCTATGAACTTTTAGATACAAGTCTCTGGACACATATTTTTGTTTCTCTTGATAGATACCAAGAAGTGGAATTTTTGGGTTGTATCATAAGTTTTGTATGAACATATGCTTTGTTTTCTCTTGGCCTAGGCTCTAACTAGATGGATCATATGGTAGGTGTATGTTTTAAAGAACTGCAAACTGTTTTTCCATGTGACTATCTCACTTTACATTCTTATGACCTAAAGTATTATGATGAAATGTGCAAAGACTGGGAGTTAGAAAACCAAAAGGGTAGAACATGTTTGACATTTCTTAAGCTGAAAGAACTGAAGAAAAAATTCAAGCTTTGAGCTGCAATATTAAAGGATTCTACAGGGAGAATATTGAATGACCCAGGAAGCATCAAAAGAAGATGGAAGGAATACACAGAGTCACTGTACCGAAAAGAAAAGGACTTCATGCTTGGTAAATTAGAGGGTCAGCAAAAAAGAGGAAGACCCTCAACGACATGGATTGACACAGTGGCTGCAACAATGGGCTCAAGCATAACGATTGTGAGGATGGCACAGGACCAGGCATTGTTTCATTCTGTTGTACACGGGGTCACAAGGAGTTGGAACCAACGTGACGGCAACTAAGAACAACAACATATATGAGGGTTTCAGTTTCTCTACATTCTCAGCGACACTTGTCTGGCCAGTCCTTTCACCCCAGCCATGCTAATGCGAGTGTCATGGCATCCCATTGTGGTTTAATTTGCATTTCCCTGAAATAACTACTGATGTTGAACATTTTTCTATGTGCTAATTAGCTATTCATATATCTTTTGAGGTGAAGTGTCTATTCAAAATATGTAGCCAAGTTTTTGAAATTTTCTTTTATAGCCTCTTAATATTGAAGTATAAGCATCGTTACGTAATCTGGATAGAAGTCCTTTATTAGATGTATGATTTTTATTTACTTTCTCCAAGTCTTTGGCTTGCCTTTTCATTTTCTTAAAGGTGTCTGTGGAAGAGCAAACATTTTTAACTTTGATAAATTTCAATTTGTATTGATATTTTTTTTTTTATGCATTGTGTTTTTTGGCATCATATATAAGAAATCTTTGGCTAACCTCACATACCAAAGTGTTGTCTCATATATTCTAGAATGTTTATGATTTTAGCTCTTACATTTAGATCTGTGATCAATTTTGATTTAATTTTTAGTTTGAGATAAGGTTCTAAATTCTTTTTTTTTTTCTCCTCATGCATATGGGTATCTAATTGTTCTTTACAGTTTGTTGGAAAGATTATCTTTTTTTATTCAATTATCTTGGCACCTTTGTCAATGAATCAATTGGTCATAAACATGTGGGTTAATTTCTAGATTCTATTCTCTTCCATTGATCTGTATGTCAATCTTTATACCAATACTTTACTAGAATCTTGATTATTAGCGCTTTATAATAAATTTTGAAATCAGGTAGTGTTCAAAATTTCTCCAACTACGTTCTTGTTTTTCAAAATTGTTTTGACTATTCTTGATCATTTGCATTCCATATGAATTTTAGAATCAGTTCTATAATTTCTTCCAAAAATCCTGCTTGGATTTTGATAGGGATTGTGTTGAACCTATAGATCAATTTAGGAAATCCAATCCACGTGCACGGTGTATTTCTTTATTATCCAGACTACAGCATAAAGAGGAAAACAATAAGGCAAAAACAATGAACAGAGGTTCATGGTCTGTGGGACACTATCAAACAATCTAATGTATATGTTTTTCAAATTTCAGAAGGAAATAGAGAGTAAAAAAAAATTGGAGAAAAGAGTGGCCAGAAGTTTTCTGAATTTTATTTTAAAAAACCCAGCCACAGATCCAAGATTCTCAGAGAAACTGAAGCAGGATAAATACAAAAAAAAACCACATCTAAGCACAGTAGCCTGGGGGACCAGTCTACTGTTTATCTTTGAGTTTCAAACTGCTGCAGCTCAAAGAAAAGGAGGAAAAAAAGACACATTAAACACAGGAAACAATAATAAAATGACGCTTGACTTTTATAAGAACCAAGGGAAGCCAGAATACAACAGGAAAAGATAGTTAAAAAACCGTCGACATGGTATAGCCTTGAAAAATTGAAGGTAAAATAAAAACATTTCCCTTGAATGAAAGCTGAGAGAGTTACTTGCTAGCAGACCTTCACTACAAGAAATACTAAAGAAAGTTCTTGAAGATGAAGGAATGCAGTACCAGATGAGAATGCAGGTATATAGGAAGAAATGAAGAGCATCAAAAAAAAGATAAATACGTAGTAAATAAAGAGACTATTTTGTATTAGTTTATTTAAAACAATGATTCTTTAAGCAATAATTTTGACAATAAATTATGGAGTTTATAACATGTAGAAATGGAATATATGCAACAATAGCACAAAGAATTACAGAAGTTTAAATAGAAATATATGTGAAGTGGTATAATATTAATTCAAGGTAAAACGTGAGAACTTTAGGGCACAGTTTGAAATTCTTAAAGTGGCCACTAAAAGAATACTATAAAGAGATATAAGTAGATATCCAAAAGAGGAGATGGAATAGTGTTTTAATTACCGAGGGATGCTGTAACAGCAGTAGCGCAAATGGGTGGCTTTAAAGAACAGAAATTATTTTCTCACAGTTCTGGAGGCTAAAAGTCCAAATCAGGGTCTCGGCCATGTTGATTTCTCCTGTGAGTCTCTCTTTTAGTTCCTGGTGTCTGCTGGCGATCCTTTCGTTCCTTGGCATCTGTCTTCGCCTGTGTTTGTCTCTGTGTCTATTCTGTTCTTTCTGCAACTCAGAAGTGATTAGGTTTAGGATTCAGCCTACACTGGTATGGCCTCATTAACATAACAGGAGAAAAATCCTATTTCCAAACTCAATCACACCCACAGGTACAGAAGATGGGATTACAGCACATATTTTGGGGGGGACACAATTCAATCCATAACAAATGGATTACTAAAATATATTTGATTAGGGCAAGAAGAGAAGAACAAAGGAACAATGAACAAAAGGGGCAAATAGAAAACAAGTAGCAAGACAGTAAATTTAAAGCCAATCGTATCAATAGTTACATTAAATGTAAATAAATCCTACCAGACATAAAGAGGGACATTTAATACTAGAAGTGCCAGTTCATTAGGAAGACATAATAATTCTAAATGTATACAACAGAACTTCAAAACCTCTGAAGCAAAAATTGATGAACTAAAGGAGGGAATAGATTCTCCACAATCATTTTAGGAGACTGTAACATTTCTCTTTCAGAAAATGAAAGAACAAATAGACCAAAAATCTGTAAGATATAGAACATTTCAACGAGACTCACAACCACATCGATGTAATTAACACTTATAGACTACTACACCCAATAAATTGTAGAATAACATTCGCGTGTCCATGAGACTTTATTAAGATAGAACATATGCTGTGCCACAAAGCAGATACCAGTGTATTTCAAAAGGTAGAATTAATGAAGTGTGTATTCTCTGACCTCTGTGGAATTAAACTAGAAATCAACACCCAAAAGATAACTAGAAATCCTCAAACGTGAGGAAATTACGAAGCACACTTCTAAATAGCCAATAGATGGGAAACAAATGACAAGAGAAATTAGAAAAACGTTCAAATTCAATGAGAATAAAAACACAAAATATCAAAATGTGTGGGTACCACAGTCTAAATCATGAGGAAAACATCAAACCCCAATTAATAGACATTTTACAAAATACCTGAGCAGTTGTCCTCAAAAATGTCAAGGTCATCAAAAACAAACTAACACAGCTTAGAGAAAACTAAGGAGACAAAAATGACTAAATGTAAAATGACATTCTGGATAGGATACTGTGATAGAAAACGGACATTAACAAGGAAATCTGAATTAAGTATGGATTTTGGTTAATAATAATATATTACTATTTTTTTTAATTGTTGTTAGGTGCCGTCGAGTCGGTTCTGATGTAGAGCAATCCTGTGTACAACAGAACGGAACACTGCCCGGTCCTGCGCTATCCTCACAATTGTTGTTATGCTTTGTTCATTAGTTTGGACAAATCTATCACTCTGAGGTAAGATGTTAACCATATAGGAAACTGGGTGTGGGGTATATAGGAACACGCTGTAGCTTTGCAATTTTCTATAAATCTAAAACAATTCTAAAATTAAAAGTTTATTTTAAAAGGTATGTGGGATTCAATTAAACCAATTTTAGAGAAAAATTATAGCTTTAAATGTTTACATTAGAAAGAAGAGAAATTTGAAATCAATGATCTGATCTTCTACCTTAAGAAGTTAGATAAAGAAGAACAGATTAAACCCAAAGTAGGAAGAATGAAGAAACACTAGAGAGAAGCAGAGAAATCAGTCAAATTAAAAAAATGGTCAAATAATACATAAAATCAGCAAACCCAAAAGTTGGGTCTTTAAAAATATTAATGAAATAATTATTATTATCCCTATTTTTAGAATTAGGAAACAGATTTCTAAATGTTCAGTAATTTATCCAAGGGTCATGTAACTAGTATTTGCCCACAATAGAAAAAAACAAATATTCAACAAAAGTTGAAAGCAGACAAACAAACAAAAACAAACACGTTTTAGATAATTTGAGGGGGAACTTGTAAGCCACTGTAGAGTTTAACAAACAATTCAATTCACTGACTAGGCATTTAGTAAATATTTGTTGGACACATGAATGAAAAATTGAATGAATGAATGATTCCAACAAACATTCATTAAGTTCCTACCAAGCACTACATCAGTAAACTAGGGTTCCAAAGAATTTGCATCAATGTAATTGAGAGTTTGCCATTAAAACTGCAACCTTCAAACTGCAGATAAATTGCCAGCGTATTGACCCAGAGTCCATGGAAAAGGTGTTAAGATGCCATTCACACACAGACCAGAAGCCAGAATTACCGTTGTCCTTTCCTTGGGAAGCCAAAGCTCTTAGGGGAGTGCTTAGAGCAATAGGCAAAGAACCAAGAGTACGAAATAAATGAAGGCTGAAGGAGGAGATAGTCTCAAAGAGAAGATGAGAAAGACTTCCAAAGGAAGCAGAAATCTAACAGAACAAAAGTGTAAAAAGGCTGACTTAGTAAGTAGGAGTTTGCTGCTAAACTTCACCAGAATTCGAGGGAAAGAAACCAAGTTTCAAAAGGCAATCAGATGAACAGGTGAAAGAGAAAGAGAAGGCAGTTTTTCAAGGAGTTTGGCATAAAAAAGAAAGAGAGGGAGAGAATAGTAGCTTGATGAGGAGAAGCAGACAAGACTATTGATAAGTGTCTAAGATCAGGAGTCGGAGCCAAAGGAAAGGAAAAGCTGAAGACAAAAGAGAGATGGAGGAGATTCAAGAACAAACTAGAAGGAGGATTGGACCCCGAGAAGTCAAGAGGGGACAGGATAGAATGCACAAGGGGAAAGGTTGCCCTTAGGAAAGAAGAGGTCACCTTTTTCTCTGAGACAGGAATGAGAGAAGCAAGACTTTGACGTAGGGACATTATATAAAAAGTTACTCTGAATCAAGCCTGGTGAATACAGAGAGTGATCAAGTTGGATAACACCAGCTTGAGCTTGAACTGATACTGATTTTCTTGGGCCACTCATAAACTGATATTGAAAAAGACAACCATCATTTGGATATACGTTCTGTGCAGCCAAAAAGCAGTCTTATTGGGATATTGGTTATGCTGTATTTCTTAGTCTGGGTGCTGGTTACCAGCAGTGTGTTCAGTTTGGAAATTCATCAAAATGTACACTTTAATATGTGCAACTTTCTGTATGTATATTATACTTCAGTAAAAAGTTTTTTCATAAACCTAGAAAAAATATTAATGTAATCAATAAAAACATAGCAAGGCTTATAAAAAATAGAGGAAAAGCAAATCACCGATAGCACAATTGAAAGAAGAAATATCACTACTGTTTCTACAATAAGGAAGTATTATGAGCAAATTTATGCAAATAAATTCAACAACGTACATGAAACGAACAATTCTCTTGAAAATCTCTATAAAGCTAAGACAAGAAGAAATAGAAAATCTAAATATCCCTGCATCTATCTATTGTAAAACTTGAATTTATAGTTTAAGGCTCACAAAGAAAACTCCATGATGACTAAGGTGCATCTGATCCAAGCCATGGTATATTTAATCACCTCAGATGCATGTGGAAGTTGAACAATAATGAAGACCGAAGAAGAATTGACACATTTGAATTGTGATGCTGGCAAAGAATAATGGACTGCCAAAAGAATGAACCAATCAGTCTTGGAGGAAGTATAGCCAGAATGCTCCTTAGAAGCAAGAATGGCAAGACTTCATCTCTCTTACTTTGCACATGTTATCAGGAGGGACCAATCCCTGGAGAAGGACATCATGCTTAGTAAAGTAGAGGGTCAGTGAAAAAGAAGAAGATCCTCAATGAGATTGACTGACAAGTGGCTGCAAAAATGGGCTCAAACATAGCAACAATTGTGAGGGTGCCACAGAACAGGACAGGGTTTTGTTCTGTTATACATAAGGTCACTATGAGTTGGTGCCAACTTGACAGCACCTAACAACAACAACAAAGACAACTCCAAGCCCAAATGGCTTCACTGTTGATTTCTATCAAACATTTAAAGAAGAAATAATACCAAAGTTACACAGACTTTTTCAGAAATTAGAAGTGTACATTTCCCAGCTCATTTTATGAGACCAGTGTAAAGCTGATACCAAAATCTGAAAAGAGTATTATAAAAAAAAGAAAATTGCAATCCAATATCCCTCAGGAACATAGATGCAAAATTTCTCAACAAAATCTTGGCAAATCAAATCCAATAACATATAACAACTGTACTACATAATGATCAAGAAATGCAAGCTTGGCTTAACATTTGAAAAAAAATCAATGTAGTCACCATATTAACAGATTTAGGAGAAAATTATGTGATCAAGTCAATAGATGCAGAAAAAGGATTTGACAATAGCCAATGCTGTCTATAATTAAATCTAAACTCAGTGAGCTAGTAATAGAAGAAAACTTCCTCCCATTGATAAAGGGAATTCATATGTTGTACCTAGGGTCATTATGAGTCGGAACCGACTCGATGGTACCTAACAACAACAACATTCACACAGGGCCATGATTATTTCCTGTTCTAACAGCTAGACTGGAAAACCTCCTAATTCACAGAGGATTGACTATAGTACTTGGAATGATCTTGCCTCAGTAGTAGGGAGTAATGGAGCAAATGGTTTGCCCTCAGCTACTCACTAAAAAGATGGCAGTTCAAATCCTCCCAGTGGTGCCATGGAAGAAAGGCCTGACAATCTACTTCCATAACATCACAACCATTGATAAGCCTACAGAGTTCAGTTCTACTCTGACATATGTGGTGTCAGGACTGGGACTAGTGTGAGGCAAGTGAGACAGTCACGGAACAGCCTGCACTTGCATGACTCTGAGAACAATGCGCTAAGTTTGTGCCCTAGACGCCTCATTTTCCTCGCCCTGGCTCTAGATTAAACACTGCTCTTGTCTCACCTAGCAAGGCTTAAAAACAAAACCCAAAGGATCAAGCTGTTTCTGAGCAACTTAACTGCATTCCAGAACAAAGCTCAAGAATATTCATAGGAATACAAAAGCATTCAGTACCCAACAAGATAAAATTCACAATAAAAGATTTTTAGGCATGTGAAGAAGCTGGGGAAGTTCTAGAATGGGGAGTATAATCAATCAAAATCAACCCAGAACTGACACAGATGTTAGAATTAGGAGACATGGATAATGAGGTAGTTATTGTAGGTGTATCCTATGTGTCAAAAAAATTAATAATATAAAATAAAAAGTGGAATATCTAGAGATGAAAACTATAGTATTTATGAGAAAAATATGCTGGATGGGATTAACAGTATACTAGACATTGCAGAAGAAAAGAAGTATAGACTTGCAGATAATCAGTAGAAACTACCTGAAAGGAGACACACAGAGAAAGAAATCAATAAATAAGAAGAGCACTAATGTGCTGTAGGATTCAAGTAGTCTAATATACATGTAATTGGAGTCCCTGAAGGAGAGTTGTCACCTTGTTTGTGGATTGGGAAACTAAATATTATTAAAATGTTAAGGAGCCCTGGTGGTACAATGGTGAAGTGCTTGGCTGCTCACAGAAGAGTTGGTGCTTCAAACCTACTCAGCAGCTCCTTGGAAGAAAGACCTAACAATTTGCTCCTATAAAGATTACATCCTAGAAAACCCTATGGTCCAGTTCTACTGTCACATGGGGTTGCTATGAATTGAAATAGACTCAGCCGCACCTAACAACAACAACAAATAGATCTAGAGAGTCAATGAACTCCCAATTAAAATCTCAATAGATTTTTTTTTTGTAGAAATTGAAAAACTGATTCTAAAATTCGTATGAAAATATAGAGTATCTGAAAGAACCAAAACAACACTGAAAAAGAAAAACAAATAGGAAGGCTAACTCTACTCGACTTCAAGACTTATTAAAAGCTACGGTGTGATACTGGCGCCAAGACAGACAAATATATAAGTGGAACAGAAAAACACATTTAAAATCAGACCCACAAAAACATGGAAAATTGATTTTTGACAAAGGTGAAAAGGCAATTTAGTGGGAGAATGGCTGATCTTTCCAACTATCCATCAATTGGATATCTATGTCCCATAAATTGAGCTTCAATTCATATCTAGCTACATATATAAAAATTAACTCAAAACGGATTCTAGACCTAAATGTAAAACCTAAAACTATAAATCTTTTAGAAGAAAATCTCTGTGACCTTGGCTTAGGCAAAGATTTCTTAGATGCGTCACTAAAAGTATGATCCATACGTTAATAAATTGATATGTTTTACTTTATCAAAATTAAAAACTTCTCCTCTTCAAAAGACATTGTTAGGAGACTGAAAAGACAAGTCACAGACTGGGAGAAAATATTTACAAAGCACATGTATGACAAAAAATTTGTATCTAAAATACATAAAGAACTCTCAGAATTCAATAAAAAGAAAACAAACAACCTAACTTTAGAAATAAGTGTTATGGATTGAACAGTGTCCACTCTAAATATGTGTTGTAAATCCTAACCCCTATTCCTGTGGATGTAATCCTATTTGGGAATAGGATTTCTTTGTTATATTAATGAACCCATATCAGTGTAGGATGTGTCATAAGCCCATCACTTTTGAGATATAAAAGAGCAGGTTAGGCACAGAAGAAAAGAAGCACAGATGGGAGAAGATAGATGCCACGCCACAAGAAGATTACTAAGAAACCGAGGAACCAAATCTGAAAGAAGACATAGACCTTCCCCCACAGCCAACTGAGAAAACCTACCCCTAGAGCCAGAGCCCTGAATTCAGGCTTCTAGCCTCCCAACTGTGAGAAAATACATTTCAGTTCTTTAAAGCTGACCACCTGTATTTCTGTTAAAGCAGCACTAGATAACTAAGACGAAGGGCAAAATATTTGAAAAGACATTTAAGCAAAGAAGTTATATTGATGGCAGACAAGCTCATGAAAAGATCTTCAGCATTATTAATCATTAGTTAAATACAAATTAAACCATAATGAGCTACCACTACACACGCACTAGAATAGCTAAAATTAAGAGGACTAACCACATCAAGTGTTGTCAAGGATGTAGAGCAACTGGAATTCTCATACACTGGTAGCAGTGAAAAATGGTACAACCCTTGTTGAAAAACACTTCGACAATTTCTTAAAAAGTTAAACACACAATTGCCATAAGTACCAGCCATTCCAACCTGAGATGTTTATACAAGAGAAAAGAAGGCATATGTCAACACAAATATGTATACACAAACGTTCATAGCAGCTTTATTTGTAATATCCTTAAATGAGAAACAATCCAAATGCCCAGAATATATACAGAGTTCCTACAAATAAAAAGATAGACCTATAAAAACCATATTATAATAGAATGTGCGAAGACCTGGAGTTAGAAAACCAAAACAGAAGAACATGCTTGGCATTTCTCAAGCTTAAAGAACTGAAGGAAAACTTCAAGCCTTGAGTTGCAATTTTAAAGGAGTTTCTGAGCAGAGGGTTTGGGTTTTTTTGGTTATGGGCAAAATATTGAGTGATGTAGGAAGCACCAAAAGCAGATGGGAGAAATACGCAGAATCACTGTACCAAAAAGAATTGGTCGATGTTCAACCATTTCAGGAGGTGGCACATGATCAAGAACCAATGGTATTGAAGGAAGTGGATCAAGCTGCACTGAAGGCATTGGTGAAAAACAAGGCTCCAGGAGTTGATGGAATACCAGTTGAGAGGTTTCAACGAATGCATGCAGCACTGGAGGTGCTCACTCCTCTATGCCAAGAAATTTGGAAGACGGCTCCCTGGCCAAATGACTGGAAGAGATCAAGAAAAGAAAGGTGTGTGTCAGGGTTGCATCCTTTCACTGTATTTATTCAATGCTGAGCAAATTATCCAAAAAGTTGGCCTATATGAGGAAGAATGTGGCATCAGGATCGATGGAAGACTCATTAACAACCTGCGTTATGCAGATGACACAACCTTGTTTGCTGTAAGTGAAGAGGACTTGAAGTACTTGCTGATGAAGATCAAAGACTACAGCCTTCATTATGGATTATACCTCAACATAAAGAAAACAAAAATCCTCCCAACTGGACCAATAAGCAACATCATGTTAGGAGAAAAGATTGAGGTTGTCAAGGATTTCATTTTACTTGGACCCACAATCAATGCCCATGAAAGCAGCAGTCAGGAAATCAAAAGATGTATTGTGCTGGGCAAATCTTCTGCAAAAGACCTCTTTAAAGTGTTAAAAAACAAAGATGTCACTTTGAGGACTATGTGCGCCTGACCCAATCCATGGTGTTTTCAAATGCCTCATATGCATGCCAAAGCTGGACAATGAATAAGGAAGACCAATGAAGAATTGATGTATTTGAATTGTGGTGTTGGTGAAGAACATTGAATTCTTCTAATGAATGGACTGCCAGAAGAATGAGCAAGTCTGTCTTGGAAAAAGTACAGCCAGAGTGTACCCCTTCGAAGTGAGGATAGCGAGACTTCATCTCATGTAGTTTTGACATGTTGTCAGGAGGGACCAGTCCCTGGCGAAAGACATCATGCTTGGTAAGGCAGAGGGTCAGTGAAAAAGAGGATGACCCTTGATGAGATGGATTGACACAGTGGCTGCAACAATGCGCTCAAGCATAAAAATGATTATGAGGATGGCACAGGACTGGGCAGTGTTTCATTCTGTAGTACATAGGGGCACTGTGAGTCTGAACTGACTTTGATAGCACCTAACAACAACAACAACAACATAAAAAAGTAAAATATTTCCATAGATACTTTACAAAAAATATATCCACAAATGACCAGTAAATACCTGAAAATGTGCTTCACATTATTAGTCATCAAGGAAATGAAATTGAATACCAAAACGAAAAAACATTTTACACCCATAAAATGGCTAGAAATTAAAAACTGACAATACCAAGTGTTGACAAGGTGTGGAACAACTGGAATTCTCATAAATTGCTATGAATGTGTCAAATTCTGCAGTCACTTTGGAAAATTCTTTGACAATTTCTTATAAGAACACACATACGCTAACCCAATGATCAAACAATTCCACTTTCAGTTACTTTCCCAAGAGAAAGGAAAACCTAAAACCACAAAAATACTTGTGTATGTTTTTAATAGCAATTTTATTCATAATACTAAAATAAATAAAATACTTATTCATACTTACTAAAAACTGGAAATAACCCAAATATCTTTCAACAGGAGAATTGATAAATCATGGTATATCCATGCAATATAAACTAGCCTATAATAAAAAGGAGTGAATGACCGATACATGCAAAAACATGATTGAATATTGAAAGCATTATGTTGTGCAAATAAATATGAACACAAAAGAGCACATACTGAATGATTCCATTTACATGAAGTCCTGAGACAGGCAAACTGATAATATGGTGGTAGAGTCAGAACAGTAGCTGGAATGGGCATGTGTGAACTATCTGGGGTGATAAAAAATGTTCTATATCTTGATTCAGGAGTTGGTTACATTGATGAACACATTTGTCAAAACTCATCAAATGTACACTTATAATCTGTGCATTTTTTTATATGTAAATGATGCCTCAGTGAAACGAGTAGTGTGGGAAAAAGATGCAACAATCATGAACAAATATTCCCCTGAAAAGGTAATAATGAAGTACATAAAGCTACAACCAATGAAACTGTGGCAAAAACTAGATAAATCAACAATTAAGACTAATTAGAAATCTCTCTCTTGGAAACTGATAGATTGACGTATGAAGCAGTCAAAAATAAAGCGAAGGTATAGAAGATTGGAATAACATAATAAAATTGAGCTCTATGGAAATTGAAATGGCAAAGACATTCCCCTCAGAAAATTCTCAGATAACTTTGGATGAGAGGTCTACCAAATATTTAAGGATCAGACAAACACTCTTAAATAAGTTGTTCCAGAAAACAGAAAATGAGGGAAATCTGCTCAGCTCATTTTAGGAGGCTAAAATACCCTTGATTCCAAGTTCAGATATGACTGATACAAGAAAGAAAGAGTCTATTTCACTGATGAGAATAGATGCAAAATTCCAAACAAACTGTTAGGTAATTAACTCTACAGTGTATTTTGAAAAATGATTTCTTGGAGTTTATTCTAGGAGTGCAAGAACAGTTCAACATCAGAAATTCTATTAATGTTTCTTATGGATTTAATTGTGTTCCCCCAAAGTACATATTGAAGCCCTGTCCCTATACCTGTGGATGTGATCTTGTTAGGAAAGAGGGTTTTCTTTGTTATGTTAATTACACCATTCCCGAGTAGGGTGGGTTCTAAATCTAATCACTTCTGAGTTATAAAAAGAGCAGAACAGACACAGAGACACACACAGGGAGAAGAGGAAGACAGATGACCAAGATAGAGATGCATCTACAAGGATTGCAGTGGCTACTGGACTGGACAGAGAAGGACCTCCCTCTGGAGCCGTGCCCTGAGTTTGGACTTCTGGCCTCCTGAACTGTGAGAAAATGCATTTGTTCTTGAAGCCGTCCACTTGTGGCATTTGTGTTGCGGCAGTGCTAGGTAACTAAGACAGTATTATTTACAATGTCATTGGAGTAAAGGAGCAAAGTGACTCTCAGTAGACACTAGCATATCTGGTAAAGTTCAGCATCTTGTGATTTTAAACAATTCTCAGGAAATTCTAAACAGAAATGAGCAAGCTTGTGATAAATACTTTGCACATAAGTCTACAGCAAACCTAATGCTCTGTAGATAAGCATTAGATTCCTTCCCTTTAATGTTGGAAACATGACAAATGTTCAGCCTGATACAAGAGGCTCTGGCTAATGTCACAGGATGAGAAAATGAAAGGATAGGAAGAGAAGAGAGAAGAGACACAACTGTCATTATTCCCAGATTAAATATCATCTACATAGAAACCCAACAGAACTAACAGAAAATTGACTGGAACTGAAAACAAGAGTTCAGCAAGATTGCTGAATTTCAAGATCAGCTTACTAAAATTAGTGGCTTTCCTCTACACCAGCATTAGCCAATTAGACATATAATAGAAAAAGAGATACATTCACAAGAGAAACAAAAACTAGGAAGAATCTAGAAATTAACCCAGAAATAAATGCAGAAAGCCTTTATAGAGAAAAAAATAAAATTTAAAAAGTGTAAAGGACACAAAATAAAACATAAATCAATGTAGGAGAGATAAAAACATTTAAAGGACATAGAGGAAAACACAATAAATGAAAAGATAGACCATGTTTATGGATGCTTAAAACCATAGAAATGCCAAATTCCCCACATTAATCTATAAATTCCATGTAGTTAAGAATACCAGCTGAGTTTTTTATTTTTCGTTTTTTATGACGTGACAAACTCATTTTGAAATGTACATAAGCCACAATGTCAGTGCTAAATCTATTTTGAAAAAGAAGAGCTTAGAGTTGAGGGTTGAGCGGACTTGTCTTACCAGGTATGGAGACATCCTACCAAGCTATTGGGTTAGTTTTTTATTGCTATGTAACAAATTACCACAAACATGAAGAGTTAAGAGAATACGCATATATTATTTTATATTATTATATTATTCTTTCATAACTCTCTAGTCAGAGATCTGAAGGTGGCTTGGTTGAGTTCTCTGCGCAGGATCTCACACTGAAGGATTGACCACTCCATTCCTATTCTGGAGGCTCTGGGAAAGAAACCACTTCCAGCCTCGTTTGTATCTTTGGCCAAATGCAGTTCCTTGCATCACAGGACTGAGGACTCCATTTCCTTGTTGGGTGTCTGTCTGGAGCCATGTTCAGCAACTAAGGAGTACCTGCATTCCTTGCCAAGTGGGCCCCCATTTTCAAAGCCAACAATGGAGAACCTGCTTTGCATCAAATTCCTCTCACACTTCAAATCTCTCTTTCATGAAGGGCCCAGGTCTTTCTGAGGGCCCATCTGGTTAGGCCAGGCCCACCTGGATAATTTCCTTTTTTTTGCTAACTCAAAGTCAACTGATTAGTAATCTAATCACAGGTGTGAAAGCTCATCACAGGACACAGGTGCCACTCACACTCAAGGCAGGTGGCGATTATACAAACTGCATACACTAGGAATCTTGAGGGTCATCCAAGAATTCTGTCCGCCATGCCATAGTAATAAAAACAGAATAGAGAGCTAAAAATCATACCCTTTACGTAAGAGGATATAGTATATGATGGAGGTAGCATCACAAAGCAGAGGAGAAAGGATAAATTTAGACACACACATACGTGAAGAAAGAGATTTACATCAAGCAAGAAATTGGCTCACACAGTTGTGGAGGGCTCTCAAGTCTCAAATTTATAAGTCAGGCCAGGTTGGAGACTTCTGCTGGCAGGCTAGGTGACAGGCTGGAGACTTCTACAGGCTTGCATCCCCAAATCCATAGATAGGCAACAAGAAGAGTGAAGAGTAAAAAGGTTCTGGCAAAATGTCTATTTATAGTCTGGAGGCAGAACACATCCTAGGGAAACTCCCTTTCTGCTCTTAATGCCTTCAACTGATTGATTGAATCCTGCCCACATTATGGAAGGTAATCTGCTCTACTTGAAGCCAACTGATTTAATGACATGTAATTACTCTGTAACAGCAACTAGACTAGTGTTTTACCAAACAACTGGGCACCATAGCCCTGCCAAGTTGACACATAAAATTAACCATTACACCTGTCAGCTCATACCACATGCATAGTGAATCTAAATGGATTAGATATAAGTAGATTAAGATACTATATGTGGGAAGTAACACTATAAAATTAATTTTTTTAATGTGTAGAATACCCTTGTGACCTTGGGATCAGGAGGACTTCTTAAATAAGGTGCATTACAAAGTACAACCAGTAAGATAAACTGATGATGGGTTTGACCTCAGAATTAACGGTCTCAGTCAATGGAAAATAGACTCCAAGTTAACAGATGAGTGACATACTGTAATATGATATTTACAACATTGAGACTGATAAAGGATTATTATCTAGAACATACCAGGAACTCTTACATTCAGTAAGAAAAAGATGAGCAACCCAACAGAAAACAATAGGCAAAAGATATGAATAGGCAATTCAAACCTGAAAAGCTAACAAATAAATGAAGAGATACTGAATTTCACTAGCAGTTGGAAAAAAATTTGATAATAAGATACTAATTTTATAAGAAAAATTAATTGGATAATACGAATGTTGGTAGAGATGTGAGGAAACAGGACCCTAATGCCCTGAGGGAGCCCCTAGCGGGTGCAAACGGTCAACATGCTTGACTGCTAACCAAAAGGTTGGAGATTCCAGTCCACCCAGAGGCACCTTGGAAGAAAAGCCTGATGATCTACTTCTAAAAATCAGCCATTGAAAACCCTATGGAGCACAGTTCTATTCTGACACACATGGGGGTGCCATGAGTTGGAGTTGACTCCACAGCAACTTATTTAAATTGCCCTGATGTTGAGAGTAGAGGGTCAGGGCTGTCATTCTGGAGAACTATCTGGAAGTACATATCAAATTACATATATGTGGTTTGTGACTGAGCAGTCTCACTCCTTAATATACACCCTAGAAAAAAACACCCAGAGTCCTTGGACTAGAGAACATGTAACAGGATGTATGTTGCAGCCCTGTTTGTGGAGAAGACAATCTAAGTGTCCTTCCCAGTGGAATGGATAAGTAAAATGAAGATGCCTAACACAGAATTTGGTGTGTCTGACCCAAACAATGGACTTTTCATTTGCCTATATGCATACGAAAGTTGGATAGTGAAAAAGGAAGAGAGAAGGAGAACTGATGGATTCGAACTGTGGTATTGGCCAAGAATGTTGAATATAGCATGGGCTGCCAGAAAAACAAACAAATCAGTTTTAGAAGAAATCCAAACCAGAACACTTATTAGAAGCAAGTATGATGAGAATCAGCTTTGGACATGTCATCAGAAAAGACCAATTGCTGGAAAAGGACATCATGATTGGTAAAGTAGAGGGTCAGTGAAAATGAGGGAAACTTCCATGCAATGGATTGACACAATAGACTCAACGATGAGCTCAAACATATCAAAGATCAAGCGATGGCACGGGACCGGGCAGTGTTTTGTTCTGTTATAGGTGAGGTCACCATGAGTTGGAGCCAACTTGACAGCAACTGACAACAGCAACAACACAGAATTCTGTGAAATTGTCAAAAGCACCGAGCTGTAAGTATATACAGCAACAAGCAACATGGACAGATTTTTAAGGCATATTGTTGAATGAAAAAAGTAAGAAACAGGAGCTCAATAGCACAACAAATTGTACTCACATTTAACACAATACCAAAAACACAAGTTTCATGTTTTTCAAAGTTAAGTGTATATGTAGTCAAAAACAGACATGAAACATATTCTAGTGAGTGTCTTTGGGGGCAAGGGAGAAATGGGGATGAGAAATGGGGACAAAAGATAAAAATTAAAAACATTAAATATATCAGACAGTTGATAATGAACTAAGGAGTAAGATTAACTCAACTGTCTGAAACCTAAGATGTGAATTTTAAAAATATATCATCTTAGTTTCCGAGGGCTACCATAACAAAAACCAAAGAATGAGTGGCTTTAAAGAACAGAAATTTATTATCTCACAGTTCTGGAGATTAGAAGTCTGAATTCAGGGTGTCGGGCAGGGCTGTGCACTCTCTGTAGATTCCAGGGGAAGATCCTTCCTTGTCTCTTCCAGATTTTGGTAGCCCTGAGTGTTCCTTGGCTTGTAGATGGATCCTCACATGGTATCTTCCCCCTGTGTGTCTATGTATCCATGTCTTTTTTCCTTTTTATAAGACACCACTCAGAAAGGATTGGGGTTAGAACTCAACCTACTCTGGAATGACCTCATTAACTGACAACATCTGCAAAGAAAAATCTTACTACCCCAAAGAAGACCCCATTCAGAGGCACGGAAATTAGGACTCAGACATATCTTTTGGAGGACGCAGTTCAATCCATAACATATAAAAAGGAATGAAATGTGGAGGTTGAACCATATGGTTTCTAATGATGCTCCTAGCTACAGTGGTCTTGGCGCCCTCTTCCAGAAAACCATCTCTGACTCCCTAACCATTTCATGACCCATGGGACATACAGTATCCCACCCACTTTTTCCAGCTCCCAGGTTTCCTGGGACTCTACTTTTCTCTCTAAAAGTATTTGCTGCTCTCCAGTGGGGACTTTTGTAACAGCGAATGGTGAAAGAAATGTTCTTTGAAGCAAAATAGCTGGGGTATTAGCCTTCAGTGTGAGGTAGTGCATTCAGGAAATGTGATTGGGTAAAAAATTTGTCACTTTTGGCTTTTGTACAACTAGATAAGCCTTGTAAACATATTTATGGTTTCCTTGTGATAGGGAGCCCTAGTGGGTTTGGGGTGTGTGTGTGTGTGTGTGTGTGTGTGTGTGTGTGTGTGTGTGTGTGTTGCAATAAATCCTGCCACTCATGACCGGTAACGTAGGTGCCCGAGAACCCTCTAAGGTTTGTGGTACCCATGTATTCCCAAATAAAGTTTCTCAAAATCCATATTACCAACCAAAAATTTAAATAAATTCTGTGTTAGTCATCTAGTGCTGCTATAACAAATACCACAAGTAGATGGCTTTAAC
Organism: Trichechus manatus latirostris; assembly: GCF_000243295.1. Lineage (NCBI taxonomy): Eukaryota > Metazoa > Chordata > Mammalia > Sirenia > Trichechidae > Trichechus > Trichechus manatus. Next base: position 10,826,978 of record NW_004443981.1, read on the forward strand.
AAAGAGAAATTTATTTCTTCACAGTAAAATAGGCTAAAAGTCCAAATTCAGGGCATTAGCTCCAGGGGAAGGCTTTCTCTCTCTGTTGGCCTTCTCATCAGTCTTCCCCCAGACTAGGAGCTTCTCCACACAGAGACCCCAGGTCCAAAGGACGCACTCTGCTCCCAGAACTGCTTGGTGGTATGAGGTCCCCAACTCTCTGCTTGCTTCCTTATCAAGAGATAAAAGGAGATACAGGCCACACCCCAGGGAAACTCCCTTTATATTGGATCAGGGATGTGACCTGGGTAAGGGTGAGTTACAATTCCACCCTAATCCTCTTTAACATAAACTTACAAGCACAAAATGGAGGACAACCACACGATACTGGGAATCATGCCCTAGCCAAATTGATACACACATTTTGGGGGTGGACATAATTCAATCCGTGACACACTCTATGACTCAGCATGCTTCCATTAATGAAAACACGTGGTCTATAAAAAAAATTCAGAACAGAAAATAATAGGGTCTTGAAAGTGCTAAGACTTACCCATTTCTTCTTGAACATTCCTTGATGCTGGCTCCTATCTCCCCAGTGAGTCCTTCTAGGGAAGGAACACTTAGAGGGGTGGTGAGGAAGGTGGGTACAGCATGCTTAGAATGTGAGGCATATTGTTATCTTGTTCACAGTATGTGCTGTCCCTCCCAGATGAAGGATTATGTTCTGTACCTTGCTAACGCCAAGGGTGGTCACATGACTTGCCTCTGATGATGCAATGTGGGTGGATGTGCCTCACTTTCAAGGAGGAGCTTTATGAGCTAGTTGGTATTTTCCATGCCCCTGAGGCCAGCAGCGCTCAGATGGAGATTGTGATGCCCACCTGGGTTCTGGAACAAAGGCAACATGGAGAGACCAAGGCCCCCAAGGGTGGACATGCCGAGTACGTGAGAAATAAATGGGTGTCTCTGCTTGTTTCTAGAGCATAAAAAATCATTTGTCATCGAGTCAGTTCTGACTCTTGGTGTGTCAGAGTAGAACTGTGCTCCACAGGGTTTTTAATGGCTGATTTTTGGAAGTACATTGCCAGGCCTTTCTTCCGAGGTGCTCTGGGTGGACTGGAAGCTTCAACCTTTCATTAGCAGCTGAGTGTGTTACCTAACCTGATTGATACAGGGCCTCTGTTTAGGGCTCCTAAACCATGTTATCCTCTTCTCTGTAATTCTGAAAGTCCTGAAACTTGCTCATGGCTGGGGTGATGAGAAGGATCTTGATCAACTTCCACACTGCCTTGTGCTCTGCCGTAGGGAGTCATTGCTGGACACTCAGGAAGGCTTCTGTCCAGCCACCGTGGGACTGTGACGGCTCCCACTGGCTCTCAGGTGGCTGTCCGGGCTCCAGCCTCTCTGGACATAACAAGAGCCTTCTGAGTGTCCACAGTGACAGACTCCATTACACTGGCGGGCCAAGTAGCTGAGTGAGGGCATCAAGGGGTGGATGATAAGGTGATGACTCAGATCCTCCACCTGGTCTGCAATTATTTAATTTTCCTGGAAACTCAGGGCCATTAAGATAAGTACTTGGCTGATTTCAAGACAGATGAATGCTCTTGATATGAAGTGTGTTCCCATTACCACTCGACATGTCCTGCTGACAGCTCCCCTGATTAACCAGCCAGGCTTGGTCATCCTTGTCAAGCTGGTTCACCCACAACCTCCCACCCACAGAGACCAAAGGAATGGAAAGAGAGTGCTCTGAAACTTCGGGATCCCTGTCCTTCTTCATTTTCAAGTTCTTTAGACATCACTTTCACCCTGTGTTCGGCATGTTCCAACAGTCCCACACACTGCAATCAACCCATATAGACCTTCTGGAATCATCTTTCACCTACTCCAACCCCTCCCTCCAACTTCTATCTGCTTGCAAGTAGCTGTCCATTTCCTAATCACAGGTCAACAACCATGAGGAGCCGTCTTGCCTCTGCACGCCGATGGCCAGTGGATGGCCCGTGTGAGCCAGAGTCTCTGTGCTGCTCTGCACCCGAGCTCAAACCACGCCACTTCTGCCTCATCCCTTTGCTCTTGTGTTGCTCCAGCTGAGAAGGCCAAAAGCGACAGGGGCTTGTAAGGGCTGAATTATTCACAAGAGGACTAAGAGAGGGAAAGGGTACAAGAAGGGATGGTGCGGGCTTGCAGTGAAATAAGGAACGGCCTCTTTGGCTCCCGGTGAGATGGAGGCTGTTGGTTCGCCTCCTGCTGTAACCAAATACCACGAATCGGGTGGCTTATAAGAACAGGAATTTATAGTGTCACAGTTCTGGAGGCTGGGAGTGCTAAATCGAAATGACGGCAGGGCCGCGTCCTCTTCAGAGGCTCTAGGGGAAGATTCTACCTAGACTCTTCCACTTTCTGGTAGCCCCAGGCGTCTCTCGGCTTACAGCTGCAGCGTCAGCCCCGTCTCTGTCTCCATCTTCACGTGACCGTCTTGCCTCTGTGCCTGTGCCTCTTCTCCTCTCTTACAAGGACCCCACTCATCTAGGGTTAGGACACATCCAATCCCAGTATATGACCTCATGGTTCTCAACTGAAAACATCTTCAAAGACCCTATTTCCAAACAAGGTCAGGTTCACAGGTACCAAGGTTAGGACTTCAGCAGATCTTTTTTTGGGGGCGGGTGGGGAGAGGATGGTGGGGTGGAGCACCATTCAATCCACAAGTTAAGCACTTGGCTGCTAACCAAAAGGTTAGTGGTTTGAACCCACCCAGTGGCTCCATAGGAGAAAGACCTGGCAATCTGCTCCCATAAAGATTACAGCCAAAAAAAAAAAAAAACTCTGTGGGGAAGTTCTACTGTGTTACATGGAGTCACTATGAGTCAGAATCGACTCATTGGCAGCAAACAACAACAGCATTCAATCCAAAGCATCTCCCGTTTCCTTGGGGGATCTCCTGTGTCCAGGGCCTGGCTCTCACTCAGCCTCTGAGGCTTGGATGTGGGCTCTACAGCCAAGTTCACAGAACCAGGTGCCAAGATGGCAATGTCCCGTGATAAACACAGCCTGCCATGTGACTGGACGCCAGTGTGGGCATGACCGATGCATTCTTTCTGCAGCCAGGCATCATGGAAGGCAAGTTGCGACCAAGCATCTAGTTGGCGTGGAATCAGAGCAAAGGTGGTGAGGCAGCTGAGGTGCTGTTTGCTGGCATTGGGCAGAGGTACACCATGTGCAGTCCACAGCCTGCAGGCACAGTGGGAGGTGCTGAGACAGCTGCACTGACCCCCACACTGGCCTTGCCCTCCGGTCTGTTGTGTGCCCTCAAGTGGATTCTGACTCATAGCAACCCTAAAGGACAGAGTAGAACTGCCCCATCTGGTTTTCTAGGCTGTAAATCTTTATGGGAGCAGATCACCAGGTCTTTTCTTCTGTGGAGCCGCTGGGTAGGTTTGAACTGCCAGCCTTTCGGTTAGTAGTCAAGCACTTAATCATTGCACCACCAGACCCCTTCCCTCGGGTTCTGAGCCCTGGAAATCCATCAGCCAGATTTCTCCAGCAGTGCTGGGCTGGACGCTGCCACCCCTTCGCCGCACCTGCCACCTTCATGGCTTTCCGAGGTAACGGGTGCTCTCTTGGACAATAGGGCTTTCTTTACTCTGATTGGACACGTGGTTCTTTAGTCTGGGAAGCCGACTGTATGCTAAAGCGGTGTAAATCCCTGCCCTCCCGCTCTCATTTTATGCTGCACTCCCAGAAGGCATTTTGTTGTTCTTATTGCCGTACTTGGGGAGACGTTGCCCCTGAGGCCTGAGTGCAGGCAGGGGCTCAGAGGGTGGATTTGGGGGCAAGTACACCATGGGTCTGCAGCCATGTCTCTCCATTCACAGTGGACAGCTCAGCTTTCCGCTGTAAGACCATGGAATGTGGGAGGTGTGCCTTTGTCACAGGGGCTTCTGAGCACTGGAAAGTATTGTGGGTTGATGTGCGTCCTTCAAGACATATGGTTAAGGCCTAACCCCGTACCTGTGAACGTGACCTTGTTTGGAAATAGCATCTTTGCTGATATAATTTGTTAAGTTCACATGAGGTCACACTGTAGTATGACTGCTGTCCTTATAAGAGAGGTGAGGAGACACAGAGGCAGACAGATGCAAAGAGGAGACGGCCACATGAAGATGGAGGCAGAGGTTGGAGTGATGTTGCCACAAGCCAAGGAATGTCTGGGACCACCAGGGACTGGAAGAAGCAAGAAAGGATTGTCCCCTGGAGCCTTCAGAGAGCATGGCCCCACTGACACCTTGATTTCGGACGTCTGCAGAACTGTCAGAGAATCCATCTCTGTGGAGCGAGCCCCCCACCATGTGGTCCTCTGTTATGGCAGCCTCAGGACACTCCTACCGTTAGTACCTGCCAGAATGAAGGACCAGGAGGTACAGCTGGAGACATCCTGGATGGTGGAGGTTAGTTCTCGGCTCCTGAACTCTTTGGGGACGGGGGACTGGTCTGCCGCTCTGTCCGCTGCCCTTCACATGCCACCAGGACTTCGGGACAAGACCGGAGCATCATGGAGAGAGGCTGGGCAGGACCTTCAGTGGCCGGAGCAAGCACAGGGATCATCAGTACTGCCCGCATGAGAGTTTCAGCCTGCTCCCCAATGGTTAGAGCTGAGAGAGTCCTCTAGGCCCTTGCACCTCCACCCCCCTCCCCACAGAGTGATACAGGCCCGGGTGGGGCCAGCACCTGGGCCTGGGCTCCTATGCTGTTGCTCCTGGGTGCCAGGAGAGCTGTGGTTATCTGGGCTGACACCCCCCCATTAAGGGGACATTCAGGGGAAGGAGGAGGGAGGGGGCCATTTACTCAGAGCAGGAGATCCAACCTTTGATCCATTTCTGCCCTCCCTCAGTGGGGTGTATGTCCTCCCAAACCTTTGCAGGATGCATGCGATGTTTCTGAGAATGTCCCACACTCACCTGGCAAGCGCGGACACACCTCACAGGGTGGGTGAGAAGTCACTGCTAGGCAGGGTGCAGAGATGCTTTGAGTGTGGTGGGGGCCTTGCAGGGAATCCCTGGGTGGTGGTGCAAACAGTGAATGCGTTCGGCTGCTAACCAAATGGTTGAAGGTTTGAATCCACCCAGAGGCACCTTGGAAGAAAGGCCTGGCAATCTACTTCTACAGAGTCATCCACTGTAAACCCCGTGGAACACAGTTCAGCTCTGACACACGTGCTGTTGCCATGAATCAGAATTGACTAGATGGCAGCTGGTTTGAGTTTTGGTTTGGGGGGCCGTGTGGAGCCCATACAGCTCTACTTACACGGGGCTGTGGGGACCCCATACAGCCCTACTTATGCAGGGCCACAGGGTTGTCCCAGGGGTCATCACTGAGTGCTGAGCTGGTGAGTTGAGGGCTCATAAGGCAGGAACAGACTCTGCCCTCTTTTTTGGGGGCCTCTCCAAATTCTGACCCCCTTCTTCACCAGAACCCACAGCCCAAGCTCCCCCATTCCTAGCTCCTACAGTGGCCCTTTGTGATGAGAAGGTCACACTGTCGGGTGACGGGAGACAGGTGAGAGGCCACACACAGCCCTGGGCTGGCCAAGGCTCAGGTTCCAGCCCTGGTTCTGCTCCGAGATAGCTGTGCAGTCAGCATGGTTGCTCAACCGCGGTGAGACTCAGAAGTAGGCTCTGCCCCACAGATCTGTCCCACTCTGCCCAGAGGCTCTGAGAGGCAAGGGCTGAGCCCACTGCTCTGTCCCCAACACAAGGCCAGGGCTGGGCACAGATCCCAAACCACAAGAACAAACCCATTGCCACTGAGTTGATTCCAACTCCTGGTGACCCCATGTGTTACAGACTAGTGCTGTATTTCATAGGGTTTTCTTGGCTGCAATTTTAATGGAAGCAGATAGCCAGGACTTTCGTATGTGGTGCTGTTGGGTGGGTTCAAACCGCCAACCTTTAGCTTAGTGTCGAGCGCAAACCGTTTGCACCACCCAGGGACCTATAAGCACAGATCAGGGCTCAGTACATAGTTAGAGAAAGGTGAGTATATGTGCAACAAGGCGAGACTTAAGAACCCGCCTCCTTGTTTCCCACTCCTTCTTCAGCCCACTCCAGTATGACTCCTCCCACCACCCTACTGATGTCCTGTGAGCTGGTCCCTGAGGCCCCAAGCTGTCAAATTCAGGTGACCTGCTCCTCTTGGTGGGACACCCTTTGGTCCCAGTCTTCTTCTCCCCATCTGGCTGCTCCTGCCCAGCCTCCTTGGCCGGCCACCTGCACTCCAACAGGCTCCGAAGGTTGGACTTCCAAGGGGCCTCATCCTGGGTCCTCCTCCCACATCTCTGCAATCCCCAGGGTGGTTTCACCACCTCCCACCACTTGACCACCATCCAAATGCCGAAGGTCTCCTGTCTAGACCAGCTCTAACCTCTGAACTTTGCACTTGAGCCTGTGTCTCTGGCAAGCTAAATATGCGTCTTAGGTGCCTGGTGCAGCTGTAACAAAAAATGCCACAAGTGAGTGGCTTTAAAGAACAGAAATGCATTTTCTCACCTGTCAGTGGGCTAGAAGTCTGAATCCAGGACACAGCTCTGGAACGAGGTCCTTCTTGTCTGTTTCAGCTTCTGGTTTTTGTTGCTTGTTACTTGCCTACTTACCTTTGAGTCAGCTCTGACTCATGGCGGCCCTGTGTGCAACAGAACAAAACATTCCCTGGTCCTGAGCCTTCTTCCTGATCGTTGGTATGCTTGAGCCCATTGTTGTGGCTATTGTGTCATCCACCACATGGAGGGTTTCCCTCGTTTTCGCTGACCCTCTGCTTTACCAGACATGATGTCTTTTTCTAGTGATTGGTCTTTCCAAAGTAAGCATGGCGAAGTCTCACCATCCTCGCTTCTAAGGAGTTTGCTGGTTGTATTAGCTGTCAGCCATCCCTGGCCTTCCTGGGCTTGTAGATGCATCTGCCGTGTGTGTGTCTTCAAACAGCCTCTTCCCGCTGAGTGTGCCTCTGTATCTGTTCACCTCTTTTTATAACTCAGAAGTGATTAGGTTTAGGACCCACTCTACTCTGGTATGACCTCATTAATATAACAGAGAAAAACCCTGTTTCCAAACAGGATCACATCCACAGGTACAGGGGTCAGGGCTTCCATACGTGTTTGAGGGGAAACAATCCACAACAATATCGAACTCCAGAACTGAGCTGGAACCTTCCAGCTTGCTCTTGTTTGTAAGTCTTGCTTAGTGAGCCTGGACATCTCGAACAACCTCCACCCGGTTCTGCTGACACCTTGTTTCACCAGGCTTGGTCTCCCTGACCCGTGGGCCAAGGAGCAGTCAAGGTGAAGCTGGATTCGAGTTACGTCAGCTCTTTCTTCCTGGTCATTTGTCTTTCCAGCTTGCAGGGAGAACCCCAGGGTGGACTCTATACCCCCACCTTGAAGCACGTCCTCACAGCTTCTCACTGTAGACCCCTTCAAGGCCTGCTTCCCCCCATGCTATAATGCCTTCCAGCACCCAGCTAACAGTGATCACTCTTGCAGACTCCTCCCAGCATCCCCTCTGCAGCCCTCCTGACCTTGAGCTGGCGAGCCTCTTCCCATGGTGTCCTGGGTGCCACTATCACCACCTGGTTCCCCAGGTGGCATGCGTCTCTTGCACTAGACTGTGAGCTCCTTGGAGGTAGCACCAGGTTTACCTGTCTGCACCCAGCACCTGCCCATTAAAGGTGCTCAGCCAATGCTGGAAATTCATGGCCCTGTGCCTGCGGCCTTGACCTGGGACAGGGACCCATCTGTAGCTTGCATCTCTAAGGCGGGCCTTTCTGCCATCCACCATAGGAGTCAGCACCTCGAGTCACAATTGCAGGATCCACTCGGAAGCCTCCCTGCTACCCCTGTGACCCACTGTGAGAACAGAGCCGTCTCTGAAGGAGCCAGCGCCTCCCCAGCGTGGCTTAAGGCTACCTCGACGGGGGAGCTGGCCACCTCTGGTCTCGCCTCCTCCGCCTTGTTTTGTGGTTGATCAAAGCAGGGCTTTAAAGGGAATTTATTTTTCCAGATTTCAGAACAAAGAACACAATGTTTAGGGAGAAAGCACATTGCTTACATTTGAAAAAATTAGCAACATTATATAATATAATGAAAGGCGCTTGAAAGGGCTGACTCACCCCGGGCTGACATCCATCTTTGACTTGTTTTCAAGATACTCATAAAATTACATCTTGTTAATTTACGGCTTCTTATGCTAATGTTCAGTCAATTTTATTTGCCTAAGAAATTTATTGGTGGCCTGCAGGGTAACAGCCGTGTTTGATCCAATTATGTGGGATCCTCGTTAAAACACTAAGCGAGGAAAGCAAAACAGATTTCTGTGTTAGGCCAGCAGGGCAGGGAGGACAGTGTTGGGACGGGCCAGGTGTGTGTGGAGGGGCTCTCCATGACCCTCCCAAGGCCCCTCTTCAGAAGGGACAATGCAAAAGACCAGCACAGCCCCCTGGTGCGTCCACCAGTAAAACCAGTGGCCATTGAGTTGACTCATGGCGACTCCATGTGTGTCAGAGTAGAACAGTGCTCCATAGAGTTTTCGGTGGCTGATTTTTTGGAAGTGGATTGCCAGGCCTTTCTCCTGAGGTGCCTTTGGGTAGACTCGAACCTCCAATGTTTTGGTTAGCAGCTGGGCATGTCACCTGTTTGCACCACCCAGGGATTCCTGTGGGCTTCATGTTGTTGTTAGGAGCCGTTGGGTCGATTCCGACTCATAGCCACCTTATAGGACGGAGTAGAACTGCCCCGTAGGGTTCCTAAGGCTGTAATCTTTATGCAAGCAGACTGCCACATCTTTCTCCCGTGGCTGGTGGGTTCGAACCACTGACCTTTCAGTTAGCAGCCGAGCACTTAATCAGTGTGCCACCAGGGCTCTCTATGGACTCCATAAAAAAAAAAAGAAAAAAAAAACCCATTGCTGTCGAGTCGATTCCAACTCATAGTTCCCACCAAATTATTTTGTTTAGCCTGTGGAAGAGCAGGCCCAACTCACCCCACAGGTGCACAGAGGAGCTGCTTATCCTCAGACACCTCCCGGGGGTGGGTGGGTCAGAGACTGGAACTGGAGAAGGATGAGCAGTTGTTACGTCCCTGGTGGCGCAGTGGTTAAGAGCTCAGCTACTAACCAAAAGGTAGGCAGTTCGAATCCACCAGCCACTCCTTGGAAGCTCTATGGTGCAAGTCTACTCTGTCCTATAGGGTCACTATGAGTCGGAATCAACTTGATGGCAATGGGTTTGGTTTTGATTTTTGGATGTCCCTGGTGACTCATGGTGACCCCATGTGTGTCAGAGGAGAATTGTGCTCCATAGTGTTTTCAATGGCTGATTTTTCAAAAATAGACCACCAGGGCTTTCTTCAGAGGCACCTCTGGGTAGACTTGAACTTCCAGCCTTTTGGTTAACAGCGAACATGTTAACGGTTTGCACCACCCAGGTGCAGGGTCCAGACCGTTGCTTCACAGGTGAGGCGCTGAGGCACAGAGCTGTTGGCATTCCTCCCAGCTGGAATCCACAGAAGAGGCTCCATGGTCCGGCTGCTCAGTGCACACCACCTTTTAAAGTCGGCAGAGCAAAAACAACAGAGAGTCCCAGCTGGAGCGGGAGAAAGGTGGGGGGAAGAAATCAAATTCTTGTAAAAAGATCAGACTTAATGGTCTGACTGAGACTGGAGGAACCCTGGAAAGCGTGGCCCCCGGACTCTCTGTCAACCCAGAACTAAACGATTCCCGAGGCCAACTCTTCAGACAAAGATTGGACTGGACTGTGGGACGTAAAATGATACTCGTGAAGGCTGTGCTTCTTAGCTCAAGAGATACATGAGACTAAATGGGCAGCTTCTGTCCAGAGGTGAGATGGGAAGGCAGAGAGGGTCAGGAGCTGATTGAATGGACACGGGAAATCAGGGGTGGAAAGGAGGAGTGTGCTGTCACAGTATAGGGAGAGCAATTAGGGTCACATAACAATGTATGTATAAATTTTTGTATGGGAAACTAACTTTAATTGTAAACTTTCACTTCAAGCACAGCAATAAATAAAGTCGGCAGAGCAGGCTGTTAGATAAGAGGAATGCTTGGGTGATCCGTGGATTTACAACATGGCCTTTTCATAAGTTGGTGTCGGATGCAAATTTACATTTGGGCCCCAAGCTAGATGGGCTTCCAGGACGTGCAAACCTTGTCTCTCAAACAGGGCCCTGCGTTCAGGAGGACCTGTCTTGGTTTAATGCTCTGCCACCACCATCTTGGAATTCTTAATAGGGCGCCCCCATTTTCATTTTGTTCCAGACCCTGCAAGTCACACAGCTGGCCCTGCTGCCCCCCAAGGGTGCGGTCACAGAGCAGGGAAGAGCGAGGGGTCTGCTAGGACTCTTAACAACCTTCTCCTTATCTATTGAAGTGGCAGCGGGCTTGGCCACGTCCGCTTGTCCCTCTCCAAAGGCAGGACCCAGATCCCTGTGGCGCCTGCCGTCTGGTGAACACATGGCTATGGCCTGGCTCTGGGCCCTGGGAACCCAGGGTAGAGTCCACCGTGGCCTTCTTCCTAGTGACCACAGCAGAAAAGAGCAGTGGATGGCTCCTAGCTGCGGCCTCCTCCTCCCCCCCTTCAAACCAAGGCAGATCTCAAATGGGCAAACTGATGCACACTCATCATGGCCAAACCACAGTGACCACGGGCCATGCCAGGGTTCTGCTAGGCAGCAGGCTGTGGGATGCGAAGGCTGTGTTCCCCTGCACAGCCCACAGCAGAGGGCATGGGCAGGCAGCTTCCGTGCCTCCCCTCCAGGCACGGGTCCTGCTGCCTATCCCTAAGCCTTCCCTGCTTGCAGCACCCCGAGCATGCCAGCCCTGTATCTGTCTTGGGCAAGGATTAGAGTAGAGACAGTTCTGAGAAGTGGACCTGGTCAGGACGCACCGACAGTGATTTGAGATCCACCCTGGAGGAAGATGGGGAGCATGCAGGATTCAGAGTGATGTCACAGTGGGTTACAGTGGTCTTCTGGTGGGGCTGCTGCTTTCCAGATCCTTCTGCTGGGCACAGCTAAATGTACCACAACAAGCCTTGCATCACGCGGCACCAGCCTAGCCTCTCTGGATGCCTGTCCCTGGCACACATGGGTCGAGGAGGACCAGCTCTTTTCCCTGTAGTGACAGGAGCCTGGTCCTGCCTGCTCTTCATCAGCATTCTGGACAAGTGGGCAGTCTTCCCTCCATCTACTCTGTGCACATCTCTGGCCGTGGGCTGGGCTCTGAGCTGCGTGCTGGGAGCATCAGGTGAACCACCTCCATACCTGCCCAAGAAGCTCATAGCCTGGGGCCTATGGGGGAGGGGAAACAGAACACCCATGGAAGAATTCACTGAGGACTGATTTCTCCAGGCCTGGAGAAGCCCCCGCCTACCCTGTCTGAGGATCTGCTTGCCATCATAGTGAGTGTTGTGGGTCCCGTGCTGCTGGTTTCCTCCCTGTGACCCCAGGGCTCATAGCATGTCTTGAGCTGAATTTTGCTTTAATTGAGTCTGTCTTGTGTTGCACTCATTCTCCCATTTTTACTTGAATTTTTCTGTCCATTGTTCCATCCATCCATGCATCCATCCACTCATTTATCTGCCCCTTTCATCAATCTACCTATCCATCCATCCGTCCTTCCATCCACTCATTCATCTATCCATTTCATCAGTCTATCCATCCATCCTTCCATCTACCTATTCTTCCTTCCTTCCATCTATCCGTCTGTCCATCCATCCGTCCTTCCTTTCATCCATCCACCCTTCCAGCCATCCTCTCTTACATGTCACAAATATTCCCTGAGCCCCTCCTCTGTGCCATGTTCATGGAGACACATGAGGACACAAAGTGAAATGAGCCTCAGACCTGATCTTGAAGAGCTTGCAGTCCCTTGACACCCTGGAGTTCAAACTGCTCACTTACAGATGGGGAAACTGCAGCCCAGAAGGGAAGGGACCTGCCCTCACGTACCCTAGAGTCTAGTTCAAGAGACAGACGCCAAATAAGCAACTATTGAGCATAGTGAGACATTCTGTGATGGGAACACAAGGTTCTATGGAGCAGAACAGAGACTCTTAAGTGACCGACAGGGTTAGGAGAAGCTTCCCAGGAATAGGCTGTCTAAGCAGAAACCTGTGGATTGAGTTCCAAGCAGAGGATGAGAATGGGTGAAACCCAGAAAAAAGAGACGAGTAACGCACTCAAAGATGGGAAAAGTGATTCATCTCCAGGTCTAAGATGAGGCTGGGAAGGTAGAGGCTAGGTCATGCAGGGCATTGAGTGGCAGGGCAAAGGGTCTGAGCTTTATCCTCGGGAAGAGTCTCATTACAGGTGACACGATCAGGTGTGTATTTCTGGCTGTAGTTTGGTGAATGGGCTAGAGGGGAGCAAGGTTGGAGTTGCCTGAATCAGAAGTCCAGAGTAGAGGCCGTGGCTAGAGGGGTGCAGAAGAGACAGACAGTGGTGGACAGATTCAAAGGGTACTTAAATGATGGAGGGGGCAGTGGTGGTTCAGTGGTAGCATTCTTGTCTTCATGTGGGAGACCCAGATTCCATTCCCTGCCAAAGCATCTCATGTGCAGCCACCAGCCACTCAGTGGAGTCTTGTGTGTTGCTATGAGGCTGAACAGGAGTCAGCAGAACTTCTAGACTAAGATGGACTAGGAAAAAAGGCCTTGGGATTTACTTTCAAAGATTGAAAATTAGCCAGTGGATAACGACGATCCTATCTGCAATTGATCATGGGATGGTGCGGGACAGGGCAGCATTTTTTTCCATTGTGCTTGAGGTCAGTCGCCATGAGTCAGGGGCTGACTAAATGGCAGCTAACAACAGCAAAGTAGAGGGTAGAAGAAACACAGCCTGGTGCTGGATTGGAAGTCCAGAGGGCAAAAGACGAGAGAATCAAGGGTGCTGCCTGTTCTGAGTGGAAGTGGCAGTGACATTGCCGTTCACTGACACAAGGAATCCAGGAGGATGAGTGGGTTAGGGGGACCGAGGCGTGGAGGGAGATGATGAGTTAAAGTGAATACACGCGACTTTGAAATGCCTGTGAAATGTCCAGCAGGCAGTTGGAATATGGATCTGGAGTTCAGAGGATTCGTCTCCATCTGAGGTACAGCTTTTCAAACTATCCATATATGGTGACAATTGAATCTTCAGGAGGAAGTGAAGGCAAAAGGCCACGGGAAGCTAGATGAGCATGGAGGGCTTAATTGATGAGAAAGAGGTCCTGCTGAGGTTGAAGGTTTGGCGCTTTGGGAAAAGTTGAGTGAGCGAGCTAAAAGGACAGGAAGCTGTGGTAAGAGAGTGGGAGTCTGAAGGTATGGGCTCAGAGGAGGGTCATGCCGGGCCTTATGGGGTGCAGGACAGGGCCCTGGGATGGCACTCCCAGAGATGAGTGGAAAATGTCCCTGGAAGTAAGGAGGTCAAGGATGGGAGAGCCAAGATGCTACAGGCATTGTCCTCTCCTTCAGGTGGGCCAGGTGAAAGAGGAGTGGTGATTTGGGGAAGAGAATGGTAAGGCCAGTGAATACCTTCAGGAATGGAGTGGGGTGGAGGTGAGTGATGGAGTAGAGACTGGCGGGACAGGGAAGACATGGACTCTGCTTGTCTCCCCTGAGACAGACGGCAGCCCCTACTTGAGAGGTGAGAGGAAGGGGCAGTGAAGAGTTTTGACTCAAAGGCGCCTAACAACAACAACAACAATGACTAGTGAAAGTCCTTGGTGGGACAATTTGCATTAGGCTGCTAAACTAAAGGTTGGTAGTTGGAACCAACCCAGTTGCCCTGAGGAAGAAAGTCCTGGCAATCTACTTCTGTAAAGATTACAGCCAAGAAAACCCTATGGAGCAGTTTACTCTGTAACATATGTCGAAAATCAGTTGACCATAGATGTATTTCTGGACTGTCAATTCTATTCCATTGGTCTGCATGTCCATCGCTATACCATTACCAGGATGATTACTGTAGCTTGATAGTGTTGTTTGAGATCGGGAAGTGTGAATCCTCCTACTTTGTTCTTTTCCCAGATTTGGCTCTTCAGGGCCCCTTGCAGTTCCATATAAATCTGAGGATTAGCTTTTCCATTTCCACAAAGAAGACTGTTGGAATTTTGATGGGGATTGCATTGGGTATGTAATGATATTTTTATTTGCATTTCTGTAATAGCTAATGATTGCTGAGCATCTTTTCATGTCCTTATTTGCCATCTGTGTATACTCTTTGGTGCAATGTCTATACATGTATTTTGCCTATTTTCTAATTAGATTGTTTGTCTTTTTACTGTTAAGTTTTGAGATTTATTTACATATTCCAGATACAAGTCTTTGTCACGTGTGTGGTTTGCAGTTACTTTCTCATAGTCTGTGGCTTGTTTTTTCATCCTGTTACCAGGCTCTTTCACAGAGCAAAAGTTTTTTTAAATTTTGATGAAGTCCAATTTATCATTTTTTTTTCTTTTGTGGATTGTGCTTTTGATTTTGTATCCAAGAACTCTTTACCTAGACCTAAGTCCCAAAGATTTTCTCCTATGTTTTCTTCTTTGTCAACAATTAGTTATTGTTTTTGTTAAGTGCCTTTGAGTCAAAGCCACAAAGAAATACCACTTTACATCCATTAGGATTGCTGTGATTAAAAAAAAGGGAAAACAGCAAGTGTTGATGGGAATGTGGAGAAATTGGATCCTCGTTCATTGCTGGTGGGAATGCAGAATGGTACAACTGCTGTGAAAAATAGCTTGGTAGTTCCTCAAAACGTTAAACATAGGACTTCTGGCAAAGTGGCGCTCTAGGCAGAAGCACCATGCCATCCCTCCACAGCAAAGACCTGAAAAACTAAGCCAAACAGAGAAAATAGCAGTCCTGAAACCGTAAAACATCAAATGAAGAGATAAAGAACTCAGCCAAGCACCAAATGGAGTGAGAAAACTGACAGAGAATGGGGAGCGAGGAGAGATTCATGCAGAGGTCCCCTATGAGCTAACGCAGCGTGGATTCGCCACCTTGGACCCCTGTCAGAGACCAGCAAATAGAGGGTACGAGAAAGCAGCTTCACGGAGCTTCCAGCAGGAGACAAAACAACCGGTAATTTTCGATATACACTTTCGCACCCCCTACCCTTCTTCACCCCCCACTCGGCCTCCTCTGCTTCCTGCAGCCACAGTCTCTTGGCCGGGAAGCACTGGCTGCTTGGATTCCACCTGCCCATACTGGCCGGCTCCCTGAGTGCCATTTGTTGGCTGTGGGTGTTGCTTTTTTCTGCTTGTTTTGATTTCTTCCTTACCTCTCACCACCTCCTCCTCCTTTCGCTCAAATACCTGGCTCCGGGCGCCATCTTTGCTTCTTTCTAAGGGGCTGCAGAGCTCCATTCGAGTGTGGAACTGCTTCCTGGTCTGGGCTGCCATGCTGGTGGGATCCCTGGGCTTTTGTTTGTTTTGAATTGTTCGTTTGTTTTCTTTTCTGTTTCTCAAGTTGGGAGCCCGTTCTGGCCGGGCAGTGCTACGCAGCTTGGGATCTACCCCCTCAGCTTGCGCAGACACGCAGAGGCATCCCTGAGAGCATTTCTTTTGTTGTGTTTTTTTTTCTTTCTGTTTTTTGGGGGGCTTTTCTTGTTCTTTTTTTCTTTTTAATTTGTTTTCTTTTTCCTCTTTTTTGCTTTTTGTCTTTCTTCATTACTGTTTCTGGTCTCTCTATACCTTCTTTCTCTTCCTTTTCCCTGAATACCTGGTGCTGAATACTTCTACGCCTTCTAGCCAGGCTGTACTGCAACACCTGGGAATAACTTCCCCAGACCTTGTAGCCGCACCAGTGGGATCCCTGGGAGCTTTGCTGTTCTTTTTTCTTTCTAATTTTTATTTATTCATTCTTTTTTCTTCTTCTTCCCCCTTTTTTTTCTCCATTTCATAGTCTCTCATCTCTCCACTCCAACGGCAAGCTCCCCTAGCACTCTTTTCTGTTTGTTTATATGTTTTTGGCTCCTGTTCCTCTCTCCTCTCTCCCATATCCATCTTAGCTCCACGCATAACGATCTCCCCCATCCATCCTGCCTACCTGTACTGTGTGCTTGACATCACATCAGCAAGCAGCACAGGCACAGCCTACTGGAACCTGCCCTGGACTGATTACTGACCCGCACTGGTGGCTGTAGTAAGTGCCACAAACAACCACTCCCAGCAACTCCTCTTCAGCTAGACCTGCCCTGCTGTACCATATCTGAGCGACTGACCCTGCCAGTTGGAGAAGGAGGTGAAAAGTATTGTGCCCACAGACGAGCAAACAACAAAGAACACACAGCCTGCCTGCACAGACATAGCCAAATAAAAAAAAAGGACGAAACAAACAAATCTACAATCAATAAACAAGAAACATAACTACTGAATGCCCCAAAGACAGCAGACAATATCAAAACATTTACAAAAACGGGACAGGATTGTTCCAGTAGGTGTCCAAAATAAAACACCAGATGACTTTCCAGTGGAAGAAAAAGCACTAGAAGTACCTGATAGAGAATTCAAATCTCTAATACTCAGAATTATCCAAGAGTTGAAGCAAAAAGCAGACAAAAATGAGGAAAAAATAGACAAATTAATGGAAAAGGCAGATAAATTCATGGAAAATACAGATAAAAAAATGGAAGAATTCAGGAAAATAATGCAGGAACAAAATGCCAAAATAAATTCACAACTAGAAATTATACAAAAACAACAATTAGAAATCCAAA
>NW_004443981.1:10855999-10914441 GCF_000243295.1 Trichechus manatus latirostris
AAAAACACAAAATAATAAATGTTGGAGAGGTTGTGGAGAGCCAGAACACTTACACACTGTTGGTGGGAATGTAAAATGGTACAACGACTTTGGAAATTGATTTGGTGCTTCCTTAAAGAGCTAGAAATAGAAGTACCATACAATCCAGCAATCCTACTCCTTGGAATATATCCTAGAGAATTAAGAGCCATCACATGAGTAGATATGTGCACACCCATGCTCATTGCAGCACTGTTCACGATAGCAAAATTTGGAAACAACTTAGGTGCCCATCAACAGACAAATGGATAAACAAATTATGGTACATCCACACAAGGGAATACTCCACGCAATGATAAAGAACAATGATAAGTCTGTGAAACTTCTTATAACATGGAGGAATCTGGAATGTATTATACTGAGTGAAATCAGTCAGTCGCAAAAGGACAAATATTGTATAAGAACACTATTATAAAAACCCAAGAAAAGATTTAAACACAGAAGATGACATTCTTTGATGGTTATGAGAGTAGGGAGGGAGGGAGAGGGATACTCACTAACTAGAAAGTAGACAAGAGTTAGCTTAGTTGAAGGGAAGGACAGCACACACTACAGGGGAAGTCAGCACAACTGGACGAAACCAAAACTATGAAGTTTCCTGAATACAGCCAAACACTGAGGGACAGAGTAGCAGGGGCAGGGTTCTGGAGGCCATGCTTTCAGGGGACATCTAGGTCAACTGGCATAACAAAGTTTATTAAGAAAATGTTCTGCATCCTACCTTGGTGAGTGGTGTCTGGGGTCTTAAAAGCTAGTGAGCGACTATCTAAGATGCATCAATTGGTCCCAACCAACCTGTAGTAAAGGAGAATGAAGAACACCAAGGACACAAGCCCAAGAGATAGAAGGGCCCACATAAACCAGAGACTCCATCAGCCTGAGACAGAGAGCCCCTTATGTTGCAGGAGAAAAAGTGGGGTGCAGAACTCAAATTCTAGTAAAAAGACCAGACTTAATGGTCTGACTGAGACAGGAGGAACCCCAGAAAGCTTGGCCTCCGGACTCTGTCAACCCAGCACTAAAGCCATGCCCGAGGCCAACTCTTCAGACAAAGATTAGACTGGACTATGGGACGTAAGATGATACTCGTGAGAGTGTGCTTCTTAGCTCAAGTAGATACATGAGACTAAATGGGCAGCTCCTGTACTGAGGTGCGATGAGAAGGCAGAGAGGGTCAGGAGCTGGTTGAATGGACACAAGAAATCGGGGTGGAAAGGAGGAGTGTGCTGTCACAGTATAGGGAGAGCAGTTAGGGTCACATAATAATGTATGTATAAATTTTTGTATGAAAGACTAACTTGAATTGTAAATTTAAAGTACAACAATAAAATGATAATAATAAAAAAGATCTATCCTTAAGTACAGCGCTGTGAGTGATAGGATAATACCCAGACACCTGCAAAGCAGACCAGTTAATAGGACTGTTGTTCAAATTTGCACACCAACCACTAAGGCCAAAAATGAAGAAATTGAAGATTTTTACCAACTTCTGCAGTCTGAAACCGATCATACATGCAATCAAGATGTATTGATAATTACTAGTGATTGGAATGCGAAAGCTGGAAACATAGTTGGAAAGGATCCATAGTTGGAAAATATGGCCTTGGTGATAGAAACGATCACATGATAGAATTTTGCAAGAGCGACGACTTCTTCACTGCAAATACCTTTTTTCAACAATATAAGTGGCAACTATACGTGTGAAACTCGCCGGATGGAATATACAGGAATCAAATAGACTACATGTGTGGAAAGAGATGATGGAAAAAGCTCAATATCATTACAACAAGGGTAGGGGCCGACTGCGGAACAGACCATCAGTTGCTCATATGCAAGTTCAAGTTGAAATTGAAGAAAGGAACAAGTCCACAAGAGCCAAAGTACAACCTTGAGTATACTCTACACGATTTTAGAGACCATCTTAAGAATAGATTTGATGCATTGAACACTAATGACCGAAAACCAGAGGAGTTGTGGAAAGACATCAAGGACATCATACATGAAGAAAGCAAGAAGTCATTAAAAAGACAGGAAAGAAAGAAAAAACAGACCAAAGTGGATGTCAGAAGAGACTCTGAAACTTTCTCTTGAGCATAGCGTAGCTAAAGGGAAAGGAAGAAATGATCAAGTAAAAAAGCTGAACAGATTTCAAAGGGAAAGGAAGAAAAGATGAAGTAAAAAAGCTGAACAGATTTCAGAGGGCAGCTCCAGAAGACAAAGTAAAGTATTATAATGAAATGTGCAAAGACCTGGGGTTAGAAAACCAAAAAAAAAGAGCATGCTCAGCATTTCTCAAGCTGAAAGAACTGAAGAAAAAATTCAAGCCTTGAGTTGCAATAGTGAAGGATTCTATGGGCAAAATATCGAATGACACAGGGAGCATAAAAAAAGAAAAGATGGAAGTAATGAACAGAGTCACTGTACCAAAAAGACTTGGTCAGCATTCAGACATTTCAGGAGGTAGCATATGATCAAGAATCGATGGTACTGAAGGAAGAAGTCCAAGCTGCACTGAAGACATTGGTGAAAAACTAGGCTCCAGGAATTGATGGAATACCAAGTGCGATGTTTCAACAAATGGATGCAATGCTGGAAGCACGCTGACTCATCTATGCCAAGAAATTTGGAAGACAGCACCTGGCCAACCAACTTGAAGAGATCCATATTTATGCCTGTTCCAAAGAAAGGAGCCCTAACAGAATATGGAAATTATCAAACAATATCATTAATAAATATCACATACAATAAGTAAAATTTGCTGAAGATCATTCAAAAGCTGTTGCAGGATTACATCCTTAAGGAACTGCCAGAAATTTAAGCCAGATTCAGAAGAGGTTGTGGAACGAAGATGTCATTGCTGATATCAGATGGATCCTGGCTGAAAGCAGAGAATGCCAGAAAGATGTTTACCTGTGTTTTATTACCTGTGTTTTATTGAGTATGCAAAGGCATTCGACTCTGTGGATCATAACAAATTATGGATAACGTTGCTAAGAATGGGAATTCTAGAACACTTAATTGTGCCCACGAGGAACCTGTACATAGACCAAGACATAGCCGTTCAAACGGAACAAGGGGATGCTGCATGGTTTAAAGTCAGGAAAGGTGTGTGTCAGGGTTTTACCCTTTCATCTTACTTATTCAATCTGTATTTGAGCAAATAATCCGAGAAGCCAAATTATATGAAGAAGAACAGGGATCAGGATTGGAGGAAGACTCATTGACAACCTGCGTGATATGCAGATGACACAACCTTGCTTGCTGAAAGTGAAGAGGACTTGAAGCACTTACTGATGAAGATCAAAGACTACAGCCTTCAGTATGGATTACACCTCAACATAAAGAAAACAAAAATCCTCACAATGGGACCAATAAGGAACATCACGATAAACCAAGAAAAAATAGAATTGTCAAGGATTTCATTTTCATTGGATCCACTATCTATGCCCAAGGAAGCAGCAGTCAGGATATCAAATGACACATTGTTTTGGGCAAATCTGTTGCAAAAGACCTCTTTAAAGTGTTCAACAGCAAAGATGTCACTTTAAGGAGTAAGATGTGCCTGGCCCACTCCATGGTATTTTCAGTTCCTTCATATGCATGCAAAACTGGACAATAAATAAGGAAGACTGAAGAAGAATTGATGCATTTAAATTATGGTGTTGGCAAAGAATATTGAACATACCATGGACTGCCAGAAGAACGAACAAATCTGTCTTGGAAGAAGTACAGCCAGGATGCTCCTTGGAAGCAAGGATGGCGAGACTTTGCCTCACATACTTTGGACATGTTATCAGGAGGGACAAGTCCCTGGAGAAGGACATCAGGCTTGGTAAAGTAGAGGGGCAGTGAAAAAGAGGAGGACCTTCAACAAGATGGATTGACACAGTGGCTGCAATAATGGGCTCAGACAGCAATGATTATGAGGATGGCGTAACACCAGGCAGCACTTCGTTCTGTTGTACATAGGGTTCCAACAGAACAACATATATGCACACAGAAATGAATGCATGTTCACCAAAAACCAAACCCAACCCATTGCCATGAAGTCTATTCAGACTCACAGTGACCCTATATGACAGAGTAGAACTGCCCTGTAAGGTTACCAAGGCTGTAATCTTTAGGGAAGCAGATTGCCACATCTTTCTCCCTTGGAGCAGCTTGTGGGTTCAAACTGCTGATCTTTTGGCTAGCAGCCGAGTGTTTCACTGCTGCTGCACCACCAGGGCTTCTTGAATGCGTGTCAGACTGGGGAAATTGAATCATCTATGGATTAGATTGTTGTTGCTGTTAGCTGCGCTCAGATGGGCTCCAACTAATGGAGTCTCCATGCACAACAGAACAAAACGCTGCTTGGTCCTGCTTCATTCCCATGATTGGCTATGGATCGGACCATTGTGATTTACAGGGTTTTCATCGGTTGATTTTTGGAAGTAGGTCATCAGGCCTTTCTTCCTAGTCTCTCAGTCTGGAAGCGCTGCTGAAGTCTGTTCAGCATCATAGCAACATGCAAGCCTCCACTGACAGACGAGTGATAGCTGTGCATGAGGTGCATTGGCTGGGAACCAAACCGGGTCTCCCACATCGAGGGCAAGAATTACACCACTAAACCACCCCTGCCTCATCTGTGTATTATACCTGTGGCTGTCGAGTTGATTCTAACTCATAGCAACCCTATAGGACACAGTAGAAATACCCCTATGGGTTTCCAAAGCCATAAATGTTTACAGAAGCAGACTGCCACATCTTTCTCCCTAAGAACGGCTGGTGGGTTGGAACTGCCAACTTTTCGGTTAGCAGCTGACCGCTTAACCACTGCACCATCAGATCAATTTCCCGGTCTTCATAAAATACCATTGGGGGAACTGGGTAAAGGGGACACAGGAACTTTCTGTACTATTTTTGCAACTTCCTGTATATCTGTAATTATTTTTAAAAACAACAACAAAACAAAGGAGAGGACAGATGCCTGCAGGCTTCTACCTAGGCAAGGGCCAAGCACAGCAGAGATCCAAGAAGGTAGAGAAAGCATGTGGAGAGCAGGTTCCCTTCAACAGTAGGACCTGCCGGGTCAGAACCTGGGAGGGTAACTCAGGTGTGGAGGAAGGGGTGGGTTCCCAAGGACAGTGCTGGGGACAGGACATGACCTCTGATCCCTGGGCAGACAGGGAATACCCTCTGCTCTACCTTGCTCTAGGCTGTGTGTGCGGCAGACGGGTGGGCAGGGGGACAGGCAGGGCCTTGTGGCACCACCTGTGGGGCTGGGCCTCTGATCACTGTTGGAGCAAGGACAGCACTTTCAGACACAGCCCTTCCGGGCTTCGCAGAAGTATCTCAGCAATCCTGCTTTGCACATTAGGAGCTGTCTACATCCCACTCTCCCAAGTTACATGAGGACACAATTTATCTTTAGCCTGAAGCCACCTGCTGGGTAATCTGCTTCTGTGTACCCAAGTGATCCCACCATCTTTACATTAACTGGAAACACACTGACTTCATTTAAAGCAGTGAGTTGACATGGATGAGCTGGCCAGGGAGGCTCAGTGGATGTCTGTCCAGTGGCCGCAGGCTTGAAATCACCCTGCCCTCTCTGAGTGTGGACTAGGGCTGGAGAAGGACATCCAGCCACTCCAGGCTTCCAGCTCCGACAGTGTGGGTTGACAGTTCTTTTTCCCACTGGTCACAAATTCTGTTTCTTCATTTTAACATTTTGGTCTGTCTTCTGGACAAATGTTTAAATTGGTTCGTAAATATGCTGGAAGTGTTTATACCCAGCGCTACCCAATGCTGAATGAATTGTGAAAGATATGTTGTCTGGATGATATCTTAATAACGTCTCTGGGCTCAAGCCTAAAGGAGAACAAAGTCACCTTGTGTTCTGTGTTGATGGAATCCTTCTCAAATTCTTCTCCCTGATTCCTCTGTGGCTGGAAAGACACATATCTGCATAGATACCTTCCTCTCCTTCTCTCTCTCCCCCTCTTTTTCTCTCCTCCCCAGAATCCTTCTCCTTATAGGCCCATCAGGAGTCCTTGGGTAGCACAAAGGGTTAACACTCGACCACTAGACAAAAGGTTGGTGGTTTGAACCCACCCAGAGGCGCCTCGGAAAGAAAGGCCTGGTGATCTGATTTCGTAAGGTCTCAGCCTTGAAAACCCTATGGAGCAGTTCTGCTCTGCACACACGGGGTTGCCGTGAGTTCAAGTCGACTCGACGGCAACTAACAACAACAGTGACAGGTCCGTTGCACGTTGCGAACTCCCCTTCTAATTCTTCACGGGAGCCAGGGTCTGTTATAAGATACGTTCCCGTACGGGCTGAATGAAAAGGATTGAATAAAATGTGTGTGATAATCAAACTATGTACAAATGGGCAGGCAACGGAAGGCAGTAAGGCGAGCATGGTCAACATGCTCGTAAAGACGGTCTTGAGGACGTGACCCCTTGTAGGGGGTGGGCTGGTGGACAGTCCTCCCACAGGCTTTACGATCCTCCATCCTCCAAGATAAGGATGCTGATCTCAGTCCTCCACATGAGACAAGGAGACTCACAGAGGGCTGGTGCACACGTGTGTTTACACAGCTGACCTAAACCCAGTCTTTGTCATGCCCAGGTCTACACACTCTCCATGGAGGCCCTCCACTGAGCCCAAATCTGCCCGGGTGAGTCTCCACACACCCCCTCTTTGCATTTAGGGCCGAACTAACTGTTAAAGATTGAACTGTGTTCCTCAAAAATGTGTGTCAACTTGGCTAGGCCATGATTCCCAGTAGTATGTGATTGTCCACCATTTTGTCATCTGATGCGATTTTCTTATGTGCTGTAAATCCTACTTCTATGATGTTAATGAGGCAGGATTAGGGGCAGTTATGTTAATGAGGCAGGACTCAGTCTACAAGATTAGGTTATGTCTTCAGTCAATCTCTTTTGAGATATAAAAGAGAGAAGTGAGCAGAGAGACAGGGGAACCTCATACCACCAAGAAAGCAGCACTAGGAGCAGAGCATATCTTTTGGACCGCGGGTCCCTGTGCCTGAGAAGCTCCCAGACCAGGGGAAGATTGATGACAAGGACTTCGCCCAGAGCCAACAGAGAGAGAAAACCTTTCCTTGGAGCTAGGGCCCTAAATTTGGACTTACAGCCTACTAGACTGTGAGAGAATAAATTTCTCTTTGTTAAAGCCATCCACTGGTGGTATTTCTATTATAACAGGACTAGATAACTAAGATACTAACAAAATGCCTTAATCAAGAGGCGCATGTTGTCTCATTGTCTTTTAGCAAACTTGTGGTCATATACATAAAATTTGCGATTTTAACCACTTTGAAGCATACAATTTAGTGGCGTTAAGTGCATTCATAATGTTGTGCAAGTATCACCACTATCTAATTCTAGAACGTTTTCATCATACCAAATGGAAACTCTGTACTCATTAAGCAGTCACTTCCCGTAGCCCTACCGCCACCACCACCCTCGGCAACCACTAATGTATTTTATGTTTTTACAGATTTATCTGTTCTGAATATTTCATATAAATGGAATTACACAATGTGTGGCTTTTTGTGTCTGGCTTCTTTCACATGGTGTCTTAGGCTGGGTTCTCTAGAGAAGCAAAATCAGTAAAGCGTATAGATATATACATGTATTGAGAGAGAGAGAGAGAGATTTATATCAAGGAAATGGCTCACAAGATTGTAGAGGCTGGAAGGTCCCAAGTCCATGGGCCAGGGTAGAGGCTTCTCCTGATTTACGTAGCTGCAAGGGCTGGCAAACCCAAGATTGGCAGGTCGGAGAGCAGGGCTCTTGCTCACAGACTGCGAAGATCAATGAATTCCAAGATCGGCAAGCAAGACGGTAGGTAAGCTGCTAGCTCAAATCCCAAGAACCAGAGGTCAGATGAACAGGAGTCAGCTGCAGGATCCAGCACGAGCAAAAAGCCCCCAAGCCTTGCCAGAATGTCCACTTATATTTGATGCAGGCCACATGCCCAAGGAAATTCCCTTTCAACTGATTGGCCACTCACAGCAGATCCCATCATTGGGATGATCACATAATCTCAACAGGGAAGTGATCACAACACTATATAACTGCCAAAACACTGAGAATCATGGCCCAGCCAAGTTGACACACAATCTTAACTATCACACATGGCATGGAGTTTTCCAGGTTAACCCACATTGTAGCATGTATCAGTGTTCCCTTCCTTTTTATGGCTGAGTAATATTCCATTATTATTCCAATAAGCAACATCATGACAAACGGAGAAAAGATTGAATTTGTCAAGGATTTCATTTTACTTGCATCCACAATCAACACCCATGGAAGCAGCAGTAAAGAAATCAAAAGACACACTGCACTGGGAAAATCTGCTGCAAAAGACCTCTTTAAAGTGTTGAAAAGCAAAGATGTCACCTTTAAGACTAAGGTGCTCCTGACCCAAGCCATAGTGTTTTCAATGGCTTCATATGCGTGCAAAAGCTGGATGATGAATAAGGAAGACTGAAGAAGAATTGATGCCTTAACCTCAACCACTTCTGCAAAGACCCTTTTGCCCCATCAGGTGGCATGGTCACAGGTTCCAGGGATTAGCACAGGGACATCTTTGGGGGACATTATCCTGCTGACTACAGAAGCCCCTTGGCTTGTTTGAGACTCAGTTTCCCCATATGAGAAGGCAGGCCAGATTCTAAGGTCTTCCCAATGTTTGGAGCCAGGTAGTTGACATGAGAGAGAACGACAGTGTCTGAATTAATAACAATGTCTATTCTCTTCAGACCATCTCAAGAACAGATCTGATTCATTAAATACTAATGACTGAAGACCAGATGAGTTGGAGAATGACATCAAGGACATCATACAGGAAGAAAGCAAGAGATCATTAACAGGACAGAAGAGAAAGAAAAGACTAAAACAGATGTCAGAAGAGACTCTGAAACTTGCTCTTGAACATCGAGTAGCTAAAGCAAAAGGAAAAAACAATGAAGTAGAAGAACTGAACAGAAGATTTCAAAGGGCAGCTTGAGAAGACAAAAACCCGATTCTGATTCACAGCAACCCTGTGGACAAAGTAGAACTGCTCCATAGGGATTCCAAGGAGCAGCTGGTAGATTCGAACTGCTGACCTTTTGGTTAGCAGCTTAGGTTCTTATCCACTGCACCACTGGGGCTCCCGAGCAGACAAAGTAAAGTATTACGATGAAATGTGCAAGAAGAAGAACACGCTTGGCATTTCTCAAGCTGAGAGAACTGAAGAGAAAATTCAAGCCTAGAGTTGCAATATTGAAGGATTCTATGGGAAAAATATTAAATGACAAAGGAGCATCAAAAGAAGATGAATGAAATACCTGGAGTCACTGTACCAAAAAGAATTGATTCACGTTCGGCCATTTCAGGAGGTAGTATACAATCAAGAACTGATGGTACTGAAGGAAGAAGTCCAAGCTGCATTGAAGGTATTGGTGAAAAACAAGGCTTCAAGAACCAATGGAATACCAATTGAGATGTTTCAACAAACAGATGCAGCACTGGAAGCACTCACTCATCTAAGCCAAGAAATTTGGAAGACAACTACCTGGCCAACCGACTGGAAGAGATCCATATTTGTGCCCATTCCAAAGAAAGGTGATACAACAGAATGCGGAAATTATCAAACAATATCATCAATATCACACACAAGTAAAATTTTGCTGAAGATCATTCAAAAGCAGTTGCAGTAGTACATCGACAGGGAACTGCCAGAAATTCAAGCTGAATTGGGAAGAGGACGTAGAAGCAGGGATATCATTGCTGATGTCAGATGGATCCTGGCTGAAAGCAGAGAATACCAGAAAGATGTTTATGTATGTTTTACTGACTATGCAAAGGCATTTGACTGTGTGGATCATAATTATGGATAACATTATGAAGAATGGGAATTCCAGAACACTTAGTTGTGTTCATGAGGAACTTGTACATAGACCAAGCTGCAATCCTTGGGAAAGAACAAGGCATACTGAGGGGTTTAAAATCAGGAGAAGAGTGGGTCAGGGTTATTTCCTTTCACCATACTTATTCAATCTGTATACTGAGCAAATAACCTGAGAAGCTGAACGATATGAGGAAGAACGCGGCATCAGGATTGGAGGAAGACTCATTAATAACCTGTATTATGCAGATGACACAACCTTGCTTGCTGAAAGTGAAGAGGACTTGAAGCACTTACTGATGAAGATTAAAGCTTTCAATATGGATTGTACCTCAACATAATGAAAACAAAAATCCTCACAACTGGACCAATAAGCAACATCATGATAAACAGAGAAAAGATTGAAGTTGTCAAAGATTTCTTTTTAATTGGACCCATAATCCAGGCCCATGGAAGCAGCAATCAAGAAATCAAACGGTACATTGCACTGGGCAAATCTACTGCAAAAGACCTCTTGAAAGTGTTAAAAAGAAAAGATGTCTAAGGTGTCCTGACCCAAGCCATGGTATTTTCAGTCGCCTCATGTGCATGCGAAATCTGGACAATAAGGAAGACTGAAGAAGAATTGATGCCTTTGAATTACGGTGATGGCGAAGAATATTGAATATACCATGGTCTGCCAGAAGAACGAACTAATCTGTCTTGGAAGAAGTACAGCCAGAATGCTCTTTAGAAACAAGGATGGTGAGACTTCGTCTCATGTACTTGGGACATGTTATCAGAGGGATCAGTTCCTGGAGAAGGATATCATGCTTGGTAAGGTAGAGGGTCAGTGAAAAAGAGGAAGACCCTCAATGAGATGGATTGACACAGTGGCTTGGAACAATGTGCTCAAGCATAACAACAGTTGTGAGGATGGCACAGGATTGGGCAGTGTTTCTTCTGTTGCACATAGGGTCACTCTGAGCCGGAACCGACTTGATGGCACCTAACAACAACAACAGCCTCCTTAACGGTGGGAAAATAAATTTCCGTTCTTTAAAGCCACCCGTTTGTGGTATTTCTGTTACAGCAGCTCTAGGGAACTAAGAAGGGGCCCTGGTGGAGCTGTGGTTAAAGTGCTCAGCTGCTAACCAAAGGGTCAGTGGTTTGAACCCACCAGCCACTCTGTGGGAGAAGGATGTGGCAGTCTGCTTCGGTAAAGATTTGTAGCCTTGGAAGCCATATGGGGCAGTTCTGCTCTGTCCTATAGGGTCACTATGAGTGACCTGAAGGCAGTGGGTTTGGCTTTTCTTTTTCTTTTTTTTTTTTTTTGGTTTAGGGAATTAAGACAGGCACCATCTTTTCCCTTTAGGGACTTGGTCCTAAAAGGAAGTGTAGAATGCAACTCATTCATTTAAAAGTTTGGAAGCAGACTTTCTTGGCGGGAAAAAAAAAAATTAAAAAAGGGGTATGGGGAGGGCGGAAGGAGAGTATTCCTTTGGCATCCATGCCTGGGCCCTGGTGGCCATCAGGGGCATAATTCCAATCTGGAAGCTCTGCTGCCGTTCCTGTGGGTTTCTTCGTCTCCCTGCTTAGTGGCAAGAGGTGGCCACTCTCTTCTGTGCCCATGGGAATTCTCTAGCCTGCAAGGGCCGTGGTTGCTGACAGGACAGGTCACTCTTTCCAGTGCCAGAGCTGGTCTCAATACTTCCTCACCCTCGTGTGCCCCACCCCACCCCATAGTGACAGGGCTTTCTGGGGTCCCAACACTTACACCCACGCTGTGAGCACCCACCACCTGCAGTACTGATGGCTCCTATCAGTTTGCCAAAACACGGGCGTCAAGCTGCACCCAAGCTTGCTAAGCCCACACCCGGAGACATCAAACCTCTGTCCTTGTTCTCCTTCCTGGCGCCCCATCCCCACACCTGGGTGCGCCTGCCCTTCTTTGCCCCTCTAACCCAGGCACCCAGATGCTTCTCCCCTCTTTACTTTACAGTCTAATCTATCCATCTTTTGCCTGAAACCAAGCCTCACCCTGGGGGCCTACTTTCTACTTCCTCTGTCCAAGGTTAAAATGACACCCACTCGTTTCTAGAAATGTGTCTCTTATCTACTTTCCTTCTAAGAGAATTGGCCTCTTGGTTTGGCAGCTGCTGGCTGGTGCAATCCTGTGCAAAGGGGCTGAGCATCAGAGGCTTGGCGGTGGAAGGCCCTCTGGGGCTAGTGAGCTCACCACACAGACTCCATCCCTCCCCGGACCCTTCCTGCTCCTGGCATGGAAGACTGTCAGAAAATCCTTGTCCTTAAGGGGCTGGGGTCTCTTGGGGGAGGCGGTAACTACATAGGTGATTCCTGTGTGGTGGGATAATGTTGGCCACAGGAGGTCTGTGCCCAGGGGGTGGACCCCCTGAGGAGCAAGTGGTGGGCCTGTCTTGGAGTCAGGAAAGGCTTTCTTGAGAGGTGACATTCAAACAAGTCCCTGCCACACCCTGCCCTCCAGTCAACACAGGTGTCCCCTGTACCTTCACTCACGCCTCCTCCAAACACTTGGAAAAACTCACTGTGAAATGGAAAGGGGGCCTTGGGGACAGGGACATGGCTCTGTCCACCCTCAAGGATCCCTACCATGGCCAGCCTTGTGCTGGGTTCCAGAAGTCTCCTCAGCAGTGTCCTCTCCTGCTCCCTTTCAATCATCTCTAGTCTAGGTCAGGGCTGGGAAAACCACTGCCCACCCCGTGCGTTTGTAAATAAAGTTTTATTGGCACACAGCCACACCCAACTTGTTTACATATTGTTGAGAGCATGGAGCACAAGAGAGCAGTTGCAACAGAGACCATCAATATCTAAAGCATTTACTCTCTGGACCTTTACAGGTAGTTGCTGGCCCTGGTCTCCCATTGCCAGGCTCCCTCACCCTTACCATCTCCCACTCTCCCACCACACCACCACAAGGAGCTCTCTGACACCCAATCCCATGAGGTCAGATGAGCTTTGCCCCTCTCTGCTCTCCCCTGGGGCCGAAGCCCCTCCCATCACCCGTGGACCTGGGAGGGAACCCTTGTGTTCATTCACAGCACATCCATGTCCAGGCACACCATCTTTCCTGAAATAACCGCTCTTGAAGATGCATTGCGCTGGGGATGTGGGCCTGGCCTCCCTTCTCTGGGCTGGGGTTCCCCATTGGCTTGGGGAGGGGCTCCTTCTCCCTTTATTTTTCCTTCTCCGTATGGGAAAGGCTTGAGTGGGTTTGATCTTTGGTGTCTCTTCCCTCTGGGATTGGGGGACTGGATGTCCAGCTGGATCCTGGAGCAGCCTCAATGATTTCCCCGTGGGGAGACTCCGAGGGGTACTCAGCTCCTCCTGGTCAGACCTTGACGCCTCAAACTCTCAACATGCTTGGGTTGAGAGAAGCCAAATTCCTGCTGACCAGATGCAATGCTGACGAGATCTGGGGCAGGGCATGACCTGGCAGTGTCCACCATGAGCTAGAAAAGACCAAAGTGTCTGAGTGGGTGTATCTGAGGGATGGGCCACCTCTCTGGGCCCCCTGACAGCAGGGGAAGCCAAAGGCTGGCTGAGGTGGTCTGCCTGGATGGTGGTGGGCACCATCTTGGAGAGGCTGGTGGTCATGACCAAAAAGCCAGCCATTTTTCTCCAATGGTCTGGAGGGCAGAGGCCCCAACCTGGAGTGGTACCGTGGGGTCTTGGTACCACTCTGGGGTCTTGTCTGCCAGCTCTCTTTCCAGTCCAGCCCCAGGCCCTTGGGTGCCAAGGATGGCCACTGGGGGGCACTGCGAGCCAGGAGACCTGGCAGGGATCCACCAGGAGGCTCCCAGCCTGGCGGCTACAGCCTGGTAAAAAACTTGGCTGGTGAGGGCTGCTCCATGGTCAGCCCAGGCAGCTGCGGACCCCCGCTCTCCTGCCCAAGAGGGTTGGGGGCCAACGCTGTGCCTGGGCACTGGGCATTTCCCTAGTGTCCATCCTCACACACCTCCCCATACACAATCACACACATTCTCACACACACACACCACTCATGCTCATGCACACATATAAGCATATACTCACACATGTAACCCACACTTGCACATCCAGCACGCACACATGCACAAGTACACTCACAAATATGCATGTTCTCACACACAAACACACTCACACACAGTAACGTGCATATACACACACATTCACATGCATACTCACGTAGACATACACCCATGCACACATTCACACACATGACACACAGAGACGGACACATTCACACACACAAATACACACCCGTGCACCCACATCACACACACACACACACACACACACGCACACACACACACACACACACACACACAGGCCCAGGTGGGTTGTGGAGGTACCAAATGCCCTCTGAGGAATTCAGGGCCTGGATTTTTGGTTTGTTTTCTCCCTCCCAGTGTAGACTCTCTGTTTGAGGGAGGGTCAAACCCCCCATCAGGCCCCACCTTCCTAGGAAGCTCCTCCTACCCAGCTTCCCTCTCCCTGGCCCTGGGCACCCACTCTCCTCACACCTGGGCACCCTTGCCTGGCAGAGGCCGTTACTCTCCACGGGGCTCCCCCTGCCATCACTGCCCGTGGTCCTGCCCCTGACCATCCTGGACCTTAATATTGTCATTTGCATTGGGTCCCCTGACCTGAATGGAGCCTGAGAAAGCCCTTCACACCTGGGCAGAGCTGGTCAGCATGAGTGAGGTGGTGCTTCCTGCTCTCACATCATCACCGTCCTTTCCACATCTCTCCTCCCTTCCCGCCCCCCCCCCCGCCCACCCTTATTTTATAAATCATCCAGAAATGGAGTCCAGAGAGGGGGGTGACTTGCCCACGGTCACAAACAAGTTGGCAGCACCTTCCTTTCACGTCGGTCTGGAGATTAAAATGGGAGGGACTTCCCCTCGGGGAGTTAGACGGCCTGCCCCGATAGGCGGAGGTGGGGACAGATGTCCCTAGGTCCTTCCCTTTTAGATTCTGTTGTTAGTTGCCCCTGAGTGGGCTCCAACTCCTGAGACCTTATGTACAACAGAACAAAACGTCCTGGGTCCTGTTAGAGCCCTTTGTGGTGGCCGTGTGTCACTCCACCTCCTGGACGGTCTCCGTCATTTTTGCCGATGCTCTGCTTTACCGCACATGGTGATGCAGACTGTATGCCACCTCGCTTTCATCTGGTTCTCTGAACTCTGAAGTGAACCTACAGCCCTCAGCTCCCATCTCTTCCTCTCCCCCAAAGAAGCATTTCCGCAAACCCAAGTGTGGTGAGCACACGGCATGGCTGCCGAGTGGCTGAGATCCCCGGGAGCAGCTCTCTGCACCCTGGGGAAGATGGTCCTCCAACCTCATTGGAGTCAGAGTTCTCAGCTGGCCAGCACTTTCCTGTTGGGTTTCCTGCCTGATAGTTTGGGAGAAGGTCATCCAAGCTCCCCCATCCCAAGGAGGCGATCATGGGGGTCTCAGTGCAGGGGGCATCAGCCTCGGGCCGTGAGGCCACATTTCACCCACTTACACTTACTCTTGTGTCCGCTTAACCAGGTTCTGTGGATCCCATCAGCTTATTTTCATGGAGGGAAGTCATGTCTCCCTGTGACTGAATGTAGACAGATGGCAGCCACCAGCCCTAGCCTGCTGTAGCGATACTTGAAGCAGACAGAACGTCAGGGGCAGGTGACACAGACACAGTGCACCTTGATGGGCCTTGTGGGAGGACTTGGCTGAGAGGGATGGGAGGAGTCGCCTGGTGCTGACCCCTGGCTGTGTGGCTTCGGGGGGGGGGGTCTCAGCTCTGCCTCTTCTGTAAAATGGGACACATTGCCCACCTCATCAGGAAACTCTGAAAGAAGCACCAGGAACAGGGCAGATATTCAAAGGTGGTGGTCCCTTTTAATGGAACGCCTCAGGAAGGGGGAGTCAAGATCCCGGGAACCTCTATGCTATCTGCCTAAGAGGCCCCCCCAACCACCATACCCAAAGATCCTGAGTGTTTAGAGAATAATCCAGACCAGCATTTGCTCTCAAAATGCCACCCCGTGCTCTGTTGTTGATGAGATGTCAGTGTCGCCAGCCTCCGCCTGGCAAGGCTCCCCAGAGCTCTGCTCCTTGGCCACCATCTTTGTGGTCTCTGTCTGGGTGGGCTCGGGGAGGAGGGATGCCCTGTGGCTTGACACAGAAGGGGAGGGCTGGGGTGAGGGAGAAGGCCTGGGACCTTCCCCTAGGAAACGCCACCCAACACCGTCTCTGGGGCAGGAGCTGTGCAGGGTGGGTCTGTCTGGGCTCTGGGGACTTTGGGTCCCCTGAAGCGGGTCTGCAGGAAGCCCTGGAGGACAGGCGGGTGGCACTGTCTTATTTTGCCACAACTCTGAAAAGTACCGCAGTCCTCTTGGGCTTTGTAAGCTCTGCTCTCCAGCTACCAATGTTTTTGGACAATGAGGCACAGCTTTTACCAAACTCCAGCTACTGGGGCTGAGAAGGCTGATTTACACAGGCTTAGAACACCACACAGAGCTGAGGGAGAGCATGTCCATGAGAGCCACCACATTAATCACTAGTGACAGTTCAGGGCGGAGCGGGGCTACCACTGGGCAGTGCCCTCGTGCTTTGCATGTATGTGTGTGCACACTTGTGCATGTGACACATGTGAGTGTGTGCATGAATGTGAGCATGTAAGAGTGTACGTGCATGTGGGTATGAGTGTGTGTGCTGTGTGCACGTGTGTGCATGTGAGAGCATAATGCGAGTGTATGTACACGTGTGTGTGCACATCAGCACGTGTGAGTGCTTTTGCCGGTGCAAATGTATGTGCGTGTGAGTGTGTGTGCACATTGTGTGTGTGTGCAGACGTGTGCATGTGAGAGGACATGCACAGTGTATGGGTGTTTTGGTCTGTGCACTGTTTGCATGTGTGTATGAGTGTGTGCTCGTGTGAGTGTGCATACATGTTAGTGTGCAAGTGTATGCACATCTGTGTGGGCACGTGTGCAGGTGTGTGGGCATGTGTGCACATGCTGTGTATGTGTGAGCACACGTGTATGTACATGCTGATATGCTGGCTGCGTGTCACAGAGTCTCATCATTGCCTAAAACGTGAGGGAATGAGGTCTGAGGGGCTCCAGCAAGTATTGTCTGGAAGGCTCTTTTCCTCTCCTCAAAAACAGAGCTGTGCCTCTCTGTGTATTGGCGGATTTTCCCTCCTGCCCGGCGGCCTTGGCAGCGGGGTTTACCAGCCCTGTGGTGAGCCTGGCGGGCTGGCTATGGGGTGGTGTTTTCCACACTGCTGAGAGGTTTGGTGGGTAAAAGCATCCAGTTGTCTTCAGTTCTCATCCTGGTCCCAAACCCTCCAACCAAGGCGGCTGACACTCAGTCAATAAAAATAAGTTCCTCTCGTGTTTGTGTGGAATCTTCCACTCAAGAAGCAGAGGACTTGCTTGGAGGCCTGGGGCGGACCAGCTAGTGTGTGTCTTGTTCGGGTGGAAGCGGGGAGAGCCACCTTCTGGTCGGCTGGGTCATGATCATGTCATGTGACCTGGGACCTGTCACTCACCCCCTTTGAGCCTCGGTGTCACCTAGAAGGAAGGACCAGAGCCAGATGTCCCTTCAGGCTCTGAAATTCTGTGAGTCTAAGACATTCCGCCTGGGTGGCCCTGTGTACCCTCCTTAGGAGGGTGTTGCTGCCCAAAGACCCTGGCACCGAGGAGAGGTTCTGAACACACAGAACCTCAGGGAGGAGAAACTTGGAGAAGTTGCAGGGTCTACTACTGGCACTGGTGGGCCGCGTGAGTTCCGAGGGTGGCAGTCAGGCCTGTTTCATGCCTGACACATGGAAGCATTGACTCAAACCCTGCCTTATTCCTGAAGGATTACCTCAGCCTACAGGCAAGGACTAGCAAAAATGAGTGACACATACACATAGAAACTCCCAGGCCAGAGCAAATATAAATGAGAATAGGAATTGAACAACAACAAGAAAAACAGAACACAAATATGCCAGCCAAAAGTCCTACATGAGGGCCTCGTTTGAAATCATGTATTTGGCTCTGAGGTTCCTGGCAGCCAAAGTGAAAAGGGAAAGAGGACCTTCACTGTCTTTTAGGATAGCACTTCTCAGCTGTCTTCCCATCAGGCTCACAGGGAATGTGTGAGACTGTGGGAAAGGTGAACAGGGAAGATTACTGTCCTGCTGGCTGAGTGAGGAGGTATATCTGCACACCCATGTTAGGAAAAGACTCTATCAAAGGTGGCTGTCATTTAGTGCTCTGGAAAGGCTGAAGCTTTTTTCCAACTTTGGCTCTGAAAGATGCTTTTCCCGGAGGCTCCATCTAGGTGATTCTGAAATGAAAAATGGACAATGTCCCTAACAGCATCTGGACAGCAAATGCAGTGATGAGTCTCATGGAGTTTTGCTTTTTGTAACAGCCCTTAGTGAAAGTGGAGGGCATGTTTCCAAACCACAGCGCCTGTGAGGGGACAGCAAGCTTCAGGCAGCCCCGTGCCTGGGAACCTAGCTGGGCACAATGCCCACCTGTAGGGCACTGCAGGACGCTAGAGCCTTTATTGAGCATCTACTGTGTGCCAGGCCTGGAGAGATTTCCTTACAGGGTCCCATGGAATCCTCTGGACACTGAGCAGGTGGCTCGATTAGCCTGCCTTGAAGATGAGGGCATTGCATCTCAGCAGACCACAGGATGTGGACCAGACCCAGGGGGCCTGCCCACTCTCTGGCCTCTATCCCCTGTACTTGGTGGTCACCTTGGGGTGTACCACTCAGGCTGTGGTTCTGGGTCTTCGAGTTGCTGAGAGTAAGGTGGCTCTTGGTGTCTCCTTGTCAGCAGTGAGCCCTGTGTCGCCTAGGCCCAGCCCTAGCTTTAGCCAGGTAGGTGGCTGTCATCTGGGGAGCAGGGCTGTGACAGCTGATCATGCTGCCTGTCATGGACAGGGCTCCAAATGCTGGATCTGGGGTGAAAGCTCCCACCAATTGATTCAGCCTCAGCAGAGGTCACGCATGGCCCCGGCACAGGACAGTGTCATTCAAGCCCTCTGGGTTCCCTTGTCTGCACTGAACCCTTCCTGGGCACGGTCCTGCCATAGCCACCAAGTAACCTGAATGACCACATCTCTATCCCACTTTGCAGACTTGGACACAGGTACAAGGAGGTAACAGTGGCACACCGAGACTAGAACCCAGGCTTGGTCCCCTTCTGCATGCAGGCCAGGTGGCACTGGGGGCTGAGCAGGAAGATGCGGCCCTGGGCCTCTGGGAGCTCAGTCTAGAGGAGGAACAGGTGTGAAAACATTACGTGGAAGAGTGATGGGGATGACAACCCAGGTGTGGACAAGGAAGGAAGAGAAGTTGCCCAGAGGTGCCTGGCCACTCTCATTAACGCTCTCTAGGTAAGAAGCAGGGGTGGGCAGGCTCTTGGAGGATGATAAGAGCTCATCAGACTGGCAAATGAAGGAAAGAACATTTCAGACGAAGAAGGCACTGTGCAGCAAGGCCAGGAGGTGAGCTGTGAGGGGGCTTGGGAGGTAGCAGGTGGTGCTAGAGCAGGAAGCAGCTGGAGTAGCAGGAAAGGAAACTGGAAGGGCAGGTGGGCTGGATCCGCAGGCCTGTGGGTCTGGCTAAGGGGCTGCGATGGACACTGCAGGGCTCCCGGGCTGTGGTCCTTGATGCTCTGGGGGCCACACATGTATTCATGGAGGCCTGTGCATCTTCAGGGTGGAGGAACCGTCCTGACATCCCAACAGCAGCAGCTGACCTGTAAGTCATTTGCACCCAGCTGGGTCATTTTATCACCAAAAGTTCACAAATTTTTTTTTTAAGACAATTACAGTTAGAGTGATAGCAGGGCTTCTTGGGGTCTCCCTGTGTGTCTCTCTGCAGGGAGCAAGGAAGGCCAGGAGGCATGGTCCTGCTGCCATCCTAGAGGGACCTGGACGATGGGTGGGTGGGAGCTGAAGCCCTGGGACCACTCCCTGGGAGGAGGGGGAGTGGGGCAGGGTGGTACAGGGCAAGTAGAAGACAAAGGCCATGAGCACTGGGGCTTCAGAGGGAATTCAAGGATGCTGAGAGGGAGAGCTTTAGCAGTTTGAGGCCCCAGAGCAGCTGAGAAAGGCGACGGAAGTGGAGTGAAAAGAAAATCATTTAGAAGAGTCCAAGTGGGTTGCGAACTGAAGTCTTTAGGGTTCCTCTAGGGACACAAATGATGATTGGAGTTACTTTGGAGTTAGCTTTTTTGCCCTGTTGATGTGTTTTGGTGAATACGTCACCACGCTGAGACTGGCCCGCATGTGAGTTATATTTAGGTTACACACCTGTGCTGAATCCTTTAACCAGAAGTCAAAACTTCTCTTATGCAAGTTAATCCATCTTTGAGAGATATTT
The DNA here is from genome assembly GCF_000243295.1 of Trichechus manatus latirostris. Lineage (NCBI taxonomy): Eukaryota > Metazoa > Chordata > Mammalia > Sirenia > Trichechidae > Trichechus > Trichechus manatus. The sequence continues at coordinate 10,876,320 of NW_004443981.1, forward strand.
TCTAAGAACAAGATTTTGCTGTCAGTATTTTCTCTGACCGGGCTTCACAGACACCCGGGGCTTTTCAGCTATGTTCTCAGAGGTCCCTGAGTTCTTGAGTTTGAAGAACGCTGATGTCAGTAATGGGAACTTTGTATTTATTCGATGTTACTCTACAATGTGATTCATGTGGCTCCATCCTGCTACACCTCCTTCTGTCTACCCACCACCATGGACTAGCTTCCTAGACTCTCATCTCCTTCTAAAGTCTGTGCTCCTTGACCTGGCTTCTAACAAGATTTTCCTGAATCCAGCACTGTGTCCCCCCTGCTCAAATACCAGCCTCAACGATACACACCTTGGTCTGGCCTCTGACACCACCTTACATCTCCACATCCCCACTGTGGCCACATGGAGAAAGGGTCCCTGTGAGAGTGGCATTACCTACGGCTATCCCTGGAGGATGGTCTGTACCATGTCCCTGGTCCTGGAGGTGTCCCAGGAAGCGGTGACAGATATGAGGCCAGAGGTGCCCCCCCCGACCTGGTTCTCCCCTGATTTCCTTCCCTGGGCCCTTCCCCACACCCAGGTTGATTTCACACTTCCACTTCGAAGTATGACCTTGGATGCTTCTTACATGTGACTTTCCCGAACAACTGTCTAGAAGAGGGTGCTTCAGTGCCTTCGTGGGTTTTCTTCTGCTGCTGTTGTTTCTTCTTTTCTTCCCTGCTTACCCATTGTAGGCGCTCAGAAAGGATTCCAGGGCTGCTGGCTCGCAAAGCTGAAGGGTGAGAAATCTTACCCCATCCTCACCCTCTTCCACATTCCACATCCCCTCCCGGACACACACGTGCCCACATTGTTGGGGTCAGGGGAGACTGTCCTCACCCTCTTCCGCATTCCACATCCCCTCCCTGACACACACCTGCCCACACTGTTGGAGGCAGGGGAGACTTTTTAGAAGCAGAGGTGGCCATGTGCCTGAGTATCTGTTGCCACGCCTGTCTGCTCACATGTGTGCGTCTGTATGTGAGGACGTGTTATCTGCACTCGTGGTGGGGATACCTGTGTGTGTCTGTGTGTCTGCTTGCCTCTGTGTCTGTATGTCAGTGTGTGTCTGTGTGTCTGAGTGTGTCTGTGTGTTTGCATGTCTGTGTGTGTCTGTATGTCACGTGAGAGGGTCGATGTGTCCGTGTGGACACCCAGGTGTGCCTGTGTTTTGTCTGAGTGGCCCTGCTTGCCCCCACACCCTTTTGGACATCAGTGATTACTAGAAAGTATGCCCATGCGAGGTGAAAGGGCCTCTCTGTGGCATTGGCCTGTGGGTTCCATTCTGTGTCCCGGGCCAAGGCCACCACGTGGAGTGTATACTTTGGGGCCTGCAGCTGATCTCTGGAGCAAGGGAGTGTGTAGGGACTGAAATCCTGCCCGTGACCCCACCACTCACCAGGCTGCAGGCCAGCCTGGAGGGAGGGACGTTCGTTGTCCTCAGTGTAAAGGGACTGTGCCCACTGAGCAGACCAGGGTGGCAGCTCAACACCTCATCGATTCCTGCGCCCCTTGGTGCCTCCTGGGACCACAGGCAGGCCTCGACCTCTGGGGCCCAGGCCAGACCCAGCCTTCCCATGGGTGGTCCCTAGGGCTGTGGTGGGGTCTTGGGCGTCCTGCCCTCCTGGGGCACTGTTCTCCAGATCCCACCTGATGCAGGGAAAATGCTGGAGTCCATCGCCCTTGGGAGCCCCACAACAGCCTTCTCTTTGGCCTCCCTGCCTACTCCTCTGCACTCCCCTGTGTCCCCAGCCTCCAGGTTTGCTGACCGTGTCAGTCTCCCCCAGCTTCTCCAGTGGGTCTCTGTGACCCTCACAATGAGGTCCACGTTCCCTTGGCTCGGCATGCAAGCTCTCCCTGGTGGGGCCCTGCCGACCTCCACCCCTGGTCATCAGCGCCCTAGCTAAGCATGGGCCAGGCTCTCCCTCTCCCTCCTTCCCCCTGCATAAGCACTCTCCTGTCCTCATGCCCCACCCTCGCTGGGCACATCCCCACCCATCCCTCAAGGCCAGCTCGCGCATCATCTCCTCCAGTAAGCCTTCTTGGCAGCTCCAGCTGCCTGCTTGGAATGCCTGTGACTCTCAGAACGGACCAGTCTTGGGTTTTGTTATCAGTTGCTGGGACATTGTTCCTCCTCCAGATGGGGAAATTGAGGTCCAGACCCCAGCCCCCAGCCCAGTGATGGCCAACAAGAGGCACCTGGGAAGTGGACATGGGAGCAGTGGACATGGGCCTGCTCCAGGAGCACCCCTCAGTGCCCCAGGAGGAGGGGGCAAGGCTGAGAGAGCAGGTGTGTGGTTGACAGTGTCAGGGCTTCAGGGGCAGGGAACAGGCATGGTGTCCACACATTGGGTGGGGGATTGGGGACAGTGGTAGCAACCCAGGATGGCCAGCTTCCTTGCCTGGCTGGCTGCCCTGAGGCCTCTCAGCCTAGCCTACCTGACCAGGTACCTAGAGAAGACAAAGGAGGTGTTGCTGAGCCTCCTACCCCCAGTTCTCAACAGGTCACTCCCTCATTCCTCGGAAGGCCGGTTCCAGGAATCAGGGCTCCAGGCGTGGCCCAGACCTGTCTCAGCTGGCAGATGCTGAGATGCTGTTTCCTGGAAAACAGGGCCCCCTGGTCACAGGGAACAGAGCAGGGGTCACACACGCCCTGGTGGCCCCTGGATCCAGCAGGGCTGGGAGGAGTCTGCCATTCCCAGCCTGGACGCAGCTGATGGCGGGCATGGGGGGAGCCAGAGGGGCTGAGGTGGGGCAGAGGGGTACCATGGTCCCACTGCCGTGCAGAAGTCCCTTCTGACACTCCCAGCAAGGGCTAGGGGAGAGGATGTCTTAGAGTCCTGGGGCTGCCATAAGAAATACCACAAAGTGGGCGGCTTGAAAGAACAGAAACGTGCTGTCTCGCAGCTCCGGAGGCCGGCAGTCCAAACTCAGGACTTGGGCAGGGCCGTGCCCTGTGGGCCCCCGGGCGTTTCTTGGCGTTCCTTGGCTGCTAGATGAAGCCTCATGTGGTCTCTTCCCAATGCGTGTGACTCTCCCCTTTTATAAGACACAGAAGGGACTCTTTTTTTTTTTTTAATATAGTTGCTATTGAGTTGATTTTGACTCATGGCGACCCCACATGTATCAGAGTAGAACTGCGCTCCACAGGGTTTTCAATGCCTGATTTTTCAGAAGTAGGTCTCCAGGTCTTTCTTCAGAGGCACCTCTGGATGTACTTGAACCCCTGACCTTTCAGGTAGCAGCGAGTGTGTTAACCATTTGCACCATCCAGGACTCCACTGATAATAACTTCAAAGACCCCACTTCCCCTAGCGAGGTCAAGTTCACAGGGACGGGGAAAGACTTCAACATGTGTTTTACAGAGACGCGATTCAACCCGAAACAGAGGGGAATCGGCCCTTTCCTGTCTTCCTGGAGAGACGGACACGGCCCACAGTTGCTCCAGGCAGGTTGTGACGGGGAAGCTTCACACTGGACAGTGCCAGCCCCTGGCCCCATGCGTGGTGCCCAAGGCAGGTGCCAGCTATAAGCACTGTCTTATTCAACCCTCACAGTCCCTTCTAGACAAGTGTGTGGCCCTTCCACACTCCAGGGGATGAGGGGGTCCTGTGACCCCAAATCTTTCTATGTGCTTCTGCTGGAGCCCACCACCGGCCACAGGCTGAGGCAGCACAGGGGAGGGCAGGGTAGGTGCTGAGGAGAGCACCTGGGGCAGATGGAGGCCATGAAGGAAGGTGCAAGAGCTGGTCCTGGAGAAGCCGAGGGGAAGCATGGGAGGAGAGGACCCCAGGAGCAAAGGGCACTGAGGCAGGAAAGTGTCTGCTTTGCTGGAAGCCGCCTGAAATAACCGCAGGGGCCTGGAGTAGGGGTGTGAGGGGGCCTTGGTACCTCTGACCCTAGAGGAGAGGCAGCCGGCAGCTTGGGAGGCCCCAGCCAGCGTCCTACAAGTCCAGTCTAGTCTGGCAGCAGCTGAAGGGACTTGCATGCCTGGGTTTGCCAGCGCCGGTTCACGTCTCTGACACCAAGAGCCCCTGTTGGGTCTACTCTAATTGGTTTATGTCTCCCTGTAGCAAAGAACAAACTGACTTCTCTCCAGCTGCCTCTGCAGCCATGGTCCTTGCTAAGCTGCCGGCAGCTTACTGCACCCCTTGGAGCTTCTCTGTCTGCTTCTTTGGAACATTGGGGGAAATGGTGAGGAAGGGTACTGTGTGGGGACAGGATTCTCGCCCCATGTCCCTCTTGCTCTGAGGCCCCAAGGCCTGGAGCACACACACACCCCTGTGTCTGATCGAGGCGGAGGTACCTCAGGAGTGGCAGCTCACCTTTGTGCAGCTGTGTGGGGTCTTCACTCCTCATTGCTTCTCAGACTCCAGCTACCAAAGCAAACTTTTTTCCTCAGAATCTCACCATCTCCTCATCCCTGTGCTTAAAGCCCTTTGTGGACCCTTTGCCTTCAGGATAAAATCTAAACTCTCATCTCTCACTGCACAGTGCTTTAAACTCAGAGCTTTAGCCATGCTGGAGCCTTTACAAACTGGCCACACATTTTCCTACCCCTGGGCCTTTGCACATGCTGTTCCCACAGCCAAGAACGCCTACACATCCCCTCACCTCCACTCCTTTGCCAGTTGATGATACACCCTTGTCCTTCTGCACTCAGCTTGCTGGGTGTCTCTTCTGCGATGCCTTCTCTTGCCCATCTGCACTCACAGCCACCCTGTGCTTGCCCTTGGTGTGACACCCATCACACACTGGCTCCCCATCTCTCTCTGGACATGTGTATTCCATGTAGCCACCACTCCTTGTGCTACAAGGAGTCCGTGGGAGGTGCAAATGGTTAAGCTCTCGGCTGTTAATCAAAAAGTTGGTGGTTTGAGTCCATCTAGAAGTGCCTTGGAAGAAAGGTCTGGCAGTCTACTTCCGAAAGGTAACAGGCATGAAAACTCCGTGGAGCAATAAGGGTTGTGCGACATGAAGAGTGTAATCCATGTCATTGAATTGTGCATGTAGAGACTGTTGAATTGGTGAATGTTTTGTTGTGTATATTTGCACCATGATAAAATAAAATCACAGGGAGCACAGTTCTCCTCTGAGACACATGGAGTTGTCATGAGTCAGAATCGACTCAGTGATAACTGTCTTTAGTTTTTATAGCCACCACTTCTTGTGAGCTACTAGTTACATATTTGATGAGCAAACACAAGAACAGATAGATGATGGGTATGTAACCTGCGTGCACCCCGGGGCACATGTGTCCCAGGCACAGCTCAGAGCTGCATACAAGGAAGCAGCAATCCAGCAACCAAAGCATTTAAAGGAACCCCCATCTTCACTGGCATCTTTTGAAGACAGATGTTTTAGGAAATAGATCTTATAACCTTCGCAACACTTCTAAATCCCTTCTCTTGTCTATCCGATTCTTCCTGCTCTATCAGATACCCTGCAGTCCATCCCTCGTCCTGACCCTTGCAGAAAACCCTCCTTGCCTCCTCACTCTGGCTGTCTGGTAGCCCCTTCTTTTCCTGGCTGTTTATTATGTAGCTGGACTTGGCCTCTCTGGCTTCTTTCTGTCTCGTTACTGCTTCACCCATTCTCTGTGTTTCTCCACAACAAAGGGTGCTCTGGAACTCACCCAGCCAGTAGAAATCCTGCCCCCTTTTAGCTCCCTCTGGAGACCTCTCTCTTTGTGCCCTCTATCCCAAATCTGCATCATAAAAAAGCTGGCAAATAGCAGCTCTCCTTGCAGGGAAAGAGAAGGGGTACAGGGAGCCAGCTGGGGTCAACGTTCTCTTTGTCCATGGGGGGCAGCATAGAGGTGGGGAACATTCACATGTTAATACATCATATTCCCATCACAAATCAATGAGACCTTTCACACTTCATTTTGACCACACACAAGTGCCCTATGAGCAAGTCTACAAATAAGGAAACTGAGGCCTGTGGGGGGGTGGGTATGGTGGAGAGTGGCCAGGGGTTCCCTGCAGGCTACACCGTAAGAAGGAACGTGACCGTGATGTGCACATAGCCTGCCATTTTCAAACCCCGCAGTATCCCCCCTGCCTGGCTCCACGTAGGCATCCTGGCAGGAAAGCTGGACCCAACTGCATGTCGAAGGGAGTCACGTTCAAGGTGAAGGGATTGCTGGTTGGGAGAGACACGCTCGATGGTGCGAGCACAGGCTTCTGAAGCATCTTGGTGTCTTGGTTTGTTCTCTCGAGCAGATTATCTGTGATGCCTTACAGGGATCTTGTTCCTCATATTCATTAGTCGAGCTGTTTCGATAAACCCAGCGAAGTGAAGAGCATTGCCTAGGAGGGGAGGGTCTGGCCCCCCACACCTCAGAAGCTGCCCAGCATGGTCCAAGAGGTGGTGCTTGGGGGAGCAGAGCTGGGGACAGCTCTCCAGGGCTGGAGGGCTTGGTGTGACGCCAGGGAGGCCAGATCAGCCGACGGGCCTCGGGTGCCAGGAGCAGCTGGGCACAAGAGACAGCGCCCACCCCTGGGATCTGGACATGCCTTTAAGGTCCCTTCTTATTGCCTGAGTTTCAATGACAAGATTTTATTTTTTGCCTCCTTCAGGGTTTGTGGGTTGGGGAAAAAAAGGAGGTTAGTGTTTTTAAAAGTTTCAGGAAAGTTTTATAAAAGTTTTAGGGAATTTTCTTGTGCAACTACAAAGCTGAAAGATTTGGAGGAAAGCCGTAGCCTAGGGCCAAAATGCCCACATGAAAAAACAGCCTCCTTCCCCCAATCGTTTTCTTGTTTGAGGCTCCTCGCTTCATGGTGTCCCCAGGGACTTGGGCGATGCCCTGGCCTCTGGCTCTATGGTTCTCCTAGCCTCTTGTAATGTGAGTTTCCATGGTGACGAGAGAGTGGGCAGAGCTGGAAGAAATCCTGGGATATCAGGGTTGAAACCATCTTTATGAATTTCTCTCCGATGTTGCTGACTCCATGGCCTGGGAGCCCCCTATGATGGTTCAGCTTCCTAAGTCATCCAGTCCAGTGGCCTTGGCCTATCATGTATGTCATTTCCAGACCTGAAGGGGCCAGCTTGAACCAAAACCATCTCAGGAAGAGGGATGCTGGATGCAACCCCAGGGGAGCATGGGGGCCAGGAGGTGTCGGTAGGCCACTGATGATGTGAAGAAGGTCAATGAGCGTGAGTGGGGAGTGTCCCCCTGGCTGTGTGGGTGGCTGTGAGCCTGACAGGAATTGGAGTCTCTGTCCCATGGACCCCTAGTGGTGGGGAAGGCAGAGAACCCATGCACCGTGGATGGTGGGCTGTGACCTGGGCGCCTGGAAGAAAGGCCCTTGACTTCCAGGGTGTGGGCCCTGGCAGTGACAGAGACAGCACCCTGGCACAGTGCCGCTGGAAGGAGGAGGTCATCTCTGTGCAGAAGGCACCGACCATCTGGGGCATGTGGCTGCTCCTCCCACATCTGCAGGGGCAGCGGGCCTCCTCATGGGATGGACTGTGGAAACTATGCGTTTCTGGAAAACACAGACGCTGGCGGGCCCGACCCTTTGTCTAGATGGTGGAGCAGCCTGATGGGGCCAGACACTCGCCAGGAGAGAGGCATTCTCACGTAGCATCTGATTCCTGGATCTTGTAGAGTAAACATTTGTAAACTCAGAAAGCAAGTAAACCAATCAATTACCACCAGGACAGCGCTCAGGGCCCGCGTGCCACCCGAACAGCCCAGCTCACCATCACTTTTTCCTTCTCGTGGTCCTCGGAGCCGTTGGGGATCAGCACTCGGCTCTTCTAAAGGAGTGGGGCAGGGCTCGGGAATCCAAGGCTTGGGATGAGGCCTCTCCAGGGAAGCTGTTCTGGGTTCTTAAACCAAAAAAAAACACAGAACAAAAACAAAAAAAAACAAACCCATTGCCACCCCATCTATTCCAACTCATAGTGACCCTATAGGACAGAGTAGAACTGCCCCATAGGGTTTCCAAGGAGCAGCTGGTGGATTCGAACTGCTGACCTTTTGGTTAGCAGCCAAACTCTTCACCACTGCGCCACCAGGGTTTTGTTCTTAGTGACTCTAAAAACCTGACCCGCCTTAGGTTTGGATTGGGGCAGGGGGAGCAGGCGGAAGCAGAAACCTTACCTTCTCGGTCAGTCCTACCTAGCTGCCTTATTTAAAGATACACTCTTTCCGCATCCTGACCCATTAGCCAGCCCTACTGTGTGTCTTTTTCCCATAGCTCTTACCACCTTCCAACATACTACACATAATGTACTGATTTCTCACATTTGTCTTTTTTTTTTTTCTTTAATTTTCTGGTTCAGACCACTCTGCTGTTCTCACTGTCTGTCCCTGAGTGTTGAGACATTGATTTTGTTCTCCTCTGCAGCCCAAATGCATAGAAGACTGCCTGGCACGCATTCATCTTTGGCGTAATGATTTAACATTCTGTAAATATTTGATAGCCTTTTACGTCTGGTCAAGATAGAGGAACAGGGACTAGATTTACCTTCCTGCTGGAAGGAGCTAAAAATTCAGACAGTGTATGCAACAGCAGGTCTCAGACATCGGGTGTCAGGCGGCTCAAGACAGTAATTCCTGAGAGCTGGGACAGACAGTGGGATCCCTGTGGCTGCTCCACTTTGCTGCCCAGAGAGAGTGCAGACCACAGCACAGGGAGGGGCCCGAGGTGGAGCCCGGTGGTCTTGGTGAGGTGAGAAGATGAACTGGGAGTTTGAGGAGGCCCCGGCAGCTGGGCTCCCAGGGCAGAATGAACGATAGCGAGGAGAGAGATGCACATGGAGGGAGCTTCAGAGATATGCAGAGGGTTCCCTCAAGTATTAAGCGGAGTACTGATTGGCACATACGTGAGCAAACTACCCAAGGCTGGGAAAAACAGCCTGAAAGGGTCAGAGGACACAGCACACATGCACACACACGGCTGGGATAGTGCCTGTGCCCACTAGCCAGACCAGAAAAATCTCATAACTCATGGGGCATTGTGTAGAGTACTTATGAGAGTACCCCCTTAGCTGTTACTATTGTTAGGTTGTCATCGAGTTGATTTCGACTTATAACGACCCCACGTGACAGAGTAGAACTGCTCTGTAGGGTTCTCTTGGTTGTGATCTTTAAGGAAGCAGATTGGCTGGTCCTTCTCCTGCGGAGCTGCTGGGTGGGTTTGAACTGCTGATCTTTAGGTTAGCAGCCAATTGCCTAACCATTGTGCCTCTAGAACCCCTACTGCCTTACTGTGGGGCAAAATTATCTCCAGACTAAATGACATTCTGGTCTTACCTAGCAAAATGTAAAACCAAGCCTTGAAAAAATCAAACTGTTTTCAAGTCTCTTAACTGTGTCTGAGAACAAAGCTCAAGACTATTTATAGGAATATAAACATTTCCAGGACCTAACAAGGTAGAATTTTCAATAAAAATTACCCAGAATCCAATAAAAAATTACCCAGGCATTCAGAGAAACAGGAAAATAGAACCCATAATGGAGAGAAAACACAATCAAAACCAATCCAGAAATAGGGATGATAGAATTAGTAGAGAGGACATAAAAACAGTCATCATAACTCTTATTTTCTATGTTGAAAAGGGTAAGGAAAAGATATAACATGCTAAGAAGAGACATGGAAGATATACATATTTATAAAAAAAGGCCTAAAGCAAACTTCAAGAGATGAAAAACACAATATCTGAGATTAAAAATACACTGGATGGGATTAACAGATGATTAAATACTGCAGAAAGAAGGATTAATTAACTTGAAGACATAGCAATAAAATCTATCCCAAATGGGACACAGAGAGTAAAAAGACTGGAGAACATGACCAGAGCATCAGGAAGCTATAGGACAACGTTACAGCATCCTAATGCGTGTATAGTCCATAGAGCAGGGTGGGGGTGGGCAGTAGGGAACAGAAAAATATTTGAAAAAATAATGGCAAAAATTTTTACAAATTTTATGAAAACTGTACACACAGAGACCCAAGAAGGTCAATGAGCCCCAACCACAGGAAACATGAAGAAAACCACACCAAGGCACATCATAATCAAATTGCTTCAAATCAGTGATAAAGAGAAAAATCTTAGAAGCAGTCAGAAAAAAGCTTGCATTACACACAGTGGAACAAGGTAAAGGGGATAGCAGATTACTTGTCAAAAACAGTTCGAATGAGAAGACAGTGGAGCAACATCTTTAAGTATTAAAAGAAAATCTACCAATCTTTTATTCTATGCCCAGCAGAACCAGCTTTCAAAAATAAAGGGAAAATAAAGACTTATTTAGATATACAAAAGCTGAAAGAATTCATGATTAACAGGACTGCTCTATGAGAAATGTTAAAGATAATTCTCAACTGTGTATGAAAAAAAAAGAGGCCCCAAATAGCCAAAGGAATTTGAAGAAGAACAAAGTAGGAGGCCTCACGCTTCCTGATTTCAAAACATACTATACAGCTACAGTAATCAAAACGTCCTGGTACTGGTTCAATGATAGACACAGAGACCAACGGAATAGAATTGAGAGCCCAGAAATAAATCCATACATCTGTGGACAACTGATTTTCGACAAGGGTACTAAGTTCATTCAATGGGGAAGGAACAACCTCTTCAACAAATGATGCTGGCAAATTTGGATTTACACCTGAAGAAAAATGAAGCAGGACCAATACCTTCACACCATACACAAAAACTAATTCAGAATGGATCAAGGACCTAAATGTTAAAGGTAGAACTAGAAAGTTCTTAGGATAAAACACAGGGATGAAACTATAAGACCTGAGTTTTTTTTTTGTTTTTTGTTTTTTTAATGATAGATTATCAAGCACAACTACAAATGCAGCAGAAGACAAATTAGATAACTAGGACCTCATAAAAATTAAATACTTATGTTCATCAAAAGACTTCATCAAGAGTAAAAGGTAATCTACAGACTGGAAAAAATGTTTGGGAATGATACATCCAATAAGGGTCTAATATATGAAATATAAATAAAACTTCTACAGCTTAACAACAAAAAGACAGTGCAATCAAAAAATGGGCAAAGGACATGAACAGACACTTTACCAAAGAGGATATTCAAGCAGCCAACAAATACATGAAAAGATGCTTTTTGTTATTAGCCTTTTCAAACACCCATTGCCGACGAGTCAATTCTGACTCATAGCAACCCTATAGGATAGAGTAGAACTGTCCCCATGGGGTTTCCAAGGAGCAGCCGGGTGGATTCGAACTGCTGACCTTTTGTTAGCAGCTGAATGCTTAACCACTGTGCCGCCAGGGTCCTCATTAGCCATTAGAAAGCTGCAAATCAAACTTACTATGAGATACTACCTCACTCCTGTTAAAATGGCAGTGATCGAAAACAGAAAAGAACAAATGTTGGCGAGGATGTGGAGAGATCCGAACACTTATCCACTGCTGATGGGAATGTAAAATGGTACAATCATGTGGAAAAAAGTATGGCGATTCCTCAAAAAATTAGAAATAGAACTACCATATGACTCAGCGATTCCACTCCTACATATATACCCTAGGAACCTAAAAGTAATGACGCGAGCAGACATGTGTGCACTGATGTTCATTGCTGCATTATTCACAATAGCAAAAACGTGGAAACAACCCAAGTTCCCATGAACAGATTAATGGAGAAACAAAATGTGGCCCATACATACAAAATGTGGTACATACATACAATGGAATACTATCCAGGCTTAAACAAAAATAAGTCCTGATACATACTACAACATGGATGAACCTTGAAGACATTATGCTGAGTGAAATAAGTCAATCATAAATGGACAAATATTATATAGTCTCACTTATATAAAACGACAAGAATAGGAATATAGAGACCAATGGTTACAAGTGGTTACCAGGGATGGGAAGAGTAAAGGAGTAAGGAAATCACTCTCTGGGAAGTAGTGAATTTTTGTCTATGGCGATGGGAAAATTGGCATTGGCTACGGGTAATGGTTACACAGTTTGACTAGTGTAACTATTATCACTAAGCTGTACAGCAGAAAAAAAAGGGGTGAAATGGCAAAGTGTTTTATGTAATGTTACAACTACAACATTCCTCCCTCCCCCCACCCAAAAAAAAGCTGTGCCTATTGATACTACATACGTACAACTAAACACTTTGTAGGATTAGTTCTCTTGGTTCAAAGGTTTAGGGTAATGGCTTTGTGAGCCTGTTCAGTCAATTGACCTAAAGTTGTTTTTTAGAGTTTCTGTTATACTTCCTAGCTCAGTGAGTAATGCTTGGGGTCTTAAAAGCTTACAAGCAGCCACCCAAGATAGAATAATTGGTTTGTATTCATCTGGAACAGCAGAGGAAGAAGGAGTCCCAGGAATTGGAGAAAGAAATGGTCTGCAAGTCTAATTGCCTCCATGAACTACTACCTCCTCTGCCATGCAATCAGAAGAAAAGAAACCGGATGGTGCCCAGCTTCCTTTACTGACCCAATAGATGGACCCTGATCAAAAAGAGGAAAATTAGGCAACAGAACTTCAAATTCATATGGAAACCAGACTTACTGGATCCATTTGAGACTGAGGGGACCCCTGAACCTATTGCCAGGAAATAATCTTTACACTTGAACCAAAACCATCCCAGGAAGCCGTTGTTAAACTATACAAGAGTTTAGCTCAACTAATAACGTTTGCCTTGAGCATTGCACTCTTATAAAGAATTACCTGTATGAGTTCAAACTGACATCACGTATTCTAAAGCACAGCGGAGAACTTTAAGGGACAGAGAGTCTAACTTAATGATAATGTAACAATATGGGTAGTGATAGTGGGGATGGTGACACATTGTGAAGTACATAATCAATGTCATTGAACTGCACACGTAGAAATTATGTACGGATGTATGTTTGGTTGTGTATATCACCACCAAAAAAAGAAATGTTTAAGAACTTCCTTCAGTCATGAATAAATTGAAACTAGATGGATATATGGATCTACACAATGGAGCGATGAGCACTGGAAATGATGACTGTGGAGATAGCTAGCTAGATAGCTAGATGGTTAGATAGATAGATGATACTTTTTTACTTATTTTTAAAATCTCTTTAAAAGATGAGTTTGAGTCACTTCCTACTGGAAAGCAACCTCTGGACCCAGGGGCATGGACAAGGGAGCAAACCATGACATAGAGAGAAGGGCGAGGAAGAGAGCTGGCAGGGGCCAGGCAGGCACTGCAGCTGGCAATGTAGACCACACTCAGCAGCTTAGAACTCTTCAGTGAAGGCATGGGTATAAAACATTCCAGCAAAGTGACTGCTGAGAATGGAAGAGTTTGATTACACAGATCATTGTATTTCTATGTTTGGAGTACATACGATTAATGCTTTCTGGAGTGTGTCTATAAGCTCTGTGTGCAAATGATCTGAAGGTGATGAAAAGACATTAATAAGGGGACATGAAAACCACTCCCCACACACTGCTCCACAGAAAGAAACAGCTGCCTTGAGTTCCCACAATTGCTTTGCCCGTAACTAAGCCTACATCTCCTGCCACAGCCACACATTCAACAAATGGCACACATTCTTCTCATGGACCTTTCCACCTGGAACACTTGCAGAATGTGCCTTTGTTGTGAAGCAGAAGTTATCTGGATCCTATGGGTAGCTAAAAAGACAGTCATTAAAAAGACAGGAACGAAAAAAAGAAAGACCAAAATGGATTTCGGAAAAGACTCTGAAACTTGCTCTTGAATGTCGAGTACCTAAAGCTAATGGAAGAAATGATGAAGTAAAGGAGCTGAACAGAAGATTTCAAAGGGCAGCTCCAGAAGACAAAGTAAAGTATTTGAATGAAATGTGCAAAGACTTGGAGTTAGAAAACCAAAAAGTAAGAGCATGCTTGGCATTTCTCAAGCTAAAAGAACTGAAGAAAGAATTCAAGTCTCTAGTTGCAATTTTGAAGGATTCTGTGGGCAAAATATTGAATGACGCAGGAAACATCAAAAGAAGATGGAAGGAATGCACAGAGTCACTGTACAACAAAGAATTGGTCAACGTTCAACTATTTCAGGAGGTAGCGTATGATCTAGAACTGATGGTATTAGAGGAAGAAGTCCAAGCTACGCTGAAGGCACTGGTGGAAAACAAGTCTCCAGGAATTGACAGAATAACAACTGAGATGTTTTAACAAATGGATGCAGGGCTGGAGGTGCTCACTGTTTATGAAAGACAGCTGTCTGGCCAACTGACTGGAAGAGATCCATATTTGTGCCCATTCCAAAGAAAGATGAGCCAACGGAATGCAGAAATTATTAAACAATATCATTAATATTACAGGCAAGTAAAATTTTGCTGAAGATGATTCAGAAACTTTTGCAGCAGTACATTGACAGGAAACTGCCAGAAATTCAAGCCAGATTCAGAAGAGGACATGGAACCAGAGATATCATTGCTGATGTCAGATGGATCTTGGCTGGAAGCAGAGAAAATCAGAAAGATGTTTACCTGTGTTTTATTGACTATGCAAAGGCATTCGACTGTGTGGATCACAACAAATTATGGATAACATTTCGAAGAACAGGAGTTCCAGAACACTTAATTGTGCTCATGCAGAACTTGTGCATAGATTAAGAGGCAGCCATTCGAACAGAACAAGGGGATACTGCATGGTTTAAAATCAAGAAAGGTGTGCGTCAGGATTGTATCCTTTAACCATACTTATTCAATCTGTATGCTGAGCAAATAATCCAAGAAGCTGGACTATATGAAAAAGAACAGGGCATCAGGATTTGAGGAAGACTCATTAACAACCTGCAATATGCAGCTGACACGACCTTGCTTGCTGAAAATGAAGAGGACTTGAAGCACTTACTGATGAAGATCAAAGTCCACAGCCTTCAGTATGGATTACAACTCAACATAAAAGAAAACAAAAATCTTCACAACTGGACCAATAAATAACATCATGATAAACCGAGAAAAGATTGAAGTTGTAAAGGATTTCATTTTACTTGTATCCACAATCAACATCCATGGAAGTAGTAGTCAAGAAACCAAATGACCTATTGCACTGGGCAAATCTGCTGCAGAAGATCTCTTTAATGTGTTGAAAAGCAAAGATGTCACTAAGGTGTGCCTGATCCAAGCCATGATATTTTCAGTCGCCTCATAGGCATGCAAAAGCTGGACAGCGAATAAAGAAGACCGAAGAAGAATTGATATATTTGATTTATGGCGTTGGTGAAGAATACTGTTTATATCATGGACTGCTAGAAGAACAAACAAGTCTGTCTTGGAAGAAATACAGCCAGGGTGCTCCTTGGAAGCAAGGATGGCGAGACTTCATCTCACATATTTTGGACATATTATCAGGAGGGACCGGTCCCTGGAGAAGGACATCATGCTTGGTAAGGCAGACAGTCAGCGAAAAAGAGGAAGACCCTGGATGAGATGGATTGACACAGTGGCTTCAACAATGGGCTCAAACATAGCAAGTACTGTGAGGATGACTGAGGACCTAGCAGTGTTTCGTTCTGTAATACATAGGGTTGGTATGAGTTGGAACTGACTGGACAGCACTTAACAACAACAACATGGGCAGCTAATGGGTCTCCTGTGCAATTCCTGCACTCCCTGAAGCTCCTCATCACTCTACAAGGGGTCATCTGGCACTTTTTCCAGCCGTTCCCTTCATCCAGATCCCTGAGCTGTAGGTCACCTCCACTTGTTGAGAAGTAGGAGCAACAGGACCTGTCTCTCCAAGGGAGGATTGAAGGAACTCATCCCTGTAGCCAGCCTGTGACACAGTCCAGGTCTGTGAATACAATGGTGTTATCACTGGCTACAGCCAGTTTGGAGGGCCTGTTGAGTTTACAGGGACTTGGAGTCATTCCATTCTCTTCAGAGGACAAGGTAACAGGTAAAAGCATTTTATGTAGGTCAACTCTCCCTACAAAGGAAGGGTTATCACCACTAATTCCAAGGATCCTCCTCACAAAATTCCCAAGACCCTCTGACTCAACTACAAAGTGATGAAGGAGGTGAGGGTGGTGTGAATGGTCAGCTTAGAGTTTACAGCTCTCTGTTGCCTTTGTGTGATGTCAGGCAAGGCACTGTTGGGGAAATAAATCAATCCTGCCAAAAAAAGACTCTTCTGTACTAGTAGAGAAGAGGAAGAGACAGAATGAAATTTAATCTTGAGTAAGCATTGTCAGATTTACATGCATGTAAGGTGGTTCAAAAGTGACTGCAAAGTATGGGAGGAATTTCACACAAATTTATATCGTGATTCAGAGCTGTGTGTGTACGGTTCCACAGGAGCCCCATGCCCTTGTAGAGTAAAACAAAAAGGTTGGGCATCAGTTATGGATTGAATTGAGTCTCCCCAAAATATGTGTTGGAATCCTAACCCCTGTACCTGTGGATGTGATCCTCTTTGGCAATAGGATTTTCTTTGTTATTTTAATGAGGTCATTCAGTGTAGGGTGGTTCCTAAACCTAATGCTTCTGAGTTATAAAAAGAGCAAATTAGACGCAGAAGCAAACATATACTGAGGAAGACAGACGCCACGTGAGTGAGGATTGCCAAAACCCAAGGAACGCCTCGGGCTACCGCCAAGGAAGGAATTGACAGGGCCATGACCCTAATCTGAACTTTTTTTTTTCTTTCTCAGAACTATGAGAAAAGAAATTTCTGTTCTTTAAAGCCATTCACTTGTGGTATTTGTGTTACAGCAGCTGTAGGTGACTAAGACAGCCTCTCTTCTGGCATGTTATGATTTTAAGGGGACAGCTGCAGGAGGAGACAGTGGGGAGGCAGCTGCCTTCCTCCTCTTTATTCAACAAAAAAGCTTAATTATCTTACACTTCTGTTCCTTTAACTGAGCCTCAGTTTCCTTGGGTGCAAAATGGGGGTTGTATTCTCCTCCTTACAGTTTTTTATTGTTGGAGGGTTAAACACAGTCTTTCCACAAAGTGGGTCCTCTGCCATTTCACCTCCCTTTTCTCCTCCACGTAGATGTCTGGGGCTGGGGATGGTCAGCTGATCTGGCTCAGTTGAGCAGCCCAAAATCTCCCTCTACTCCCACTGTGTTTCCTGACATGGCCCTGCTGACGTCCTGACTTGCTCTGCCTCTTGTCTCACATGCAGCTGTTGGATCTGCTACCCTTCAATTACAAGGGCGATGCCATTAGGTAAAGTGTAGCATCTTCCAAATGTTGCCTCCCAGCTCATGTGCAATGGAGCCAGGTTGTGATTGCCAGTGATTGAGATCTCATAGACTTAGTTCTTCCCTTGGAAAGCAAAATTCCCGTGGAGATCATGGAACCTTCTACTAAGGGTTCTGCTGTTGTCAATTTAAATTTTTTTGAAAAAGTGAAGTCATCATTCCTCAGAATAAAGAAGCTGAAACAAACATTTTATTACAGGTTTTCATTTTTTGTAATAGCTTAACTTCCTCTTGGGTTGTATTTTCAATCCAAGTGATATTGATCTGAGACCAGCGAGGGAGCTCAGGTCCTCCCTAAATGACACCCTTGGTGGCTCAGTCACCATCACTGACTTCCCAGCTTTGCTCAGGGACAGGTGAGCCAGGCTTTCCCAGAAGACCCCTCCACATTTTGGCCTTCTGCTCTTAGCTACTGAAGCTGAGGAACCCCAGCCCAGGGGCATCATCAGAGGGGACAAGCCCCAGAGAGGTGAGCCCTCCATCTGGCTTGGCCAGAAGCAGTTCAGGGGCCATCTGGTTCCAATGATACCAAGCTTAAAAGCTTGCTTGCTTTTTCACTGTACTTCCAACAACAATATCTTTAAAAAAAAATTACTTCTGACACATTAAAACACAACACGCTCTGTCTAGGAGTCCAGAAAGGAAAACAAATAGATCCTTCCTCAGAAGTGGGGTCTGGACCTTACCTGGAATGGCATTACTCCATAAACAGTATCCCGAGGCCTGAAGACTGGCCATGTCAGCTCGTAGATCATTCCATGGGGCCTTTGTGGAGGGGCATGTGTGTGCAGGGGTATGAGGGTCGCAAGGCGTGTGACTGTGCATGTCTCTGGGAGTGTGATATGTGGATATGTGTATATGTTTAGTGAGTTTGAATTTATGTCTGTACATCATTGGGTGTGGTGTGTGCATGTGTGTGATGTGTGTATGTGCGGGTGGTATGTGTGTGATGTGTGAGGATGTGTATCTGTGTTGTGTGTGTGTCTATGTGGTATATGATTGTGTGAATGATATGTGTGTGAGTATGTGTGTAGTGTGTATGACTGTGCAGTGTATATATATGTTCGTGTATTTGTGTGTATGTGTGCTACATATGTGTGGGGGGTGAATATGTGTATGTGTAGGTCTGTGTGAATAAGTATGTGTCTGTGCATATAGCTGTATGAATGCGTGTGAGTGTGTATGTGGGGTGTGTGTACATGAGTGTAAGTGGGTTGTGTGTGTATGTGAGTTTGTATTATCGGTGTGTGTGTGTTCATGTGTGGGTATGTGTTTGCAGTGTGAATACAGGTGCATGAGTGTGTGTGTGTGTGTGAGGTGTGTGTGTCGGGGCCATTTTTGTCTTCCAGCAGTTGGGTGATGCAAGAAGCCCCGCTATCCCAACTGCCTAAAACAAGCTCTTTCCTCAGCTCTGACCTGGGAACAAACATGGTGGCCTTGGTCAAGATACTTTAGTTCTGTGCCCTCTGATTCTGCACCTGTAATGTGGACATTATATGTCTCACTTCATAGGATTGTGAGGATCCAATGCATTAATGCCTGTATTTATTTTTGTGCCTGGCATATAGTGAGCACTGATAATGGCAGCTATTGTTGCTTTTGTTAATATGAGTATGTTTGAGGTAGAAAGGTACCAAAGTGAGGAGGAGGGGAGTGACATTTATTGAGCACCTGCGATGTGCTAGGTCCTGTGCTTACTTTTCTTGTCTTACTGATGAAGTAGAGGGTAAAGATAATGATTGTGAAGATGAAGATGATAAAGATGTAAATGATGGTGGTGATGGTGGTGGTGATATTGATGACGGTGATGATCTCAGGAGCAGACATTCGGGGGACTTCTTTAGGAGTGCACCTCAGTTCATCAGTGGGTGTGGAAGCAGTGGGGAGGGATGGCAGAGGTTGTCAAAGCCTTCTCATCAGCTGTATACTATCTCTCAGAGAGGTGGACTGAGGTAGTACCGAACAGAAAGAGGATTCTGGGTCATGAGCTTAGCTTTTCCAAGCTGTGTCATCTCTCACAAAGCCTTCTCACCTGGCAAATGGGAAGGATGCCAGCAACACCTGCCCCTGTCCCTGCCCTGTACCCACCTCACAGTTGTCTGCGTAATATACAGACCAAAGCCATAATACCAAACCTGTTGATTAGTCAATTCCAACTCATGGGGACCACATGTATTACAGAATAGAACTGCTCCAGGTGGTTTTCTTGGCTGTAATCTTTACAGAAGCAGATCACCAGGCCTTTATTCTGTGGTGCTTCCAGGTGGGTTCAAATTGCCAACCTTTAGGTTGGTAGTTGAGTGCAAACCATTTGTGCCAAAAGGGACCTTATAATATACAAAGATTATATAAAATAAATATAAAGGCATGTTTCCCACATGTACCAATCATGGGGTAAAGGGAAGTCTTCTTCTCCATGTGTCTCCCAGTGGCTAACACATAGTAGGAGCTTTGCTGAATGTATGGAAGGACTCTTCAGTGACTTAGGCCCAGATATGATGGGAAATTCTGTGTATTTAAAACTGGGTAGAGGAAGGTGGGGCAGGCAGCTCGCATTTCAGGTCTACCTCCTCCTCGAAAGAGTGCCTTGAGAAGAGTCCATTTCTCTGCCCTGCCAGGGCCGTCAGCTCAGAGCTCCAGGGATGCTAGTTGTGCCCTTATATCCCAACCTTTCACTCTGCCCGGTCCCCGAAAACAACACCTTCTTTAAACAGCACCCTGTTTTAACAACATCCTCTGCAGTGTGATGGATTGCTTTTATATGGTCTTTCTAGCCATGATCTTGCAACTCTTACCAAAAATTGGGTGGGACTATGCAAATAAGGTGCTGTGGACCACCAAGGGGATTGGGCAGCTTGCTAATAATACAACTAAGGTGCATGGCATCCTTGTAGGGCTGGGACTTTATAAATAAGGGGTATGGAATTCTAGAGAGGGAATTGGTTAGTTTTACCATCCAGGTAAGTGTAAAATGAGCCATCCCGGAGGCAGAAAGGAGGGACCTGACTACCACCAAGAAATAAGAGCTAGGAGTGGAGCACATCCTTTGGATCTGGGATCCCTGCACTGAGAAATTTCTAGGCACAGGAGACAGAAAGAGAGAGTTGTGACACCAGAGACAGTGCAAGACAATGAGAAGCAGTGGCAGAGAAATGGCAGCAGCTATGGCAGAGTGGGGTGCTTCCGGGCATTTATGGGCAGAACCAAAGAGCTTTGTAACAATTGCCTAAGCAGGGCACAGGCGAGGCCAAGAGGCCGAGGGGCCGAGGGCCAGAGAGAGGCCTGCCTGTGGGCACAGCTGAGAAGAGCCTGTCCTGATCGAGGAATTGTATCCTGAGTCATGCCTGATCATGAACTGTAACCTATTACTTTCCTAATAAACCCCATAGTCATATGGTCTGTGAGTTCTCTGTGGCCATTACAATGAATTATCCAACCGAGCAGAGAAGTAGAGAGTGCTGTGGGAGGGATGGTTGGTGTCAGAATTGGTAAAAAGATTGGAAAGAGGAGGTACGTCTGATCTCTTCTTCACAGGAATCAGCTTTGGGCTGCCATTGCTGATAATGATTCTCTCTCCTTTCGCTTGTGAAGTTAGATGAAGAGGTCAGACGCTGCCACCACGCCATTTTTACATTCTCTTAAAGACCAAACCTTTATGGCCATGGCTTGAGTTCAGGCTCATCTGTGTCCACTTGCTCTCCTGCAGGGCATCCATTCTGTCATCAGCTCAGGTTACCCAGCACCTGAACTAGGTGCCTTCAGGGCTGAGGGCAGGGGGAGTCATTTTGGTGGGTGATGACTAAAATTTTTTTAAAAGAAAACAGAATAAAAAACCCAGAGTGCATTCCTGCAGCAGTAAGCTATTTGGTGGAACTTTTGTCCCCGTGTAGCACATGTGAATAGCTGTGTCTGCATGGGTGCATTGGATGGGTCATGGTTTCTAAATGAGTTGTGGAAAAGAAAGTTGAAAGCTGCTGCTACAGGGGATACTGAGAACAAAAAGATTCACTCTCTGATTTCAAGATGCCTCTAGGCAAGGCACAGAGACAGAACTTCGGGGCAAGAAGGCCCTCTAAAGGTTACCTTTGTGAACATCTCTGTCTACCGCTATGGAAAACAAGGCCTGGAGGAGCCCACACAGTTGCCCCAGGCTGTGTAGGGGGCTTCTGCCTCAGGCTTCCCCGAGGCCTCTTCTCAGGACGTAAGAAGGAACCCCTGTGAGAGGCACGCAGGGTGATACCAGTGAAAATGGTGGAGCAAGGACCTTTGAAAATTCTCTCCTCCGTGAAAGCATCAAGAAAACTGAAAAGAAATGCTCAGAGTTGACTTTTTCAAAAGTCTTGAAATTGACCAAAGATAGCAGCAATTCTGGGAGTATTTAAAAAAAAAAAAAAAAAAGCTGAAACTTAATAAGAAGAGCAAGGCTGATAGCATTTTAGCCTTCCCTATTTCCATCCTCCTCCAGCTCTGCTGTAGTCTTGAAAACCAACAATTTACAACCATAGTGAAAAGTGAAAACCTGCAGCTTGGCGACCAGTGGAAAACCAAGGCAAGTTGGAGCCCCTTCATAGATTCATTAGTAGAGAATTGTCATTTCTTCACCTTTCTAGTGGTTCCCTAAAAGACTCCACTTGCAAGGCTGTCTTTGTTTGACCTGGCTTAGAGCACTCGAAGTGTGAAAGCTTTTTCCCTGGGGAATTTGTCAAAAATATTTAGAGGTAATTGTTTAACTTCTTGGCTGCCTGAGGCAGTGGATAATAGCTGGGGGAAACAATAGGTTACCCAAAAAACTTAAAAGGAAAAGCTGGAGAATGAGATGTCTGTGTTGTGGTTAGTTGCCGTAGAGACCATTCTGACTCATGGAGACCCCATGTGTTACAGAGTAGAATGCTCCAAAGAGTTTTGTCGGCTGTAATATTCACAAAAGCAGATCACCAGGCCTATCTTTTGTGGTACAGCAGGTGAGTTTGAACCTCCAACTTTGAGGTTAGCAGTCGAGCACAAATCATTTGTGCCACCTAGCTTTTAAATCCTCTAATATATTCCTGGGATCAAGAAGATCATGCACATACGTAGGGCTGTGCACATGCCCAGGGATGTTCATGTGCTCAGGAAAGACCTGAGAAGGACTAAGCTTTCACCTCCAGCTGCCCTTGAGGTTCTGTGCAAGCAGGAAGTGAAGGCCTAAGCCAGGATGTCAGCTAACTGGCTGAGTATTAAAGGCATTCTCCTACACACACACACACACACACACACACACACACACACACACACACACACACACAGTCTCTCAACAAAGACTGGGACAGTTATTGGCTCCAGACACTTAGGAAATCTCTGTCTAATCATTAACTAATCACTAAGCTGAGTTGAGACTTCAGTGGCCACAAATGACAAAGAATATAGACTTTACATGATTAGCTTACAAAAGTCACTAAAGAAATAAACAGCAACAACAACAAACCCTGGGAAGGGGGAGAATCTGATTACAAGTTACCACATTATATTACTTAGAATGTCTAGTTTTCAACAAAAAAATTACAACATGCAAACAACAAAAACACAGAAGAAAGTATGATCCACACAAAGTTTAAAAAAAAAAAATCAATAGAAACAATCCCTGAGAAATCAACAGAAAATGTCCCAGAGAGATCAGTTATTTTAAGTATGTTTAAAAAAAGAAAGGAAACCATGTCTAAAGAACTAAAGGAAAGCATGGGAATGATGTCTCACCAAATAGATAATATCAGTAAAGATATAGAAATTATTAGAAATAAACAACAAATAGAAATTCTGGAGTTGAAAAAGTACAATAACAGCAGACTAGAGCAGGCAGAAGAAAAAACTAGTGAATTGAAGATAGGTCAATTGAGATTATTCAGTCTGAGGAACAGAAAGAAAAAAGAACAAGGAAAAATGAGCAAAGCCTAAGAGGCTTGTGGGACACCATTAAGCAAAACCAACATATGCATAATGGGAGTCCCAGAAGGAGAGGAGAGAGAGAAAGGGACATAAAACTATCCACAAAAAGCCAAGGACCAGATGGCTTCACTAGTGAATTACACCAACACTTTAAGAAGAAGTTTCACCAATCCTTCACAAACTCTTGCAAAAAGTAGAAGAGAATGAAACACTCCCAACTCATCCTATGAGACAAATATTATCCTGATACCAAAACCAGATAAAGACATCCTGTATTCATGGATTAGAAGACTAAATACTGTTAAAATGGCAGCACTCTCCAAAATCGACCTCAGATTCAGTGCAATCTAAATCAAAATTCCAGCTGGCCTTTTGCAGAAATTTACAAGCTGATCCTGAAACCCATATGGAAATGTAAGTGCCCAGCACAGCCAAAATGATCTTGCAAAAGAAAAACAAAGTTGGAGGACTCGCGCTTCTCAATTTCAAACTTACTATAAAGCTATAGTAACCAAGAGTGTGGTATGGGCATAATGATAGAAACATAGATCAACAGAACAGAAATGGAAGACCTGAAATCAACCTTTACATTTATGATCCATTGATTTCAACAAAGCTGCCAAGACAATTCAATGGGGAAATAATATTTTCCACAAATGATGCTGGGACAATTTTCTATCGACATGCAAAAGAATGAAGTCAGACCACTCATACCATATACAAAAATTAACTTAAAATGGATCAAGATCTAAAGCTCTCAGAGCTAAAACTCTAAAATCTTAGAAGAAAGTATAGACGTAAATCTTCATGACCTTGGACTAGGCAATAGTTTTTTAGATAACACACCTAAAGCACAGGTAGGCAAATAAAAAAATAGATAAATCAGATTTCATAAAAATAGAAAACTCTGTGCTTCAAAGGACACTATCAAGAAATTGAAAAGGAGTAGGGGCAAGTATTTGCAAATAATATATCTGATTAAAAAAAAAAAAAAGAACAGTTGCCATCAAGTTGACTCTGACTCATAGTAACCCCGCATGTGTTATAGTAAAACTGTGCTCCATAGGGTTTTCAGTGACTGATTTTTTGGCAGCAGATCACCAGGCCTTTCTTCTGAGGTGCCTAAGGGTGGACTCAAACCTCCTCCAACCTTTTGATTAGCAGCCGAGTGTGTTAGCCATTTGTATAAGCCAGGAACTCCATATATCTGATAGGGGTCTAGAATCTAAAATATATGAAGAATTCTTACAACTGTACAATAAAAAGACCAATAGCCCTATTAAAAAAGAGCAAAATAACCAAACACCTTATGGGACTGGTTTTCTGCGTTTGAAGGAGTAGAACCATAGCCTCGTGGGACATCTCAGTCAGTTAATATAATACAGTTCATAAAGTTTATGTTCTACGGCCTAGTTTGGTGAGTAGCGTCTTGGGTCTTAAAAGCTTGTGAGCAGCCATGTAAGATACAACTATTGGCTAACAGTCTACACAAACCATGGCCTCATCTACCCGGAGACTAGTAGAACTAGGTGGTGCCTGGATACCACTAACCACCATTCTGATCAGGGCCACAATCGATGGACCCTGAAAAAATGGAGGAAACAAGTGGAATTTTTAAATTCCTTAAAAAAAGATTTACTGGATTGATTTGCAACTGGGGGACTCCCTGAGACTATCACCCTGAGATACTCTTCAACCCTTGAACCAAAATTAGCTTCTGAGGTCACCTTTTAGCTAAATAACAGGTTGGCTCGCAAAATAAGGAATATCAGCCATGAGTACTGCATGCCTTAAAAAAAAAAATCATCTTTATGAGACCAAATGGTCAACAATCACTTTAAAACAAAGATGAGAATGTAAGGAGGCAGGGAAACTAGATTAATGGAAGAGGAACAACTGGAATGGAAATAACGAGAATGTTCATGCATTGTGAAGAATGTAAGCAATGTCACTGAACAATTTGTGTAGGAATTGTTGGAATGGGAACCTAAACTACTATGTAAACTTTCACTGAAAACACAATAGAATATCATTTTTTTTAAAAACGGCAAAATATCAAAATAGAAATTTCTCCAACAGAGATATACAAACAGCTAATAAACGCATGAAGATGCTTAGCATCTTCGGTCAGGATGAAATCCCATTTCACACCCACTGGGATGACGACAATAAAAAAGACAATCACTAGTATTGGTGAGGATGTGGAGAAGTTGGAACCTCAGGTATTGCTGGTGGCACTGTAACACAGTATAGCCACTTTGAAAACCAGTTTGGTAGTACCTCAAAAAGTTAAATGTGGGGTTACTATGTGACTCAGCAATTCCAATCCTATGTATGTACCTAAGAGAATTGAAAACATGTATTTACAGAAATACTGGTACACATATGTTCCTGATAGCAAATTATGAACAATGCTGTTCAAAAAGTGGAACCAACCCAAATCTCCATCAAAGAATGAATGGATAAACACAGGTGATGTAGCCATGCAGCGGTATATGACTCACCATAAAAGGAGGGGAGTTCTGATACATGCTGTCACGTGATTGAACCTGGAAATAATTATGCCAAGTGAAAGAAGCTAGACACAAAAAGACAAATATTGTGTGTGTGATTCCATTTATATGAAATGTCCAGAATAGATAAATCCATAGAGACAGAAAGCAGAATGTTGGTTGCTTGGAGTTGGGGGTAGGAGGTATGGGGAGTGACTGCTTAATGGATTTGTATCTGGATTTGTATCTGGAGGCACTACATGGACTGTGAACTGGAAAGGGAGGAGGCTTCGGCCCTGTACCCGTCCCTCGCCCCGATAGCACTGCGATCCATCCATTAGGGGCAGGGGTGGAGAAGGGCCGCTGGAGCCCACTGTGGGGTGTGAAGCTGGGGCAGGGGCCAGGGGCTTCTCTTCCCAGAAAAGAAACAGTGGAGCTTTGGGTGAAGGAGCAGGAGTGGGACCCCTCCTCCAGGCCATACCCCATGTCCTGGAGGCCAGATCCCTGGCCCATGGGATAGAGCACCTGCCCACCTCCAGCCCTGCAGGGTCCGTGTACCCCTTGCTTCTTCTGAAGAGTTCCTGCCAGCCCATCTCCCTTGAGGGGCCTGGCCTCTCTCCGCTGTCGCGGCTCCCAGATTTCATTACCTCTAATGAGCCGGTCTGAGGCTCGCCAGGCAATTACAGCGCCAGGCCTTCTCGTAAGCGCGCGGAGCCAGGCGGGCACACAGCCCCCGCCGCGCCGCCCACCACCTGCTGCCGTGTAATGAGAAGGCAGAATCTGGGAATTAATGAGGACAGGGGCATTAATCACAGGTTGCCAGGCGAGCTGCTACCCCCACTCCTGCCCTGGAGGCCTGGAAGGTTTCCGCTGGAACCCTCACTCCAGTCCCCTGAGGGTGAGGCCAGGAGGAGCAGTGGGCGCCAGGATCACGCTACAAACTGGGGACCCCTCCTGGCCCGGCTCAGGGAGGGGTGACGGGGCAAAGCTTGGGGAGAAAAGGAGCCCCCAGGACCGCAGCTGGCTTCCCACCCTGCCACGCGCTGTGGGACCTGAGGCTGGGTGCCTGACCTCTCTGAACTCCGATGTTGGAAGCCACACCTGGCGGGGTTGCTGTGCTGAGCAGAAGTGATGAACTTCGTGGAGCCTGAGTTCTAGTGTCACCCAGGGCAGACACTTTGCTCCCCAGGAGCTCAGGGTACTGCCGAGAGGGTCAGAAAAGTACCCACAGGGGGTGACCCAGGCGGTGAACCAGGAGCAGGGACAGTGTGCCTGGACTTCCGGGCTGCCTGCCATTAGCAGCCACAAGGCGTCTCCCTAATTGCCTCTCAGGAAAGGGGAGGGCTGCTGTTTGCTGACCAGGTGGGGACATAGCCTGGGCAAACGCTGGAGGTGGGAAGGACAAGAGTGTCTGTGTCCAGGCTGGTGGTGCTGCGCGGAGTGTCGTGAGGGTGCACAATGGGGGAGAGTTTGGGGCAGGCCACAGGAGAGCAGCGCCGGACGCTGGGCTAGGACACAGACATGTGACCCATGTGCCAGCCCCCACCCAGCCCCCGGCCCACTGTCAGCCCCTGGCCCACTGCAGGGGTCACGAAGGAACTGAATCAGAAGGCGGTAACAACAAAGCACATCCAGAAGCCAGCTGCCAGGGCACTTTTTTCTTGAGGACGAAGATATTACAAATGTGTTTTCAATCCCCTCCTAAGAAAATAAGTTTACATGAAAGACATTTGGCCTTCCAGCCTGCCTCCCTTATAATAGACTTTCTGTTTGATTGCCTTGTATGGTCAGCGTGTGGTACGGGCGTGGGGGGCCGGAGCTCGGGCTCAGAGCGGGCACAGGTGGGCGGTGGGCAGACCAGGATGTGCTCAGCTCAGAGGGGCCAGGAGGCAAATGTCACCGGTGGTGGGCCGGGGGCCGGAAGGGGAAGGGAATCGGGGGCAGAGGCCTCTGAGATCCCCGGGTGACATGGGAAGACCTGGGCTGGGGGCGGGGGAACCCAGGGCTGACCCCTCCCTGTGGAGGCGAGCAGAGGGGTGGGTAGGGGTCGGGAAGGGAACCCTCCCTGGGCCCAGGAGGCTCTGACACGCCAGGGAGTCTCTGCCCTGTGTTATTCCAAGCCCTTGGGCAATGCCATCGAGTCGACTCTGACTCACGGCCACCCCATGTATGTCAGAGTGGAATTTTACTCCATAGGGTCTTCGGTGGCTGATTTTTCAAACCTAGACGCCTTAAAAGAAAGTGTGACCTCGAATCTCCAAACGTGTGGTTAGCAGCTGAGTGCAACAACCGTTTGGCCCAGTGGGACTCAGGCCGGGAGGCAGAGAGGAATGTCCAGAGGAAGGCCCCAGACTGCAGGAAATGAAGCAAGTGAGAACAGGACCAGGGGCTCACCCAGAAGTAACAGCGGCAAGAGGCCTCCTCGATGTGGGGCTGCTGTGGTGCTCTTGATGTCTGCCTGAGACAACCCTTAACGGATGTACTGGGCCTGGGTGTGTGTAGCCAGATCCCTCCTTCCTCATGCGCAGCTGCTCACAGTTCCTGCAGCATGTGGCCGAGTTGCTGCCCTGGCTGCCACCTCTCCCACTGGCCCTGGGTGTCCCTGCTAGGCACACTGAGACCCAGCAGGGCCTGCCCACACGTCATGAGCCCTCGGACATGCAGAGAAGTGGAGACCAAGGGCCATTGGGATTATCTCACTTGGCTTCTCTGGAGACGTCTTTCTGGGCCTCTGAGAGCAGGGCCGGGGGCCAGCTCAGATCGCACTCCCGTGTCCTCTCTGCTCCTTCCCTGCCCCTTGCTCCCTCACTCTCTCCAGCTTCCCTGGTCTTGCACTTTCCAGGGGGCTCAGCCCAGAAGCTTCTGCCTGGCCTCTGCTTCCTGGAAATCTCCTGGAAGACCAGGGCCAGGGTCTGGGAGCTCCTCAGAAGGAAGAAAGCCGGCCCCCTCACTGTGGATGGGGGAAGGCAGGGGCAGAGAGGGAGGAGAGTGCTAAGGTGGAAGAGACAGGTGCCAGGGCCAGAGAGAGGGCTGTGAGCCCAGGCCCGGAGGGGAGAGGCACCTGGACTGGGTCCAGAAGGTTCTTGGTCATCAGCAATAGAAGTTGACTCTGCTGACTCAGGCAGTAAGGGTGCTTCCAGAGGTGTGGGTATCTGATGGGCTGGCCCAGGTCACAAGCTAGTGCCTGGGCTTCTAG
Source organism: Trichechus manatus latirostris (assembly GCF_000243295.1). Lineage (NCBI taxonomy): Eukaryota > Metazoa > Chordata > Mammalia > Sirenia > Trichechidae > Trichechus > Trichechus manatus. Next base: position 10,905,133 of record NW_004443981.1, read on the forward strand.
AAGGTCCTGGCTAACTGCTCTGCGCAGCTATCTCCTGCTGCACCCACAAGACTCAGCTCTGGTGTTCCCCTCTCCAGAAAGCAATTCTTGAGACCCCAGCCCTCCTCCCTGCCCCCTCCATCAGCCCGGAGGTGCCTCTAAAACAGGGGCCACGTCCCATGCGTCTGCCTGACCCAGGCCCAGCACTGGGTGTGTCCGGAAAGCCCACGGAGGAACATGAGGCATCCTAAGTCCTGCACTCAAGCCGCTCCTTCCTGCCTGGAGAGGCTGAGGTTTGGGCCTCTGCTTGGCTTCTGGGGGTGGGTGGGCAACGGGCGAGGATGGGCTCCGTGTTCGTGCTAATTGGGTGCGCCTGTTGGCTGTGCCTCTGACAGGGTTCCCTGGTTCCTTTAGTAATGAAACATTCTATGACATCAGATATTCCTCCTTATTAGCCTAGAAAAGGTCAGGGGACTGTGCCTTCTCTGTTTCCTGAGCAATTTCATCTGAACTTTCATTAGTGACGGGCCTGCTGCTATTGCCAGTGGCTGGCGGAAGGGACCCCAAATCTGACTGGGCCCTTCTGCTGCTGTTCTGGGACACCCACACCCTGCCTCAGTTTCCCCCTCTTTGCACTGAGTGGAGTGAGCGGGGGTCAGGGAAGGCTTGGGGCTCGGGACTGGGAATGAAGGCTTAGCCTGCTGGGGGAGCCAACTGGTAAGGGCTGGGGGCGCCTGTGCCCACCTGGCCTAGGCCCCCCAGGAGAATGCATGGGACCCTGGGGGAGGCGGTAGCAGAGCCTGTTCTTGGAGAGATGCTGCAGGGCGCTAAAGATGAGTTATGTCTACATCATCTGTTCACAGGATTATTAAGCACCCCAGACACATGCCATGAGGCCATGACAACTTAAACCAGTAGAAATGAGGGCAGTGGAAAGCTCTGTTTAGCTGGAATAGCATAAAAGGCAGGCAAACAGCAACACCGACAGCTGCCCTCACCGAAGGGTGCCTCTTACCAGTGTCTCAGTCACCTGGTGCTGCTATAACAGAAATACCACAAGTTTTAACAAAGAGAAATTTCGTCTTTCACGGTTTGGAAGGCTAGAAGTCTGAATTCAGCTCCAGGGGAACGTTCTCTCTGTCAGTTCTGGGGGAAGGTCCTTGTCATCAATCTTCCCCTGATCTAGGAGCATCTCAGCGCAGGGATCCCGGATCTAAAGGACGCACTCCACTCCTGTCTCTGCTTTCTTGGTGGTATGAGGTCCTCTTGTCTCTCTGCTCGCGTCTCTCTTTTATATCTCAAAAGAGATTGACTTAAAACACCAACTAATCTTGTAGATTGAGTCCTACCTCATTAACATGCCTGCCTCTAATCCTGCCTTATTAACATCACAGAGGAAGGATTTACAACACACAGGAAAATTACATCAGATGACAAAATGGTGGACAATCACACAATACTTGGAATCATGGCCTAACCAAGTTGATGCACATTTTGGGGGGACACAGTTCAATCCATAACACCCACTCACTGCTGACCTGACCCTCACTGTAATTTCATGAGAGTCCCTGGGTGGTGCAAACAGTTAACCCTCTTGGCTGCTAACCAAAAGGTTGGAGGTTCAAGTTTACCCAGATGTGCCTTGGAAGAAAGGCCTGGCGATCTATCTACAAAAAAATCAGCCAATGACAACCCTATGGAGCACAGTTCTACTCTGACACATGGGGTCGCCAGGAGTCAGAGCTGACTTAGATAGCAACTGGCAACTGGTAATGTTGTGAAGCGGGTGCTATCGTTATCCCCATTGTATGGATGATACAGCTGAGGCTCAGTGAGGTTAAACTTCCTGGGATCTCACAGGGTGCATTTAGTGGGACTGGGATTTGAACCCTGGTGCCGTCCCTCTCCTCCTGCCATTTCTTTGCCTACTTTGCTGGAAAGTGGGTCTCGCTGGGGATGGGGTGCCCTGCTTGCAGTCCCAGGTCAAGTCTACACTGAATGCCCGTTGAAAGAACTCAGCGGCTATGGTGAGGGCACAGATGCAGCCCCATCAGCCGTGCATCCTGCCAGGGGCGGGCAGCAGAGCAGATAGGGCATGATCCCCACCGGCGAGGTGGCTGCGCTTAGTAAACAGGCTCCGGTGACAGCGGGGTGGGGTCCTGCTGCCATGAAAAAATGTGGTGATTTGTGGATGGCCAGTCAACTTGAACCAGAGGCCGTGGTGAGCCCAAGAAACACACTTTGCACAAAAACCTCTCTGGAAAAAAGCAGTGGGGAATGGAATACTGCCGGGGATTTGGACCTTTAAGCCTTGTTTCTTTGGAGATCCTCAGCCTGTTTTTCAAGAACCACCACCCAAGATCAAGCGTAGAGACACTTGCCCGGCAAAGAGGAGGCAGCGCACTGGGGGGAACATAAGAGAAAAACACGTCTCTGCCTGTATCCGCGAGCTGCTTGCCAGGTTTACACTTTGAAATGAGAAGCAAATGTTGGGAAAACATATCCGACATTCCAACGCCCAAACCAGCGAGCGGCATCAGGAGAAGTGAGGAGGGTGGTGGCAGCACGGTGGGGCCAGCGGGCGCCCGTCAGAGGCAGCTGGGGCTGGGGCAGGAGAGCCACCAGGCCCCCAATGGGCAGTGACACTCGGGCCACCACTGGGGACCCAGCTCATGGGCAGTTGTCCAGAGAAGGTGGCCAGGGTGTCACACGGGGGTGGGTTAAAGGACCAAGGTACTTACCCTGGGGATGGGGAGACTAGGGGGTGTGAGGTCCACAGAGGCATCTGGTCTGCAGGGCTCCCAGGGGCAGAGGGGCAGAAAGTTCTAGAATCAGAGGGCACCTCCTCTGCGCTCAGCACTGTGCCCAGTGCAGAACGCCTGGCGAGCCTCCGACGTGATTGTGTGATTGTCCCCAAGGGCAATCTTTTCCCCGTACCCTGCAATCTCCCGGGGACAGGCAAAGGACGCCAGCTCCAGAAGAGCTGGCAGGATCTCACCTCTGCTCCGATGGCTCTGGGTTTGGGAGTGAACAAGGGAGATTCTTCTTGAGAATCTCTTTCGGGGATTCTGATTTTCTCCTGCCCTCTATGAACCCAAGCTTCTGCTAAGCTGACTTCCCAGTCCCTGTGTCCAGGCATCCGAAGACGACCCCAGAAGGGGGCTGGACCACAGGGCACATGGTCAGGGCCTATGGGGCCAATCCTTGCCTCACCTCTGGAAGTTCTTCCACTGGGAGCTAGCTGGGCTAGGAGTGAGCTCCCCATTCCCAGAAGGCCTCCCGTATTGCAGGGAGCTTTCAGGCCAGGATGGAGGGTAGAATCCTTGCAGCTCGGATATTCAGTGTGCAGCCTTGGTGCGGCGCCGCAGCTCTGGATGGACTCGGACAAGCCACATACATCCAGGGCACCGGTGCACGGGCATCAAGAGGCGCTCACACACAGGACGTTGTTAGGGCAGCGGAACAGTTCTGCAGGATATGTCATGGTGGACACATACCTCAGGCATTTGTCAAAACCTGCAGGACTGTGCAACACATGGAGTGAGCCCTCATGCAAACTGTAGACTTTAGTTAATAAGGATGCATCAGTATTGGTTCAGCAACTGTAACAAATGCACCACAGGAAAGCAAGATGTTAATTAATAGGAGAAACCGTGTGCTGGGGCAGGGGGATATGGGGACACTTCAGTACTTTCCACAAAACTTTCCTGTAAACCTACAGTTGCTCTAAAACATCCGATCAACCAAACAGTTGCCGTCGAGTCGACTCCGACTCATAGCAACCCCACGTGTGCAGAGTAGAACTGTGCTCAGAGGGTTTTCAATGGCTGATTTTTCGGAAGTAGATCACCAGGCTTTCTTCTGAGGTGCCTCTGGGTGGACTTGAACCTCCAACTTTCAGTTAGCAGCTGAGTGCGTTAACAGTTTGCACCACGCAGGGACTCCAACATAAAGTTTGGAGGTGCTCACATGTCCCAGAGGCCTGGCACATAGGCACAAAGACCCACCTGCAAAGCCAGCTCTGGGTGAGGGGCATGGGCACCCTCTGGGCCACACCCCGCTGGGCTTGCCCGGCCCCCATGACAACAGCTGCCTGCCGGACCCACTGATGGATGCTCCAGCCTGTTCGTCGCCTGGGGGCCGGGCACTTGGAGGGGACACTCATGAAGGCAGCCCGTCGTGATGAGCAAGCTTACGGAACCCACCCCCAGCCAGGCGCGTGGCCCTGTGCTCTGATAACTGCTCGTTAGGCCAGCCAGGTGACAAAGCCTTCTGATGAGCCCCTCGGGACTCAGGCTGTGAGTAGAGCTGATCTCCTGTGCTTTGGTGGAGCCGGAACAAAGGAAGTGCACATGCACGGAGCAGTTCAGGTGAACTGGACTTTCCGAGGTGGAGTCAGACGTGCCCAAGCCCACCACCCCAACAGGAAGCACCAGAGAGAGGGGTCTGCTGGAGGACCTGGGCTTGGAGTGGGCCGGCCCAGGGCAGCCTGGGGCCTTTGCTTTCCAGGGTCTGACCATGGGCCTCTCTGGCCGCCTCTTTGAACCTCTGCTCCCTCCTCTGCAGAGAGGGTAGAGCTCCTGCCTGGCAGAGCTGTTGTGAGAACCGGGCAATGGAGCACAGATGCTCTGGAGTCTGAGGTGCACACACATGGCCCCAGAGGGCCGGGGTGATTCACACCACAAAGCTTCTGTCTGAATGCTCAGCTCTTCTGGAGCGTGGTGGTATGAGTCCGGGGACAAAGAATGCATGTCCGCACACAAAGAACCCGTGTCCACTTGCGGTCAGCCCCGTTCCTCATGGGCTCGTCAGTCCTCAGGCCCAGCACCTCCACACCCTGGGGGCCTTGTTCTTCCTTTGGTCTGGGCCCAAGGGTCAGACAACTGGCACAAAAGCTCTGCTGGGACATGGGCTGGGGGGCTTGTGAGTGCCTCCCACACATTGCCAAGTACCAGACTCTGCATAGAAACCTCGCTATGGCCCGTGCCATTTCCTGAGGCCCTACTGTGGTTCTTTGCCATGGCAACCTGTTATTAGCTGCTGCAGAGTTGGCTCCAACTCACAGCGGCCCTGCATGCAACAGAACAATATGCTGCCGGGTTCTGCGCTGTCTTCACGACTGCTGGAATGTTCCAGTCCATTGTTGCAGCCACTCTGTATTTGGAGTGCCTTCCAACCTAAGGGCTTATCTTCCAGCACTATTATTAGACTTTATTCTGTTGTGATCCATCAGGTTTTCATTGGCTAATTTTCAGAAATAGATCACCAAGCCTTTCTTCCTAGACTGTCTTAGTCTGGAAGCTCCCCTGAAACCTGTCCACCACAGGTGACCTAGCTGGTATTTGAAATACCAGTGGAATAGCTTCCAGCATCACAGCAACACGCAAGCCAGCACAGTGTGACAGACTGGCAGTAGAGGTGGGGAGATGGATGGCAACCTAGAGAGGGGCTAGGCCTTTAACAGGGTCAGAACAGACACACAGACCAGTTAGCTTATCTGCGATCATGCTGTTCGCTGGGAGAGGTACCAGGATGGGGATCCAGGCTGAAGGGAGAGACTTGTGGCCGGCCAGGGCATCCCTGTCTGCAGCTGCCTTGGAAAGAAAGACCCCACTGATGAAGGGACTTGAGGGTGACATGGATCTTTGCCTCTGGCACCCAGTGCTAACTGCTTCAGAAACCAACTGGGATGGTCAGCATTGCCCACAGCTCTCCATGGCCCCCAGGGTGCCAAAGTTTTGATGAGACCCTTCTTACCCAGGACCCCAAGGTTTTGGCCGGCCAAGTCTGGCACAGACCAGTCACGTGTTTCCTGGCACTGGGGTGAGCACTCTCACTCCTTGGCTGCCTCCACGTGACAGCCTTTAGCCTTGCCTGCCTGTGCTCAGGAGACTGGAGGCTTCCTGGCAGATGGGGCTAGCTCCAGGGGAGCATGTTCTGCAGGAGAATGAGGTACCTCACTTCTTTTCATCACCAGTTCAGTAAATCCGGACACAGGGATATTTGTGGCAGCAGAAAGTGGAGTGATTTGTGATAACAGACGGCAGACAAATGCAGGCTGCTTTTGAATGACATTCAAGTGAAGTTGAGTCCCAGGCCCCTGGGACTGGTTTGTCTGACTGAGTCTCTGTGGCCTTCTTTTTGAGGAAAAGGCTCAGAGAATACCGATGTTTATCAGAAATTCTGTTCTTTATAACAGCTCCTCTACCTCAGGGGCAAGTGAGCTGAGACACACATTAGACCGCTGCCCCCATAGCTCAGTGAGCATGTGGCCAGCTAGATGATGTGTTTGCCAGGTGTCTTAGGCTGGGTTCTCTAGCAAAGCAAAATCAGTAAAGTGTATAAATATATATAGAGAGAGATTTATACCAAGGAAATGGCTCATGTGGTTGTAGAGGCTGGAAAGTCCTAAGTCCATGGATCAGGCTGGAGGCTTCTCCTGATTCACATCACTGAAGAGGCTGGTGAACCTAAGATTGACAGGTCAGACAGCAGGGCTCTTGCTTACAGGCTGTGAAGATGGATAAATCCCAAGATTGGCAAGCAAGATGGCCGGTAAGCTGCTAACTCAAGTCCCAAGAACTGGAGATCAGATGAACAGGAGCCATCTGCAGGATCCAGAGTGAGAAAAAGCCCGAGAGCCTTGCCAGAAAGTTCTCCTACATTGATGCAGGCCACACTTCCAGGAAACTCCCTTTCAACTGATTAGCTACTCACAGCAGATCCCATCAAGGAGGTGATCACATTATATCAAATCTCATCATGGAAGTGATCACATAATCATAACTGCCAAATCACTGAGAATCAGGGCCCAGTCAAGTTGACACACAACGATCACACAAGGCAAGTATAGAGCTACAAAAAACTGTCTTCCAACCTCTGAAGACCTAGCTCAAAGACCATCTCCTCCACACAATGGTCCCAAACCTTCTTTGCTTCCCTCATCCCTGCCATAAATGGCTGTTCCCTTCTCTCGACCCCTGGAGGCCCCTCTTAGCCCTTCAGGTGAGTCAACATCTGGGCAGGAGTTGTGCCTTGTTCCACTCTGCGCATCCTACAGAGCCAAGCACAGGAGTCCCTGGGGATGGGACAGGTGTCTCAACACCACACGAACCAAGGTTTGTTTTCAAATTGAAAATCTACAAATCCACATGGAGGGTCCATATGGAGAAGCTTCCTGGTGGTTTCCAACCAAATCCCAGAGGAGACTTTACAGCAGATGATCTGAAAACACCTGGGCTGGGAAACTGTGGTCCTGGGACCCAGCATGGGTTCACCAAGACCAGTGGGCAGACAAGCACCAATGGTCTCTGGCTTTCAGCAAAGCATTTAATTGATGGAGTCTCTTGGGTATCTGTGGGAACAAGATGGAGACATAAGACCTATCAATGAAATCGCAAAGAGGAATTGTAGATCCATGATTGTGCCCAAGAACATAATGTGGAGCCTGGACAGAGGTCAGACCCCAGGCCCACCCTCCCCGCCCTGCCCTTGGGGGAAGACAGAAGACAAGTGTCCCAGCCGGACCATACCCAGAGCTGGGAGGGAAACTTCATTCAGCTGTGTGCAAGAGTCTGGACTCGTGGACTTCACAATGCTCAAACTGTGTGGATTAGAGCAAAATCTGCATCTTGATAAGCTATAGTGACAGAAATAGCCTGACACCCAACAAGATGATGGGAGAGTCAGTGCTGGAAGGAATGTTCCTGCTCCTCTAGGCCGAATCCCCATTTCCGAGTGACCTGCTATGACCCAACACCAGGGGTGAACTTCCCAGTAGAAGCTGCCTACTCACAGGCCACCCTGCTCTTGGGGACTGAGCCACATCCTACTCAGTTGCTTAGAGATGGTTTTACTTTGCGGTTAAGTCATCTTTAATAAGGTCATTTGAAAAAGGAAAACACAGTGAACTCACCACATGGCAGTGTTGTCATGGTGGGACTGACTGCTCTAAGAGGGCAGCGGTCCTTTCCAGCTTTTGCCACAAAACCCACTTGGGCCCTGGTGGTGACACTGGGTCACAGTCTCTGGCTGACCTTGTTCCAGAGTCTATTTATCTTAACTTGTCAAAGTTGGGGTTTGTCTGCTTCTTGCCATGGACACTGCCACAGTCCCGCAAGTCAGTTTGTGGAGTCTGAGAAGAGGTGGGAACATGAAGGGGAGGATGGATTCTGGGCCACGGCTGTTCTCAAGGCCAGGTGGTTGGGAAGGGAGTGGACCCACTGGGTAGGCTCCAGGGCTTGGAAAGGGCCGTAGGTCCCATGTACACAACAGGCCCCTTGCACCTCTACAGCCACAAACCATGTCCACTCTCTGGCCCCATCTTCACAGTGGCTCCAAGGTGTAGACATTAGCAGCCCCTCTTAGGGAGCAGGAAACTGAGGCCCACAGAAATCAAGTGACTCCCTGAAGAGAGGATGTGGTCAAGGCTCAGACACAGGCCTTCAGACCTCCACCCCCTGCTACCTCCAGGGCACCCTATCCCTCCTAGGGGCATACTGTGTGGCTGAACATCTTCCCGTCTAGTGGTGCTCATGAAAATCAAAAGAAAAGGATTTCTAATTGTGGGAACTGGTCTCCACCTTCCTCTTCTGACCCACTATGTCCTTGACCCCATCTCTACTTGGGGCCTTCCTCTGGTACCCAGCACCACTCCCTGGTACCTCTGCTGCTGTAGGCTCTCCTTTCTCAAAATTCACCATGTTCCAGAACTTCTTTTCCCCATGCTCCTTCACTTGACTTCTCATCAAATCTTGTCTCTCTCATGCTTTCCAGCCCTTGGCCTGAACACCATGACTGTGGAAATATCAGGAAAACTGAGTTATAGAACTTTCCACCAACTGAAAGCATTATACTTAACATTAAAAAAAATCACAGGTTTGGGGATGGTTTCACAGAAAACTACCATGTTCCCAGCTCAGCCTCTCACTGGTTGCTTGTGTCATGCTGCTCAAATCACATAACCACTCTGAGCCTTTGTATTCTCACCTAAAACTGATAAGGTTGTGATAAGGATTCAGCAATGCAATACTGAAGTCAGAGTTTGGCACGTGTCAGGTGCACTGTCCATGTGAGAGCCTGCCCTTCCATCATGACGGGCAATCAGGACTCCAAATGTTTATCCATCCCTCCATCCCTCCATCCCTCCACCCCTCCATCCCTCCATCCATCCCTCCATTTCTCCATCCCTCCATTTCTCCATCCCTCCATACTTCCATCCCTCCATCCCTCTATCCCTCCATCCATCATACTTCCATTCTTCCATCCCTCCACCCCTCCATCCCTCCATCCCTTCACCCCTCCATCCCTCCATCCATCCATCTCTCCATT
>NW_004443981.1:10914541-10937038 GCF_000243295.1 Trichechus manatus latirostris
TCCACCCCTCCATCCCTCCATCCCTTCACCCCTCCATCCCTCCATCCATCCATCTCTCCATTTCTCCATCTCTCCATCCTTCCACCCCTCCATCCTTCCACCCCTTCATCCCTCCATCCATCCATCCCTCCATCCCTCCACCCCTCCATCCCTCCCTCCATTTCTCCATCTCTCCATACTTCCATCCCTCCATCCCTCCATCCGTCATCCTTCCATTCCTCCATCCCTCCCTCCCTCCATCCATCCATCCACCCATACATCCATCCACCTGTCCATCCAAACCTTGGTGCCAGAAGATGTCACAGCCCTGGATTTCTGTAGTCTGAGTCTAGTGCTCTTACAAACCCCACAGCTGCCTCTCAAATTTAATTCTTCCTCTAAAACAGAAACCACATCCAAGGACCCTTCAGAAGGCCTTCCCATTGCCCTTTGGCAAAAGACTTTCCAAGGAGAGCTTCACACTAACCTTCATGCTACAGTTTGCTCTTCCTGCCTCCTACCTGCTGTTCCCTTTTGCCCACCCGTATTCCCGAGCATGTTACATTCTTGGGGCAAGAGGCAGAAATAGGGATCACCCACTTCTCCTTTGGTTCCCCAGGGACGATCAACAAAGTAAAACCATTGTCATCCTGCCCCTGTCACAGCCACACAGCTCTGGAGGCCTGGAGTGCTGGTTCTCAGATAACTCATTCACTTGGCACCAATTGTTGTTAAGCAGGACATGCTGAAATTCAGAAACACACTTAACAGCCCAAAAGGGGTTGACAATATATAAATATTTTTAATGGTACCCAAGCCTAAGATTCTCTTCAATATGTCAGGCTTTTCAAAAAAAATGATTAAAATGCACTAGATTATTAAATTGAGCTGTTTCGGACTTAATTTAGCAAACTGTGACATTTTTATCATTTTTATAAAGCCCTTTTTAATGCAAACCGTCTGCAAGCAGAGCAAATATCAAGGCTGAAATCATGTTTTCTGTGTTTGTTATCCCTGAAGATGTTGTTTCCAGATTTTACAGAAATAATAAATTTCATTTAGAAGTTTGGGCCTCCACAGCAGTGCCACACAGCTCTGAATTTTCCAATTTGCAGCACAAGAAGCTAATCCCACTATAATTTTTCATCTGTGCCAACTCCCGACCACAACTTCATACCTTCCTCGCCTCTCTGTAAATGTAGTACTTGTAGCAACATTCGACCCCATGTGTTTATTTTACATGAGCCCAAAAAATGTTGTTCTAATAAGCGTCAACATATTTTCTCAGTGACAAAACATTTTCATTGCTCGGCTCCTGACTTCACAGGTCACTGCCTGCTGCTGCGTTTCCCATGGGCGAGCTCCTCCATCCGCCGGGCGTTCGACAGGAGGCGTCCAGGTTGGATTTGCACCACGCAGTGTGTAATCTGTTTGGGAGCTGAGAAGTCTGCCCGTCAGGAGTCCAGGCCTGTCCGTTGGACACCACCCCGGTGACACCTGGTTAACAGAGGTGAGACTTCCAGCCCCAGAAATTATGGCCCAGCTAAACAGCTACCATAAAACAACCTCGAAAGTGATTTCGCAGGTCTGAGGTCTGTGACCTGTCTTGCTGGCCGGCTGACAACACATGCCCAGCTCCATGGTGGAAGCAGAGGTAGTTGGAGCTCGAGGAGCCCTGGGTGGGCGCCAGGCCTGCAGCCCCAGCTGGCAAGGTCATCACTGGCACACGTCCACTTGGAATTATACCTCGCTGAGCCAAGGTTCTTAGGAGGGGGCTGCTCACCTGGTTTGGCCCCTCTGGCTTCCGAAGTCTGGCTGCAGAAGTCAGGTGGGGCCACGACGGCCAGGTAGACACCCCGTGACTCCTCCCGGGGAGCATGCTGGTGATTCAGGCTCTTTGGAGATGAGAAGAGAATTTGATGGGAGCAATGGAGCCCACAGCAGACCCTGGGTGGTGCAAACAGCCAACCTGCTGGACTGCTAACCGAAAGGTTGGAGGTTCAAGTCCACCCAGAGTACCTAGGAAGAAGGCCCTGGTGATCTACTTCTGAAAAATCAGTCATTGAAAACCCTATGGAGCACAATTCTTTGACACACATGGGGTCACCATGAGTCAAGATCGACTCAGTGGCAACTGTTTTCGTTCGTTTGTTCATTTTGTTTTGTTTTTATGGAGCCCACAGCCTAGAAAGGGCACCTGTCTATCTGATCTACCAAAGCAAGAATCTCAACAATAGTTAGTCTATGGAACACAGTCTGTGCAGCGATCAGCTTTGACTGGACTCTGAGCAAAACTTTCAGTCCCTCCTTTCTGAGGGTTGGGTAGGAGAGATGCTATGGCCGGGACAATTGAGAGGCTCGTCTCTGCTCTGGGTCAGCCTCCTGGGTGCTGCTGGTCCCAGGATGAGCTTGCATGCCCCATTTTGCACAATTTGCACAATTTTCAGGCGTTGCTCCTGCTGTTGTTCTCAGTTCACTCTGAGTGCCAAGTGTTTATCAAGAGCTGTAAACAGCGTGACCAGCCATTCCAGTTTGCCTGGAACCAAGGGGTTTCCTGGGACACAAGACTTTTAGTGCTAAATCCAGTAAAGTCCCGGGCAAACCAGGATGAGTTGGCCACCCTAGCCTGGGAGGCAGGAGGTGTTTACGCCACCTCCTTTGGTAGGAAGTCTCTTTCAGTTAGGGCTCCAATTTGAAAATGCCTCTACTCTACCATGTTGCAGGAGCATGGACGCCAGAGCACTTCCTGTGTAACACCATTAAGTGTTCCCTGGCTGCTTCCAAGTCTCAGGGGATGTTTTCTCACCTCTTGTCCTTCCGAAGTTAGGCTGCCCAGCATGTTACTGTCCATGGCTACTCTCAGTCCTCAACAACAAGGGACTAGCACCCAGGGGACCCTATTCCATGGGTGACTGGTCTTCGCAAGATACCAGTCCTCTCACCTGATATAAGAAGAGATGGAGGCCAGAGAGAGAACAAGACTTGCCCAAGGTTTCTGAGTGAGTTATCCACAAAATAGGGGCTAGACCCCTGGTCTCTGGCCTCCTAGCCCACCCCACGCCCAGGCCTGGCCCCAGCAGACCTCCCCACACTCTTGTTCCAGGAAGCTGGGCTGACGTTCAGTTCAGCTGAGGTCGTTGAGAACTTGGTGGCTGCTGATGTCACATGAGCCTCTGCTCCTCATCAATGCAAATGCCCCCAGCTGGCCTCACCGCCAAACTAGCAATCTTCCGAACACCGTGCCTCAAGGAACAAAGGTCCACTCCAGCCTCTCAGGTGGGAAAGGGATCTCATTAAGGCCTGGCAGCCGACATGGGGGCCAAGGTATTGTTTTTAATGGAAAAACACGAATTCACTGTGATGTGTCAGATGAAAGGCTTTATCCAGAGGAATTAATCGGATTGCTACTGGCCTTCAGCTGTGCAGCCTCTGACTTCACAGCCTCGGAGAAGTCACGAAGCAGGGCCTGGAAATTGGTTCATTTCTCTCTCTGGTGTTTAATGAAGGCCCAGACAGCTGGCGCGCGGTGTCCCCTCCCGGGGATGGTTGTGAATTACCTCTCACCTGCATCACGCCAACGACTCTGAGCAGCACCTGCCCGCCTCCACTCCGCGCACTCATCCATCTCACACACACCGCCAGGTTGATCATCCACAAACCCAGCTCTGGTCACGAACGGCCAGGCTCAGTGGCCTTCTGGGGCTGCCCACCGCATCTGGAACAACGTGCAGCCCTCCACATCCCCGGGGCTGAGGTTTCAGCAAACTTTAACTTTTTATTGGGGTGTAGTTACACAGCCGGAAAAATGTCCATGTCATAGGGGTGGATCTAGGATTTTCACAAAGTGAGCAGCCCTGCCTTTCAGCCAGATCAAGACACAGAACCTGGCTGTGCCCTGAAGCCCCTTGACCATACCGCTCTTCCGGTTGGAGCCCCCCACATCCCAGGGCTGATTCCTAACTTTATATACTGTTTTAGGGCCCATTTTTGTATTTTTATACATGAAATCATACAGCATACAAAAAAGTACCCAACGTGCTTTAGCATGTCAGCTCCCACTTCTACTTCTGCTTGTCCCTCTTGATGGGAAATAGAACAAGCCCCAGACAGGCCCCCATGAGGCGCCCTCCCTCCGTGCGTTTTCAATCCTTCAGTTCTGACAACCAAATGAGGGCCCCCTCCTCCAGGGAGCCCCTATATATCCCTCTATTAGGGATTAAATTGTGCCCCCCCTCACCCAATATGTGTTGAATTCCTGGCACTTGTCCTTGGGGTTGTGACCCTGTTCAGGAATAGGGTTTTCTTTTGTTACATTAATGGGGTCTTAACCAGTGTAGGGTGAATCCTAAACCTAATCACTTCTGAGTCACAAGAAGAACAGAACAGACACAGAGAGACACAATGGGGGGTGGGGAGAAGACAGATTCCGTGTGAGCATCATCTACAAGCCAAGGAACACCAAGGAATGAAGAAGGAATGCCAAGGAACCAAGGAACACCCCAGGCTACTGACAAGGAAAGAATCAACACAGCCGAGACCCTGATCTGGACTTTTAGCCTCCGGAACTGTGAGAAAATAAATTTCTGTTCTTTAAAGCCACTCACTTGTGGCATTTGTGTTACAGCAGCACTAGGAGGCTGTCTTAGTCATCTAGTGCTACTATAACAGAGATACCTCAAGTGGCTGGCTTTAACAAAGAGAAGTTTATTCTCTTACAGTCCAGTAGGCTACAAGTCCAAATTCAGGGTGTCAGCTCCAGGGGAAGGCTTTCTCTTTACTGTCGGCTCTGGAAAGTCTTTGTCATCAATCTTCGCGTGGTCTGGGAGCTTCTCTGTGCAGGAACCTCAGGTCCAAAGGACACACTTTGCTCCAGGCACTGCTTTGTTGGTGGTATGAGGTTCACATGTGTCTCTGCTCACTTCTCTCTTTTATATCTCAAAGAGATTGGCTTAAGACACTATCCAATCTTGTAGACCTCATCAGTATAACTGCCGCTAATCCATTGTATTACATCATAGTGATAGAGTTTACAACACATAAGGAAATCACATCAGATTACAGAATGGTACACAATCACACAATACTGGGAATCATGACCCAGCCAAGTTGACAGATATTTTTGGGGGACACAATTAAATCCATGACAGAGGCTAAGACACCCCCCTACTGAGAACCACTCAGCCCCTCATGTCCCATTCAAATCTCCTGTTTGACGCTGAGCTGCTCAGATGTGGGGCATGTCCTCCCTGGACCCCAGCACCTGGCCAAGGGGCTGCCACACAGGGGACACCAGACATGTCTGTGGAACGTGCCCATGAATGGATGCGACTGGCCCCAGTGGCCGAGGCTCCCACTTCTTCCCACATTTTTGGCTTATCCTGTTGGCTCACCATCATGGCTGTGGATTCCAGTGGTGCTGAAGAGCCTCCTGGGAGAGAAAGGAGGGGCCACAGAGAGAAGGGTGGCTGGGAAAGGAGAGGGCAGTTAAAGTTTTAGAGTGTCTAAAACACCAGATGCCGTGGAGTTGACTCTGACTCCTGGTGCCCCTATGTGTGTCAGAGTAGAATTGTGCTCCGTAGGGTTTTCAAGGACTGATTTTGGGGAAGTAGATTGCCAGGCCTTTCTACTGAGGAGCCTCTGGGTGAACTTAAACCTCCCTCCCTTCAGTTAGCAGCCAGGTGTGCAAACGGTTTGCACCACCCAGGGACGCCTGTGTACCAGGTCTTGAGGGGCACCTCACCACGGTTCCCTGGCTCAGCAACCCCCTTAGATGAGTTTGGGTTCCCTAAACAGGCTGTGTGGTCTTGTGCAGGTTACTGAAAATCTCTGAGCCCTGATTCCTCCTCTGTAAATGGGGATCATGAGACCCACCTTGCAGGGCTGTGTGGATCTGTGATAGTGAGGCCAAGACCCAGCCCAGGCTTCGGTCCCCCAAGGTCCCACTAAGTCACAGCTATGATTACTGGCTGTATGTCTCACCTGTGTCTCATCTTGAAGGAGAGAGGAAAGTCCAAATAGGTCTTTCAACCTTGGAGGAAGCTCAGGAAGTGGCCCCCAACAGCCTCTCCAGTTTCCTTGAGGGGCTTCAGAACTCATTGCTCACCTTGTAGACCCGGCCAAGTATGGCCCGGCTGAAACGCCCCTTGAAGCTCCCACAGGAGAACAAGGGCCACCCATTTTCTTCAACCCTTGTAGAAGACGAGAGTGCTTGGGAGGGACAGAGTCAAGCCAGCTCAGGACCTCACAGCCCCCACTGGTCTTGCATGCCCAGAGGTGTGGCTGTCCCCCTGAGGAAGGGATGTACTGGGACTGCCCAGGGCCTGCTGAGAGCACTCAGACTCCACGTGGCACAGGCCAGGCTCCGGCTTACATTCACGTGCTAAGTGAGCCAGGTCTGTGGGGCTCGGAAGATGGTTTCTAAGGCAGCTTCTCTCCAGCACACCCTCTGTGAGTGACAGCAAGGACTGAGAGCACTCCAGAGTCCCATCTTCCTCCGTGGACCTTCCTCTGCACTTGGGTGGTGAAGATGCTTCTGGGAGAAGCCTTCAGCTACTCCCAGAAAGACCCCTGACACTTCCAGTCAGTGGAGAGGGCAACAACAGTGGATAGCATTGGAACAGCAGTTGCTCACTTGACAAAAATTACATAAGTTAGTTCCTTACTGAATACCAAAGTAATTTTCTAATAAGACTAACCCATACCAAACCAAACCCGTTGCTGTTGAATTTATTCCAACTGATAGTAACCCTATAAGGCAGAGTAGAACTGCCCCACAGGGTTTCCAAGGCTGTAATATTATCAAGAGGGACCAGTCCCTGGAGAAGAACATCCTGCTTGGTAAAGTGGAGGGTCAGTGAAAAAGAGGAAGATCCTCGGCTGCAACAATAGGCTCAAGCATAACAATGATTGTGAGGATAGCGCAGGACCAGGTAGTATTTCATTCTGTTGTATACAGGGTCTCTATGAGTCAGAACTGACTCGAAGGCACCTAAAAACAACAATATTTCCTGAAGAAGACCATCAGGTCTTTTCTCCAGTGGCGTGGTTGGTGGTTTCCGTTAGCTAATGCTTAACCACTGCACCACCAAGCCTTCTTAAAAAGACTAAGGGTGTTATAAATTATAAAATAACTAAGTGTTAGAGGGTACATTGCAATGGATCACTTCCATATGGCCTTTCTAGTCATGACCTTGTAACTCCCAATAAGTGATTGGATGGGACTATGCAAATAAGATGCTTGTGGCCTATCAAGGGGATTGGACAGCTTACTAATAATGCAAATAAGGTGCATGACACCCTTGTGGGGGTTACTGTTGTTGTTAGGTGCTGTCGAGTCAGTTCCTACTCATAGTGACCCTATGTACAACAGAAAAAACACTGCCCTGTCCTGTGCCATCCACATAATGGTTGTTATGCTTGCCCATTGTTGCAGCTGCTGTGTCAATCCATCTCACTGAGGGTCTTCCTCTTTTTCACTGACCCTCCACTTTACCAAGCAGGATGTCCTTCTCCAGGGACTGGTCCCTCCTGATAACATGTCCAAAGTATGTGAGATGAGGTCTCGCCATCCTTGCTTCTAAGGAGCATTCTGGCTGTAGTTCTTCCAAGACAGATTGGTTTGTTCTTTTGGCAGTCCATGGTACATTCAATATTCTTTGCCAACGCTGTAATTCAAAGGCATCAATTCTTTTTCCAATCTTCCTTATTCATTGTCCAGCTTTCGCATGCATATGAGGTGATTGAAAACACCATGGCTTGGATCAGGCACACCTTAGTCCTCAAAGTGACATCTTTGCTTTTCAACACTGTAACGAGGTCTTTTGCAACAGATTTGCCCAGTGCAATGCATCATTTGATTTCTTGACTGCTGCTTCCATGGGCGT
The DNA here is from genome assembly GCF_000243295.1 of Trichechus manatus latirostris. Classification (NCBI taxonomy): domain Eukaryota; kingdom Metazoa; phylum Chordata; class Mammalia; order Sirenia; family Trichechidae; genus Trichechus; species Trichechus manatus. The sequence continues at coordinate 10,922,404 of NW_004443981.1, forward strand.
TGATTGTGGATCCAATTAAAATGAAATCCTTGACAACTTCAATCTTTTCTCTGTTTATCATGATGTTGCTTATTGGTCCAGTTGTGAGCATTTTTGTTTTCTGTATGTTGAGGTACAATCCATATTGAAGGCTTTGATCTTCATCAGTAAGAGCTCAAGTCCTCTTCACTTTCAGCAAGCAAGGTTGTGTCATCTGCATAACACAGGTTATTAATGAGTCTTCCTCCAATCCTGATGCTGTGTTCTTCTTCATATAGTCCAGCTTCTTGGACTATTTGCTCAGCATACAGATTGAATAAATATGGTGAAAGTATACAACTCTGACAAACACCTTTCTTATTTTAAACCATGCAGTATCCCCTTGTTCTGTTTGAACGACTGCCTCTTGGTCTATGTACAGGTTCCTCATAAGCGCAATTAAGTGTGGAGGTGGAACCATGCAAATAAGGTGTATGGAACACTAATGAAGGGATTGGTTAGTTTTTCCATCCACTAGGCTTAAAAGAGAGCCAATCCCAGAGCAGAGGGTGGGCCTCACTACCACCAAGAAGAAGAGATGGGAGCACAGTGTGTCTTTTGGACCCAAAGTCCTGGAGCTGAAAACCTCATAGACCCAGGAGACAGAGAGAGAGAGTTGTAACACCAGAGGTGATGCAAGATGGTGAGAAGCAGTGGCAGAGATATGGCAGCAGCAGTACCAGGATACCGGCACGAGACGGCACAGGAGCCAACCCATGAAGTCAGAGAGCTGCGTGCCTTCTGGCAGGAGGCTTCCTGGTGGAGTGGGATGCTCCTGGGCACCCAAGGTGGGCTAAAGAGCTTTGTAACACTTGCCTGAGCAGGGCAGAGGTTGGTCTGGCCCAAGAGCCTCGAGAAGCCAAGGGGCTGAGGGCTAGGGAGAGGCTTGCCCTGACCGAGGAACTGTATCCTGAGTCGTTTCTGATCCCGAGTTGTAAACTGCTACTTCCCTAACAAACCCCATAACTGTAAGTATGGTCTGTAAGTTCTGTGTGGCCATTACAATGAATTATCGAACCCAGCAGAGAAGTAGAGAGTGCCGTGGGAGGGACAGCTGGTGTCAAAACTGGTAAAAAGTTTGGAGAGGGGAGGTATGTCTGATCTTCATCTCATAGGAATCAGCCTTGAGTTGTTGATCTTGATTCTGTCTCCTTCCCCTTACGAAGTTAGAGGAGGCCAGACGCCCACGCATCACCGTTTTTTACAGAGGGAAAATGTTAGACTCTTGGGTGGGGGGAAACCTTCCTAAGCAAGAAGCAAAACCGAGAAAGCAACAAGGGAAACATGATAACCACCGTGACTATGTGAAATGGCTGGACCTCTGTGAGCTGCAAGGCACACACACTGCAGTTAAAAGACAAATGACAGGCTGGAGAAAATATTTGTGACATTCTTGAGAGACAAAAGGGTAATACCCTTAATAAACAAAAGACTCCTACAAATTAATTAGAAATCATTCTCCATAGAAAAACGCACAAAGGGTCTGAATAGGCAGTTCACAGGAGGGTAGTAAAAATAGCAGTAAACGTGAAGAGCCCCTCAATCAGGGACGTTTGAATGACACAAGGGAACCAAGAGGTTGTGTTTTTGTTGCCTCAGACACGGGCCCAAACCTGGGCACCTAATAACATCCCACGCTAATAGGGTGGTGGAGTGGGTGCCCCAGGCGGCAATGTTTTGGGGAGGGAGCTTTGGCGGAATATTCTGGGATGTAAAAGGCACCTACCCCCTGATGCAGCAACTCTTCTTCCAGGGAGCTGGTAGTATTCGAAAGATGCCTTTTTCTGTCTTGGCAGGACCTACCCTGTTACTCCCTCCTTGCCCATCTTACAAGCTTTCACCTTAAAAAAAAGTTACCGTCGAGTCGGACGACCTCATGTGTGCAGAGTGGAACTGCTCCACAGGGTTTTCAAGGCTGTGATCTTTCAGAAGCAAATTACCAAGCCTATCTTCTGAGGAGCCTCTGGGTGGGTTTGAACCGCCAGCCTTTCGATTACTAGTCCAACACTTAACCATCTGCACCCTCCAGGGACTCTAAGAGGCCTCATCGACGATCGAACACATGATCTCTGGTTTACAAAACCACTTCATTAACCATCGAGATATAATCTGACCTTAGAGCCCATAAAAATGGAGTAAGCCGCCCCGGCATGCAAATGGTAGACACGAGGTGGGGGAGCTTTGCTCATGCTGGTCTAGGCCCCACCCGTCTGGGGCCGAAGTCTCCTTCTGAGCTCCCGCAGACCTGGTTTTCTGGCCCTAGCCAACCACCACCCACTTGATCCTGAGTAGGGGTGCAAGGCCAGGACCCCAGCGAGTGCAGGGCCTCTTGGGGGCTGTGTGCGTGTATCTGCGCCTCGATGCCTCACTGGCTTTCAGGAGCCCTGGAGTTGTAGTTAGAGCTGCAGAGAGGAGGCCTGGCTGGGGTTTGGGGGACAGGGTCTGGGGTGAGCCCCCTTGTCTCATCATTGCCATCTCCGGGGTTGGAGTGTCCTGCCCCACCAGCCCTCCCTCTCCTGCCAGCTGCAGTCTCTTGGGAAAGATCCAGTGTCCTTCCTTCCTGCCCTGTGGCCACTGTGCTTCCCTGCCCATGGGCACAGCCCTGAGAGAAACCAGGAAGTGGCCAGGCATCTCTTCCACTGCAGGCCTGGTGCTGAGGCTATGCCTGGCTCCGGGCTGGGAAGAGAGGGCTGCCTTGTGTCCTCCTGCCCCTCGCCAAGACCGTAGCCTGGGGAAGAGGCTGCCCTTTCGCCCCCTACAGCAGCTCACCATGCCCCAAGGGGCAGAGAGCAGGGCTGCTGGGGGTGGGGAGGGAGCCTGGCCCCCTGCCTGCATGCTCCCACCTGGAACCTGGGGGGGTGGGAAAGGTGCGCCCAGGGGAGTGACCCCTGCACCCTGGCGGCCAGACCCCATACCTGGCAGCGTCTTTGGCAAGGCCACCCCAGCTAGCTGGCAATCCCCCAAAGCTGGGCACCAGGCCTGCCAAGAATGGGAGAGGATGGACAAAGAAGAGAGGAGGGCATAAGCCCCTTGGCTCGCCAGGGCAGCTGGAGAGAGGATGAACGAGGACTCGCCTGCCGAGAGATGCCACAGGAGGTGATCTGAGAGCTGGGCAGGTGTGACCCAGCTGGTGGACCGGCGAGGGGCCAGGCAGCAGTACAGCACAGGCACAGCTGGGAGGGGGCGATGGGCCGGCATGTGCAATTCCTCTCGTTGTAACAAATCACCACTAACCTGGAACACACACATTTATTATCTTACATTTCTGGAGGCCAGAAGTCCAAAATGGGCCTTAAGGGATTAAAATCAAGGTGTCAGCAGAGCCTGTGCTGAGGCTCCGGGGGAGAGTCCGCTCCTTGCCTTTCCCAGCTTTTAGGGGCGCGGCATTCCTCTGCTCGTGGCCCCCCACACCCTGACCTCTGCCCCCATCCCATCTTCCTCTCTGACCCTCCTGCCTCCCTCTTCTAAGCGCCTCTGTGAGTACACGTAGGGCCACCTGGCTGATGTAGGATAATGTTCCTTAACTTGATCACATCTGCAAAGTGCTTTTTGTCATGTGAGGTGACACGTTCATGGTTTCTGGGGTTGAGGACCTGGATGTGTTTGGGGGTCGGATTTGCCGACCACAGAGGGGTCCTGGAAGGAGGGCAGGCAGGAAGGGAGCTGGCGAGGCTGTGGGGGCTCATTGGAGACGGCCTTGAGGCAGCCCTGGGGGCCACTGGAGCATTGAGCTTGGCACCCTGCCAAGAGCCCCCTGGAGCCACAGGTCCTGCTGGTTGGCGGGATGCGGGTTGGGGGCCCCCTGAGTGGCTGTGGCCCTGGAAGCGGGTGGTTCTGGGTGAGCCCGAGCAGTGGTGAGTGGCAGCTGGGCTGGGCTGGGCCCCTGCTTGCCCTGCGCCATGGTGCCGCTGGAAACATATGCTTTACATTAAGGCTGCAGGCGTGTTTTCCATCCCCGCCTGGCACGGTGGACGCAGGCTGCAAGTCGTCCTGGCGCAGATTCCGATCCTGTGAGCTCGGGTTGATGAGGGGGTTAGCGTGAAATCAGCATCCCCAGCATGGCAGGCAAGGGTCACTTTCCACAGAAGAGTTCACGCCAACCCTCCCGGCTGGGAAGGTACACCAAGGTCACCAGTGGGATGGGACTCAGCTGGTGGAAGGCTCTGGGCTGGGCCTGAGTGTGGGGCCCCTGCCCCCTCTTGTTTATCTTTGCCTGTTCCTTTGCCTTAGAATGCAGCCCTTGGGTGGTACAAATGGTTAACGCGCTCGGCTGCTAACCAAAAGGTTGGTGGTTCAAGTCCACCCTGAAGCACCTCAGAAGAAAATCCTGGCAGTCTACTTCCAAACAATCATCCATTGAAAACTACATGGGGCATAGTTCCACTCTGACATACATGGGGTTGCCATGAGTCAGAGCCAACTCGACAGCAACTGGTTTGATATTTTTGAGGTTTACCTTAGGAAGTCTCAGATACCCTGGTGGCATAGTGGTTAAGAGCTACGGCTACTAACCAAAAGGTCAGCAGTTCGAATCCACCAGGTGCTCCTTGGAAACCCAATGGGGCAGTTCTACTCTGTCCTATAGGGTCACTATGAGTTGGAATAGACTCGACAGCAATGGGTTTGGTTTTTTGGTTTTTAGTAAGTCTCTGGCCTTCAGCTTTCTCCACTGGGGCTCTGGCCAAAGGTTGAATATGTCCAGATTCCATCTGCAGATATTCAGGCTATACTGGGACCCAAGGAAGCCTCTGTTCTTTCAGTCTTAGGAGAATTCATCAAGGCCCTCATCAACAACCCATCATGCTGACCATGGTGCCTGGGATCCAGCCCCAAGGGAGAGGTTCCTGCTTCCTTCGCCTTGTCCAGCGTGACTTTCAAACCCTTTTCTTCATCCTGTGTCCTGCCCTGGCCTAGTGGCCACCCCCACCTCCCACTGATCCATTCCGCCCACCTCCACACTCTTCTCTACCCTCCGTGTCGCCCTCCAGCCTTCCTACCAATCAGCCTTTCCTGCCCAGAGCACCATCTTTCAGCAGTGGCCCTCAATGCCTAGGTAATCCCTCCACGGCCTCCACCGCCTTGATCCTGTCCACTTTGTCCTGCACCAAAGGCAGTCCTGCCCACGCTTCCTGCCTTGCATGTTCAGCCCTCCCACCCATGTTCATGGATTCCTCCTACACTCCAGGCCTGCACAAGGAGCTAGGGACACAAACTCTGGTCCTTGTGGAGAGATTTGAAACCACCGTGACTGTCTTAGTCACGAAATGCTGCTGTAACAAAAATACCACAAGTGTGTGGATTTAACAAATGGAAATTCATTTTCTCACAGTTTTGGAGTCTGAATTCAGGACGTCAGCTCTAGAGGAAGGCTCTGGGGGAAAGGTCCTTGTCTCTTTTCAGCTTCTGCTCCTCGGTGCCTTGGTGATCTTCATGTGGCATGCCATCTGTCTTCCCCCACCTGTGCTTGCTTCTGTGTCTAATCTGCTCTTTTTATATCCCGGAAGTGACTGACTTAAAACACATCGTACACTGATATGGCCTCATTAACGTAACAAAGAAAACTGTATTCCCAAATGGGATTATATCCACAGGTAGAGGAGTTGGTATTCCAACACATACTCTGCAGAGACACAGCCCAATCCATAACAGTGACATCCAAAACCACCTGCTCACTGTTCCCTAAATCGTGCTCTGAGGACTTTGTCTCAGGGATTTTGTCTTTGCTGTTCCGTCCCCAGGGATGCCTTTCCTCTAGCTCCACTTCTGAGTCCTACCTGGCCTTTGTTGCTGGACACACTTCTCTGAGTCTTTTCTGGAACTGGCTCGTTGCCACTTCCCATGCATTCTGTCCCTCCTAGGTCTCAGGGTTTGTACCCTAGACATGGCAGTGAATACTCACGGTCTTGCAGGACAGCTAGGCATTGGGGCTTCTCTATCCACCCCAGCCTGCAGCCCAGCTCAGCTGACCAGTGTTGGCTCCCCCGCAAGAGGTCAGTTTGGGAAATTGTGAGTTTGAGAGTGAGCCTTGGTGCCTAGAACTGCTCCTCGTTCTGGAAGGTGCTCCCCACAGTTCTGGAATGAAAGAATGAATTGTGAATGCCATCAAAAGTGGACAATGCAGCCCTGAGCCCCAGCTGGGGCACAGGACTGTTCCCAGGTTGTGAGTGCTTGAAGGAGGGAAGCTGGTAAAGACCTCATAGAGAAGGGGACATTTGAGCTGGGTTGTAAAGGATGCACAGGAGTCTATGAGAGGGAGAAGTGGAGAAATTAGTGCCCAAATGAATGTGTCTCCCTGTAGACCAGAAGTCAGCAAACTATGAGCCAGGAGCCAAGTTCAGTTCAAGACCTATTTGTATATGGCCCATGAGCTAAGAACGGTTTTTACATTTTTAAAGGCTTGTATAAAAAAAAAAAAAAAAAAAAAAAAGCTATGAAACAGAGACCATATGAGTCCTGCAAAGCCTAACATATTCACCCTCTGGCTGTTTATAGACAAGTGCGTCAAGCCTTTCTGCACACGGGGATGGCTGCATGTGGGAATATCCCTTGAGCAGGAGCCGGGAGGGGGTGGGTGACCAGGAGCTTGAGCTGTTCGGCACGTAGGGGAAGGAGCCCTGGACACAGAGCCACCACCTACCACCAGGGCCAGCCCCTGCCCCTCTCTGGCCTCTGCTCTCGGAGGGAAGTGGGGGGCAGGGTGCTCAATGAGCTCATGTCTGTCATGGGGCCCCCGCCTCTGCAGCCAGATCCGTGACCTGTGGGCCTGGGTGGAAGAGGACTCCCACACTCCTTTCTAAATTAGCCGTATTTTCCACCGGCTGGCTGGGTCTGGAGGGACCCAGCAAGATGATGTTCCAAGCTTCGTAACGTTTTAGCTCTAATGAGCTGGAATTCTGGTGGTTTCTTGTAATCCCACTGTGTTTACCCCAATCAGCGATCAAAGATTGCCTGGGATGGTTGTCATTTTTCTTGTGATTAGTTCGCTGGCAGCCCAGACTGTTTTCCAGGAAAGAATACTCTTCCCCCATCTCTGCCTCTGCTAGCAGCATCCTCGGAGGCCCTGGGACCCCGGACAGAGCCGCAGTCGCAGGGGTGGGCTCGGAGCCTCCTGAGCAACTCTGCCCCCATTGCGTCCCGTGATAAAGCCGCCGTGTCCACTGGGCAGTGAGCTTCCTGAGGACAGGGGCCCTTTCTTCACTTCTGTCTTCGTTGGGCCCCCCAGAAGCAGACCCGGAGACAAGACTGCAAGTGCTACAGGTTCTTGGGAAGCTGAGCCCAGGAAACACCCACAAGGGGGCCATGGTTGCATCGCCAAGCAAGTTACCACTGGCGGCAAAGGAGGTGGGGACCCTGGGGACCTCCGGGAGCCAGCATGGAGCCCGTGCTCAGAGTGACGCCTCCTGGGCAGAGAGAGAGCTGGCATATTTGCACTGCAGCTCCCAGGCTGCTCCCCAAGCTGTTACCAGTTGCTATTGCATAAACTCCAACTTATGGCAAACCCATGTGTGTCAGAGTAGAGCTGTGCTCCTTAGGGTTTTCAATGGCTGATTTTTAGAAAGTAGATTGCCAGGTCTTTCTTCGGAGGCACCCAGCCCATGGCCACATGCATGTTCAGCCCTCAAAGAGGCTGGGTGGCCAATGACTCCCCGCTTAACAGTTAAGGAAATAGCCAGGGTCCTGGGAGCACACACACGGGGCTGTCCCCTGGCCATCCTGCCTGTCTGCTCTGTGTGGGGCTCCCGACACCAGGAGGCCTGTGACCCGGCGAGCCCATGGTTTCTCTGTGTCTTGTTCTCCAGTGCTCCGTGTGGCCCTGTGCATACGGAAGGTGCTCAGTAAGCGTGTGCTGAGTTCTGAGGTATTGTGTGGTGTCCTGGGTCAGGAGCATGCAGGAGGGCCAGGCTGGGGGCTTTGGGTATTGAGGTGACTTCTGGTGTGCCATGGGGACTAGGCACGGCATTGGATTTGGCAGGCGTTAAACTTGGCAGGGGTTGTAAAACTCCTCTGGCTGGAATGCAGGGCTCCTAGGAGTATTTATGGCCTCAGCACCCACTGTGCCACTCAGGGACCTGGGCAGAGGGGAGTACCTGGGGGCCAGGGGAAGGTTGAGTTGGATTTTTGGCCTTGGCCCCAGTGCACCAACTCTGTGGGGTCAATGCCCTCTGTCCTTCTTGGCCAGGGTCCCAGCTTGGGAGAGCTCGCCTTCTGTGATAATGCTTGGTCTGTGCAGCAGCTGTGGGGATCAGGCACAAACGGTTAAGCACTCAGCAACTAGCCAAAAGGTTGGTGGTTCAAACCACCCTCCTTCCAGAGGCGCCTAGGAAGACAGGCCTGGCGATCTGCTTCCAAAAGTTCACAACCTTGAAAACCCTATGGAGCAGTCCTGCTCTGCACATGTAGGGTTGCCGTGAGTTGGCATCAACTATGCAGCAACTAACAAAAACAGCAACCCCATTTCACAAGTGACAATGCTGAGGTGACCTTGCTCAGGCCCCAGGGCTGGGGAGTGACCTGGCTGCACAGGCAGTGGTCCTGGAAGAAATGCTGGCCCCTCCTCCTGCCTCGGTTATGTGTGCTGCCTAACACCCTCAAACTGAGTGGTTAAAGAAAATACCCATTTTACATCTCCCAGTTTCCCTGAGTTGGGAGTCTGGCACGGCTGAGCTGAGTCCTCTGCTCAGGGTCCCACAAGACTACAATCAAGGTGCTGGCTGGGCTACATTCTCATCTGGAGACTCAACTGGGGAAAACCCTGCCTCCAAGCTCATTGAAGTTGTTGGCAGAATTCATTTCCTGTAGCTGTAGAACTCATGGCCACTTACTTGCTTCTCCAAGACCCAAAGGAGAAAATTTTTGACCTCAGGGTTTTCACCTGATTATGTCAGGACCACACAGTATAAAATTCCTTCTGATTAACTCAAAACCAACTGATTTGGAATCTCAATTACATCTGCAAAGTCGATTCCCTGTTGCCATAATCTACTGATTAGAAGTAAGTCACAGGTCCCACCCACACTCAAAGGGAGGGGTTATACAGGACATGGACACCAAAGGGTGATGTTTCCCTTTCCAGCTTGCCTGCCCTATGCCCTTTAGCAAGTCGCTTCCCTCTCTGGGCCCAGGTTACCCTGCTGTGTGGTGCAAGGTGGCAAACCATTGTTATGGATTGAATTGTGTCCTTCAAAATGTTTGTCAAATTGGCTAAGTCATGATTCTCAGTATTGTGTGGTTGCCCACCATTTTGTGATCTGATGTGATTATCCTGTGTTGTAAGTCCTAACCGCTATGATATTAATGAGGCAGGATTACAGGCAGTTAGGTTAATGAGGCAAGACTCAATCTACAGGATTAGGTTGTCTTGAGTCAATATCTTTTGAAATATAGAAGAGAGAAGCGAGCATAGAGGAGAGGGATCTCCTATCACTAAGAAAGAAGAGCTGGGAGAGGAACACGTCCTTTGGACCTGGGGTCCCTGTGCTGAGAAACTCCTAGACCAGGGGAAGATTGATGACAAGGACCTTCCTCCAGAGCTGACAGAGGGAGAAAGAATTCTCCTAGAGCTGATGCCCTGAGTTCAGACTTGTAGCTTACTAGACTGTGAGAGAATAAACTTGTTTGTTAAAGCCATCTACTTGTAGTATTTCTGTTAGAACAGCACTAGATTACTAAAACACGATACTGCCCAGAGAGGGAATGCCTCTGAGACTCCAGTGGTGACTGTGGGTGGGAATATGGTGGCCGGAAGTCAGAGGGAAGGACAGACAGGCAGCAGAAGAGACCTTGCTTCCACATCTGCCTGTCCTCTCTCTCCCAAGGCTTGGGCTGTTTTCTAGGGGGGAACAAAAAACAAAAAAACTGTAATTTCTCCTCTTTCTTTAAAAGAAAAGGCCAGCAGTGAGCCAGCAGTGGGAGAATCTGGAAGAAAGCCTATGGAAAAATGTAGGGACTGCTGCAAGATGCCAGCCTGTTCTCAGGGTGGGTGCAGAGTCCCCGAGCCTGATGTGATGGGGGAAGACGTGGCTTGTGGGCTCCAAGAGATGAGACCCTTACCTCAGCCACTCATGTCCCTGGGAGCCCTTACGCAGGCCCACGGCATGGCTCGTGTGTTGGCCAGTGCCTCACTGACCTCCACCTGCGGGCTCATGAGGCCAGCAATATGCTCCACATTTTAAAAAGCCTGCCCACTCCACAGGCCCTGAGCAGTGCTGGCCTCCAGCCCCAGCGTGGCTGACCAACATTTTGGAAAAAGTGAAGTCAGGAGCGTGTTCTGCCCTTTGCCTTTGTGTGGGAGAGCCTGGGGGTGGAGGCTGGCTTGAGAAAGGAGCTGAGCCGTGGGGCACAGGGGACTCATGGAGTGAGGGCTTCCTGGAACTCAAATCCCAAAGTCCATGGAGATGGGGGCTGCAGCTCACCCCGGGCCAGGCGGCTCAGGGCTCGGGGCATACTTCCGCCTAGAGAAGTGTTCCTCTTTATAAGCACACTCCACCTTGTTAAATTTTACAGCAACAGGAAACTTGTAACCTCACTTGGTAATTGCACAGGCCTGGAGAAGTCACACCATGTACATGTCCAGTGGCTGGTGGGAACTGGGTGAAGGGAAGAGTTCCAGCCACCTTTGGAACCTGCAGGGCAGGGATAGCAAGGTCCTCAGCTGTGGGCACATCAGGGGCCTGGAGGGCCAATCAGAACCATGGCTCCATGCCAGACCCCCCCCAACAACACACACACACACTCATACACATACACTCTCACACACATACACGCACTTGTGCTCACACACACACACTGCTACAACCCTTTCCCACACTCTCACATATACACACACACTCTCACACATACTCACACACTCACACACATTCTAATACATTCACATACACTCATACACATTCACACTCATGCACACTTACACAGTGCTCTCATACATTCACACACTCGCATGGACTCACACACTCCTCATGCACACTCACACACAGTGCTCTCATACACACATTCACACACACTCACATGGACTCACACACTCCAAACACACTCACACACACTCTCACACTCACACTCTCACACACAGCATGGGTCAGTGGCCTCAGTTAGCTCAGATTTCTGTTAGTGGCAGCTAGCTTCAGCTGGCGCCTCTCTGCCCCTTGAACCGTGCGCCTGGCTCCTTGGAGTGTAAGGCCCACGTTACGCTCAGTGCTGAGAGGAGGCCGGGTGTGGCCAGTAGGGTAATGGCCCCCAAAGAAGTCCACATCTTAATCCCAGGACTGTGCACATGTTACTTGCATAGCAAGGGGTAATTAAGTCTGCTAATCAGAAAACCTTAATCTTGGGAGGTTATCCTGGGTTTTCCAGATGGGACAATGTAATCACAGTGTCATGGATTGAATTGTGGCCCCCCGAAAGATCTGTCAGCTTGGCTAGGTCATGATTCCCAATATTGTATGATTGTCTACCATTCTGTAATCTGATGTGATTTCCCTATGTGTTGTAAATCCTATCACTATGGTATAATAAAATGCATTAGCAGCAGTTATACTGATGAAATCTGCAAGATTAGATAGCGTTTTAAGCAAATCTCTTTTGAGATATAAAAGAGAGAAGGAAGCAGAGAGACATGGGAACCTCATACCACCAACAAAGCAGTGCCGGGAGCAGAGTGTGTCCTTTGGACCTGAGGTTCCTGCGCAGAGAAGCTCCTAGACCAAGGGAAGATTGATGACATAGACCTTCCTCCAGAGCCAACAGAGAAAGCCTTCCCCTGGAGCTGATGCCCTGAATTTGGACTTGTAGCCTACTGGACTATGAGAGAATAAATTTCTCTTTGGTAAAGCCATCCACTTGTGGTGTTTCTGTTATAGCAGCACTAGATGACTAAGACACAGCAGGTCCTTAAAAGTAGAAGAAGGAGGCAGAAGAGGTCAGAGAGATGGAGTGTGAGAAGGACTCAGTCCAATGCTGCTGGCTTTGAAGATGGAGGAAAAGGCTGTATTGGTTCCCTAGAGCTGCTGTAAGAAATTGCCACAAACACAGTGGCTTAAAACAACAGAAATTTATTCTCTTACAGTTCTGGAGACCAGGAGTCCAAAATCAAGGTGTCAACAAGGCACACACCCTCTGGAGGGTCTACGGGAGAATCTGTTCCTTATCTCTTCCCGCTTCTGCTGGGGCCAGAATTCCTTGGCTTGTGGCTGCATCACTCCAATCTTCAAGGCCAGTCTCTTCAAATCTCCCTACTCCGTCTCCATACTGCCCCCTCCTCTGTGTGTCAAATCTCCCTCTGCCTCCCTTTTATAAGTATCCATGTGATTGCATTTAGGGGCCACTGGATAATCCAGGGTCATCTCCCCATCTCAAGATCCTTAACTTAATTACACTTGCAAAGACCCTTTATTTTGCCATATAAATTAGCATTCAGAGGGTCCAGGGGTTATATGTGGGTTATATTTGGGTGGTGGTCAGCGGTGGGGGGGAGGGGGCGGTTAATTGTTCAGTCTAACACAAGGGCCAAGAGCCTAGGAATACAGGCCCTCTCTAGAAGCTGGAATGGGCAAGGATCAGATCTCCCCTGGAGCCTCCAGAAGCAACAAGCCCTCCAATGCCTTGACTTTTAACCCAATGAGACCTATTTTAATCTTCTGACCCCCAGAACTATAAGAAAATAAACGTTGTTTTAAGCCACTAAATTTGTGGTAATTTGTTACAGCAGCAAGAGGAAATTAATACACAGAGTATTCAGTGGATGCTCAATAAATGTTTCCCGAGTTGGTTGGGGTGTGGGGGGCAGTTGAGGAAGACCTCAACCATTTGCTAAGAGCTCTGACACTGCCAGAAAGATGAGAACCCCAGAGCCCAGCAGGCGTCTGTAACTCACAGAGGTGAAGGTACTTTCTTCTGAGGTTTCGTCCTCACAGACAGGCTGGAGAATGTGCTTCTTCTCCTGGGGAAGAGTCAACTTCTTGCTGAGTTTGGCAGGTGTGTTTTGTGGAGTGGGACATGAGGGTCTCTGCTCTTGACTAGATGTGTTCACCAGGGAGAGCTCATGACCCACTCTCCGTGAGAAGCCTGGAGGTCAAACACCTGAGCCATCTTTCCAAGTGTGAGTGAGAGACAGCGTGGTGTGAGGAGAAGAGCAGTGTGTGGTTGTAGTTGGAAGACCCCATTTCAGCTGCAAAGCCGGTCTCTCCCTGGCTTCCTTCTCAACACAGAACTCTGGAGTCACCCTAGATCTCCTCATTACCTTAAAATCCCAGAGAGTCTGCTGTAGATCACCACACCCAGAGAAGAAACTTGGGAAGATTATGGATTTGAGGCAGCAGAGCTGAATTTGCGTGGTGGCTGGTCCAGTAATCACATGTGGCCTGACCTCTCTGACCCTCAGTCTCCTCATCTGTAACATGGAGGGAAGCACCCGTACGTCGTCTCTGCTAGGATGTGGTGCACAAGTATGCGGCTCTCGTGATGATGGTGGAAATAATGCTATCACTGTTAAACAAATTCTTTATTTTTTAGGTATCTCTGGGAGAGGAGGAAGTGAGTGCTGTGTGGGGCAAGCAGAGAACAGGCTTTGGATGTGTCCTGCAGGAATGCTTGTGTTGGGCCATGTCCAGAGTCAGGGAGTACTTTAAACAAGGACTAGTCTTTGTTCAGTGATGGATGTGCCCACTGTCTCCACTGCTTCGCCACCACCCATTCCTCAGCACCCCACCAAGCCAGCCACACACAGCCAGCTGGGTCACCAACTGCATTGATGTCACCTAATCCAATGTCCTCACCTCCTTCCTGACCCCCTCAGTCTTCCTTGCTGGCTCACCTTCCTTTCTCACCTATTCATCAGTGATACTCCTTGGGACATTAGCCTTCAGAGTCTCCTCTTCTTGCTGCCCCCATACTCCTGGAGAGATTCTATGTTTCTCACAGACTCCAAATATATAGTGATGAATGAACCCTGCTCTCAAGGGGAGCTCCAGTCTCCAGGGGGGCACCTAGACCTGGAAAGGTAACTGAAGTGCAAAGTGACACAGGCAACAGTGGAGCTAAGGACAGGTATTACGGGAGCATGGAAGAGGTCCCTGACTTCCTGGAGGTGAGTCCAGAAGGAAGAGAAAGAAGTATCTAAGCAGAGATAGTATAATGCTTTATTGAGCAATGACGACTGAGCCACTGTGCTAAGATTTTTTTTATTCATTCAATGACTATTTATTGAAAACCCACTATTTTCTCTTACATTCTTGTCTTTACACACATTATTTAATTTAATAATCATAGTTACCCCATAAGGTCTGTAATCATGGTATCTCAGTAGAGAGAAGTTAAGTGGCTGATCCAACATTACTCAACTAGTAAGTGGCAGAGCCAGGGATTGAACTCAGGTCTGTGTCACTCTCTTTGCCACATGGAGAAGAGGCAGGGAATAGACAATACAAGCTGAAGGAGGATCAGATGCAGAATAGCAATAGCTGAAGAGAGCTGGAGGGGGCAGAGGAACATGCACCCAAACCCACATTCACTCCTCAACCCAAACAAAGATGTCTTGATATGAGCACCGCACTTTAGGAGTCTGTAAATTCTATGAGACTATTTTTAATTTTAATAATTCATTTTAGTAATAATTATTTTATTTTAT
>NW_004443981.1:10937138-10980897 GCF_000243295.1 Trichechus manatus latirostris
CGTGAGGAGTATGCCTCTTAGCTCAAGTAGATACAAGAGACTAAATGGGTAGCTTCTGTCTGGAGGTGAGATGGGAAGGCAGAGAGGGTTAGGAGCTGGTTGAATGGACATGGAGAATCTGGGGTGGAATGGAGGAGTGTGCTGTCACAGTATAGGGAGAGCAGTTAGGGTCACATAACAATGTATGTATAAATTTTTGTATGGGAGACTATCTTGAAATGTAAACTTCATTTAAACTACAGCAATAAAAACAAATTAAAAAGAAAAAGAACTATCTATACGGGATCAAACTGACAACAGCAACTTGCAAGATTAGATAGGAAACTTAGTGGGCACTGAGTTTATGTTAATGGGGAAGGAACAACTCAGAAAAGGAGGGTGAGAATGTTTGCACAACTTGAAGAATGTAATCAATGTCACCGAATTATACATGCAGTAACGTTGAACTGGTATACATTTGACTGTGTATATTCTCAACAACAAAATAAACTTTTGAAGGAAAAAAAAATTTTTTGAAAAGAAATTCAAATTATAGAAAGGAAAATCTCAGAAACAAACAAATAAGCGAACAAACAAAAAGTAATCCTATATGTGCACAATATATGGTTGATAAAATGGATTACTGATAACTTTTAAAAAATAAGTCAGTTGCACTATGCCACTATAAGTGTGGGCATGACTTTTGGTTCTGTTGTGTGCTTCTTTTACACACCACAAATATCACTTGATATGCAAATTCATTAAGAAAGCATCAATTAAGCAGAGCAAGTTAAATGAAGTATGCTAATATGTAATGATTCCAAACTACCACAGGGTGGTAGGAGATTCGCTTTCTACAACATTTATCTAATTGGCAGAACTAACTGCTTTGCTACACTTTGAACACATTCAAATCCGTTATTAGAATCTATATCATAGTTACTGCTCAATAAGTGTGAATAAAATCTCAGAGGCAAAATTACAGTTTTGTATATGCTATACTTACACAAAATTTTAATTAAACTAAAAAACAAGTGTGCCTATATTAAATTTGTGGGTTTGCTTACTTGTATGTTTTCTTCAGTGATTCATGTAGATGAGGTTTACAGGTAACTTAATAAAAATCTATCATATTATCATAGGTTGTTATGCCCTCAAAATGATTATTTCATCACAATTCATCCTAATACAGAAATATACATATATATGTTATAAAATCAAATTATAAAGTTAGAAGGAAATCTTAAATATACTATGTTCCACTAATTTATTTTCCAGATATAAAATATAAGGCTAGTATATGTTACAAACATTACACAGAAATATCTTTAGCAACCCGGTCTGTTTACTAAATAGTTACTAGAGAGATTTTTGTTATACTTAAAGGCATAAGCAATTAATTAAAAATCACTAATTTGATGACAAATGAATATGAGGAGTGTTTGCATTTTAGCTATTCTGTTTTCATAATAGATACACAAAATCATTAATATACTTCTAAAATTTTCAAGATTTGGGGTATAAAAGTGGATTTTTTTCCATAAAATGAAAACCAGCTGACACACATTTCACTGTCTACCTATGTACTAGAAATGGCAAAAAAAATTTTTCACTAGAACTTGGTTTTTCATCAAATAACACCATATGAAACTTTATTTTATTTTATTTTAATAATAATCTTAAAAATTTGTTATCAGTTATAAAGGTAAACCTTTTCTTTGCAGTAATGATTGGCTTTTCTTTTTAATTGTCTTCCACTGTGAGGACTGTGGCCCATGTGACGGATCATTGACACATTTGGGGGGATATTTGAGAAAGCTGTTTCACTTTAAAATGGTCAGAAAAAAAAAATTTAAGTAAAAATTGCTGGTTCTAGCCAAGATGGAGTAGCCCTGTTTATCCCTAGTCCCTTTTACAATGAAAAAAATCTCTAAACATAAAAACATACAAGCATAGTAAAACTCTGAAAGGTGGAAACAAGGAGGCAGACTGTCAAGGGACCTCGGGACACGAGGAACAACACGGCAGTGAGTCCCTGATTTTTTTGTTTGCCTCTCACATATCCTGTACCGAGTGCTAGAGAAGCCTGCAACCCTGATCACCTACAGGCACAGCACACAAAAAAATTCCCAAGGAAAACCTGCTTTCTCTAGCTAAGGGGCTCAGAACAGGGCAGCTTCACAGAATAGGAAACCTTTAGAAAATGTTTGCTCTCCTCCAGCCAAAGACCAATGGAAAAGCTACCTCCCTGTCAGTGGTGCCAAGCAGGGAGCTGATCTTCCACCCCCACCCAGCAGTGGTGAGCTGGAATCAGGCAGTGGTAGGTGTTGCTAGTTGGCACTCCACTTCCTTCACCCTCCCCAAGTGTCAGTGAGTCTCAGATGAGCACTGAGCCTCCATTCCCACCCAGCAGCAAGTCAGAGCAAGGAAGTACTAGTCATCACTCTGTTTCTGCACCTCCTGAAATGGCATTAGCAAGACCCAGATAAGAGCTGAACTTCCACTCCCACTCAGTGGCAAAAAGACAGTCTGAGTTGGCACTTTCCTTTTGCCAGGGAGGTGTCAGCAGAGCCAAGGGGGAAACTTAACTTCCAGCCTCACCCATCAGCAATGAGGCAGGGTGAGTCAGCAAATCACTTTAGCCAGTGGTGTTAAAAGAGTCAGGCAGGGAGCTGAAAATCCACCCCCACCCAGGTCTGCACACTACACTTAAACAGAGTGACTGCCGGCTAAAAAAGAAGGTTAAGTAGGATCCAGAGTCTCATGAAATAATAAACAAAATATCCAGGATACAACTAAAAAAAAAAAAAAAAAAACTTGTCATACTAAGAACCCAGACAATCACAACTAGAATGTAAAACAACAATCAATGGATGCCAACACTGAGATGATTCACATGCTGAGATTATTTGACAAGGTATATAAAGCAGCAATCACAAAAAAGCTTTAATAGCAATTTTGAACATACTTGAAACAAATGGAAAAAAAAAAAGAATATCTCAGCAAAAAAATAGAAGGTATAAAAACGTACCAAAAGAAAACTTTAAACTGAAAAATACAATAACCAAAATAAAAAACTCATTGGATGGACTCAATAGTAGATTGTAGATGACAGAGGAAAGAAACAGTAAGCTTAAAGGTAGGTCATTGAAATCAACCAATCTCAACAGTAGAGAGAAAATAGACTGAAAAAATAATAATAACAAACCCTTGGTGACCTGTGGGACTATGACAAATTTCTAACATTCATGTCATTGGAGTCTCTCAGGAGAGGGGGAAAAAAGGTTGGACTGAAAAAAATATTCAAAGAAATAATAGCTGAAATGTTCCCAAATATGGCAAAAGACAGAGCTAAATAGATGCAACTAGCTGAGTGAACCCCAACCAGGATAAAACCAAAAAAATCAGTTCCAATATGCAGCATAATCAAACTTATGTAAACTAAGGACACATAAAAAATCCTGAAAGCAGCTAAAGAGAAACGATACACTACCTATAAGAGAAAAACAATTAGAATGGCAACTGAGTTCTCATTAGAAACCATGGAGCTCAGAAGAAAGTGGCACAACATTTTTCAAGTTCTGAAAGAAAAGAACAGTTAACACTTGACTTTATATATATATATATAACTACTCTTATTTCCCTTAAAGGATGCTTAAAAGAAATTTTCCAAACAGAAAGGAAATAATAACAGAAGGAGGCTTTGAATTTCAGAAAGGAAAAAGAATGATAGAATGAGTAAAAATGGTGGTAAATATAATAAAATATTCTCCTTATGATTTAAAAAAAATTGTTTGATGGTCGAAGCAAAAGTTACAACATTGGATGATGCTTGATATCTGTAGAGGAAATACTTAAGAAAATCTAGTTTAAAATGTGTGGACACAATTTCCATTGCCACCTCTGAATGTAAAGAGCTTGAAAGTCACCATTCCCATAACCACAATAAGAAAAAAAAAAAAAAACTGAACAAACTAAAACTCAAAGACTTTTCTTGGATCCATTAGAGAATTGAGGTCACAGAGAAAACTGACACCATAAAATCTGGAGAAACAGGTGAATACAAAGAGTCACAGTGGAGATCTGCTTACCTGGAGCAGAAGCTGCTGGAACCATAAACTGGTAGAAACACTTAAATGATAATTCTGATGAATTTCTGAAAGCTATGCGTGAATTAAAGTGAGAGTAGAATCTCCTGAGGGCCACAGTCTTAGGGGAAGCCCCACACTTTCCTGGAAGCTCAAAAGTCTCTTATGGTGAACAGTCATGAAATGCTCCCTCAAGGCTCCAGCAGGGGAGGGGAAATTTTGAAATACACGCAGAAAATTCTCCATAACAAAGCCTAACTCTCCAGGGTAAAAGACTTTATCAGAGCCTTATCCAACCTGAAGGAAGGTCATTTACTGACTCCAGGCCCCTCTAGCCTCCCTGTCTCACCTAAGAGGGAAGAGGGAGCTAAGAAACACTTTTGAGGGACAGCCTAGGTAGATGAGCTCACTAAGAGACAGATTTAATCTAATACTACGAAGCAATTACCCTCCACAACGCCTTAACACCACACCAACAGGGCTTCAGTATAACCACAATGGATTACAGCTGAAAGAGCCACAAAGTGCAAACTGTATTTAATGAGGAGTTCTTAGGGAAGCCCAAAGTTAACAGGGGAGATAAAGACAAGGACACTAGAGTAATCTGAAGCCTCTGGCACCTACAACTACAGCAAACAGGAAACACTGTCCAATACCTAGCTAGGTTACCATACAATCTAACACTAAGAGGCTATTTACTTCTGATGCATCATATCTGTCTTTCAACAAAAAATTTAAAAGCATACTAAAAGGCAAAGAAAATTGCAGTCTGAGGAGACAAAGAAAGCAACAGAGACTCATATATGATACACATTTTGGAATTGCCAGACGGAGAATTTAAAATAACTGCAATTTCTGGGCAGAAGGCTATGGGGACCATGGTCTCAGGGAACATCTAGCTCAATTGGCATAACACAGTTTATACAGACAATGTTCTACATTCTACCATGGTGAGTAGCATCTGGGGTCTTAAAAGCCTGTGAGCAGCCATCTAAGATACTCCACTGGTCTCATCCCTTCGGGAGCAAGGGAGAATGAAGAGAACAGGATACAAAGAAAAGATTAGTCCGAAGGACTAATGGACCACAGCTTCCAAGGCCTCCACCGGACTGAGTCCAGTACAGCTAGATGGTGCCCGGCTACCACCACTGACTGCTCTGACCTGGATCACAAAAGAGGGTTCTGGACAGAGCTGGAGAAAGGTGTAGAACAAAATTCTAACACACACAAAAAAGACCAGATTTACTGGCCTAAAGGAGACTGGAGAAACCCTGAGAGTATGGCCCCCAGACACCCTTTGAGCTCAGTGCTGAAATCACTTCCGAGGTTCACCGTTCAGCCGGGGAGTGGACAGCCCCATAAAACCAAATGGGACTAATGAGGCACAGCAGTCCAGGGACAAGGGCTAGAAGGCAGAAGGGGACAGGAAAGCTGGTGATAGGGAACCCAAGGTTGAGTAAGGACAGTGTTGATGTGTTGTGAGGTTGTTAACCATTGTCATAAGGCAAAATGTGTACTAACTGTTTAATGAGAAACTATTTTGATCTGTAAACCTTCATCTAAAGTAAGTATAGCAGCACAATCGGAAGAGTGTAGTCGATGTCACTGAACTGTGCATGGAGAAATTTTTGAAATTATGTATCTTTGGCTATGTATATTTTCACCAAAAAAAAAAGTTGAGAAGGGAGAGGGTTGACATGTCGTGGGGTTGTTAACCAATGTCATAAAACAATATGTGTACTACTGTTTCATGAGAAACTATTTGTTCTGTAAACCTTCACCTGAAGTACAATAAAAAATAAATAACTGCAATAATATGTTAAGGACTCTAATAGAACAACTAGACCTAATGCAAAAAGAGACAGGTAATGTAAGCAAGAGACAAAACTCTAAGACTCAAAAGGAAATGCTAGAAATCAAAAACAGAAGTGAACAATGCTTTCGATGAGCTCATCAATAGAATGAATGTGGGTGAGTAAAGAACCAGTGAGCTTGAAAATGTCAATAAAAACTTCCCAAACTGAAATGCAAAGGGAAAAAAGAATATAAATGAAAACAGAACGTAACATCGAAGAACTATGGAACTGTTTCAAAAGTTGTAACATACATGTAATCAGAATACCAGAAGGAGAAGAAAAATAGAATGGAGCAGAAGAAATATTTGAAGTAATAATGGCCAAAAATTTTCCAAAATTAATGGCAGACACCTAAAGACAGATCCAGAAAGCTCAGAAAACAACAAGAAATATAAATAACAAAAAATCTACACCTAGGCATAATCATATTTGAACTACAGAAAACCAAAGACAGAGACAATCTTGCAAGAAGCCAGAGGGGGTGGGAGACCTTATGTATAGAGGAAAATGGATTATAATTATAGAAGACTTTTTGTTAGAAACTATGCAGAGTGGGGTAAATACTTAAAATGTTGAAAGAAAAAAAATAAACACCCATTAGAATTATGTATCAACTAAAATTATCCTTCCAAAGTGAAAGAAAAATAGAGACTTTCTCAGACAAAGCAAAAACAGCTAATTCATTACAAGTAGACTTGTCCTGCAAGAAATGTTAAAAGAAGTTCTTCAGGAAGAAGAAAATTACATAGCTCAGAAATTCAGATTTACATAAGGAAAGGAAGATGATTGAAGAAGGGATAAATGAAGGTAAATAAAACCTTTAATTTTTTTCTTATTGTTATTTGATTTAAAAGATAATATTGTTTAAATCAATAATAATAGCAATATATTCAGTGATTGTAACTTATAAATAAGCAAGATAAATAACAACAATATCAAAGAGATGACAGGAATTGGAAGTGGTATGGTGTTAGTGTTATCTGAAGATGGAGTTAAATAAATTACAAATATATATTGTTACTTAGGGCAACAACTAAAAATCATTTTTAAAAATAATAACTAATACGCTAAGAGAACAAAAAAAATTGAATCATAAAATAAAAATTAAAAGCAGCGAAGTCATAAAAAGAAGTGAAATAAAAAGAACACGTGCAATGAATACAAGACAGTTACAAACATGTATGATATTAATCCAACTATATAAATAATCGTTTTAAATACATCAGTTAAGACAGAGATCTTCAGAGTGAATAAAAAGAAAATGACCCAACTATATATTGTTTACAAGAAATGCACTGTAAATATAATGATTCAGATAGGTTGAAAGTAAAGGGATGGAGAAAGATATACCGTGCTAACTCTAATAAAAAGAAAAACTGAAGTAGTTATGTTAATTTTAGACAAAGCAGACTTCAGAACAAGGAAAATTATCATGGATAAGATGGGCATCACATAATGATAAAAGGATAAATTCTCCAAGAAGACATAACAATCCTTAACATGTATGCACCTACTAACAAAGTGTCAAAATATGTGAGGCAAAAAATGATGGAACTGCAAAAAGAAACAAACAAATCCACTACTATAGTTGGAGACCTAAGGCACCTCTTTCAGTAATTAATAGATCAAGCAGGCATACATTTAATAAGGTATAGCTGACCATTCAGTAATATCAATCAACTTGATCTAACTGACATTTATAGAATATTACATTCAACAACAGCAGAATACATATTCTTCTTAGGCTCACATGGAACATTTACCAAGACCATGCCACATTCTGGGCCAAAAGAGCAAAAACAAAAAACACACCTTAACAAATGTAAAAGAAAATAAATCATACTGTTGTACCAAGGTTTGAGGTCGCCAACGAAAGACATACTCATGGTCTACTTGTACATGGGATAGTGCTTTACTCACCTAGAGAAGAGTCAGAGCGAGAACAGCTTCACTAGTGGGCACCAGTCTCTCATGGCCAGTGAAGGAGTTGCTCCTCATTGCCAGTGCAGGGCATTTTCTCTACTCATACCCCTCCTGAGCCACTCATCGAGAAACCCAGTTCCCTCCCTGATAGGAACAGATCTAAAAGTGGGGTTGGCCAAATGACATATGGTGCCCACCTATGAGCAAGAGTCAGAGAAAGTTATTGTGTGCCCAGAACAGGGAGGAAAGCTTCTCTGATAAGAAGAAGGGACTGGGAGAGAGAGAGAGAGAGAGAGACCCAATTCCCAGCCTCTTTATCAGAGAATGTTGTAGGCCTAAGGTCTCAGCTTAGGCTGCCCAGATGGGAGATGTAGAGGCAGATCTTCCTCCCAACAGATACAAATTATGTTCTCAGACCACAGTGGAGTTAAACTAGAAATTAGTATCAGAAAAACAGCTGAAAAATTCCCAAATATTTGGAGACTAAACAACACATTTCTAAATAACACATGGGGCAAAGAAAGAGTTCCAAGAGAAATTTAAAAATAGTAAGAAGGAAACAAAACTGAAAATATAACTTATCAAAATTTGTGGGATGCAGCAAAAACAGTAATTAGAGGAAACTTTATAGCATTAAATGCATACATTAGAAAAGAGGAAAGATCTCAAATTAATCATCTAAGCTTCAGAAACTAAAGAAAGATCAACTTAAGCCATGTGCAAGCAGAAGAAAAGAAATAATGAAATAAAATCAAGAATCAATGAAATTGAAAACAGGAAAACAATAGAAAAAAAATCTATGAAGTCATATCCAAGGTACAACAATTGGTCTCCATTCACCTGAAGCAATAGAAGAAAAAGGAGAGTCAGGAATCAGAAGAGGAAATTGAATGCATGTCTGGTTGCCTCCATGAACAAGTGCCTCCTTTGGCATGAGACCAGAAAAACTGTGTGGTGCCTGGCTACCATTATGAAACATTTTGATTGAAGATTTGAAAAAAGAATCCTGATCAAAAGGGGAAGAAATGCAGAGCAGAATTCAAATTCTCAACTGAATCCAGGTTTTCTGGAGTCATTGAGGCTGGATGAGCCCCTGAAACTATTGCCCTGAGATAATCTCTAACTTTAAACCTTAAATCGAAACTATTCTGAGAAGTCTTCTTTGAACCAAAAAACAGCTTATCTATCTATTTGAGCATTGTGCTCTTTTAAAGAATTGTCTATGTGAGATCAAAATGACAATGGCAACTCCAAAGGTTGGATGGAAAGCTTAGGGGGTGTGATTGTTAAGGTTGTGTGTCAACTTGACTGGGCCATGATTCTCAGTGGTTTGGCAGTTATGATGTAGTTTGGCAGTCATATAATGATGTGATCACTCCCAAGATGAGATTCGGTACAATGTGATCACCTCCATGATGAGATCTGCTGTGAGTAGCCAATCAGTTGAAATGGAGTTTCCTTGAGGGTGTGACCTGAATCAAATATAAGTGGACTCTCTGGCAAGGTTCGTGGGCTTTTGCTTTTGCTGGCTTCTGCATCTGGCTCCTGTACGTCTGACCTCCGGTTCTTGGGACTTAAGGTAGCAGCTTACCCGTGGTCTTGTTCCCTATCTTAGAATTTGTTGGTCTTCAAAGCCTGTGAGCAAGAGCCCTGCTATCTGACCTGCTGATCTTGGGTTAGCCAGCCCTAGGGCTACATGAATCAAGAGAAGCCTCCAGCCTGACCTACAGATTTGGGACGTTCCAGCCTCTACAACTATGTGAGCCATTTCCTTGATGTAAATCTCTCTATATGGATATTTATACCCTTTAGTGGTTTTGCTACTCTAGAGAAGCCAGCCTAAGACAGGGAGCAGTGAGTTTTAGATAATGGTGGTAGAATAATTTGGAAAAGGGTAGAGAGAATGTTAGCATAACCTGAAGAATGTAACCAATGTCTCTGATTTGTATATGTAGAAATTGTTTCTTTGGCTGTGTATACTTTCACCAAAATAAAATTTAAAAAAATTAAAAAGAAATTTAAAACCCATTCTTTAAAAAGAACGATAAAATTGATAATCCTCTAGACAGGCTAACCAAGGTAAAAAATAGAAGATACAAATTACTAATATCAGAAATGAAGAAGGGTCATCATTACTGAGTTCATGAACACTAAAAAGATGAATAAAGGAATAATATGAGCAACTCTATACCCGTAAATTTGATAACTTAGGTAAAATGGACAAATTCCTTGCAAGACACGAACTACCAAAACTTACAGATATAGCTATTAAAGAACTGAATCAGTAATTAAAAAGCTTCCAAAAAAGAAAGCACCAGGCCCAGATGGTTTCACAGATTAAATCTACCAAACATTTAAGGAAAAAAATGATACTAATTCTCCACAATCTCTTCCAGAAAATAGAAGCAGAAAGAATGCTTCCTAACTCATTCTATGGGGCCAGCATAAACTTAATACCAAAACCAAGTAAAGATATTACAAGAAAGGAAAACTACAGACAAATTTCTCTCATGATCATAAATACAAAAGCCCTCATAATATTAGTAAGTAAGATGAATCCAATAATGTATAAAAAGAATTGTACACCATGAGAAAGTGAGATTTATTCCAGGTATTCAAGACTGGTTCAATATTAAAATAATAATAATTAATATAATTCACCACATCAACAAGCTAAAGAAGAATAGAAATTATATGATCATATCAACTGATGAACAAAAATCATTTTACAAAATTCAACACCTCTTTATGAGAAAAGCTTTCAGCAATCCATGAATAGAGGGGAACTTCCTCAACTTGATAAAGAACGTCTAAAAAAGCTGACATCATCCTCAATAGTGAGAAATTACACTTCCTTCTTAAGACTGAGAAAAAACAAGCAGAGACTCCCTTACCACTCCTATTCAACAGTGCAATGAAAGTCCTAGCTAGTTTAATATGACAAGAAAAGGAAATAAAAGGCATATAGATTGACAAAGAATAAATAAAACTGTCTTTTTCCACACATTGCATGGTTGCCTATGTAGAAAATCCCAAATAATAGGGGGGGAAAAAAACCTAACTCACCTAGAACTCATAAATGAGTACAGCAAAAGTTTAGGATACAAAGTTAATATTAAAAAATAGAATTTATTTTCAATATTCTAGCTATGAAGAATTTTAATTTGAAATTTAAAAAAATTCTCATTAGCACCAAAAAAAAAAGAGAGAGAAAGAAGAAAGAAATCCTTAGGTGTAAATCTAACAAAAATATATACAGAACTATATGTGGAAAACGAAAACTCTGATAAAAGAAATCAGAAACGATCTAAATAAATGAACAGACTTTCCATATTCATGGATCAGAAGGCTGAATATTGTTAAGCTGTCAATTTTTCTCAACTTGATCTATAGATTTGCCACAATCCCAATAAAGATCTCAACAAGCTACTTTGATATTGACAAACTGATTATAAAGTTTGGAAAGGCAAAAGACTGAGAAGAAGAACAAAGGTGGAGGACTCACAGTACCTGCCTTACTATAAAGCTACAATAACCAAGATGTTGTGGTATTGGAAGAAGAGTACACACACAGATCAACAGAACAGGATAGAAGGCCCAGAAATAGACACACACAAATATAGTCAACTAATCTTTGACTGTAGGAGCAAAGGCAAATCAGTGGAGAAAGGAGAGTCATTTCAAAAAATGGTGCTGGAACAATTGTACTTCCGTATTTTAAAAAAATTAATATAGGCACAGGCCTTAAATCTGTTACAAAAATAAACCCAAACTGTATCATAAACTTAAATGTAAAATGAAAAACTATAAAACTTCTAGAAGAAAACAGGAGAAAATCTAGGTGACACTGGGTTTGGTGATAAGCTTTTAGATACAATGCCAAAAGCATAATCTATGAAAGAAAAATAGTAAGTTGGGCTTTATTAAAATTAAAACCTTCTGCTTTGTGAAGGACACTGTGAAAGAAATCAAAAGGCCACAAACTGGTGCAAAATATTTGCAAAATATGTAACTGTTAAAGGAATTGTATTAAAAATATACAAAGAACTTTTAAAACTCAACAATAAAAAAAAAGCAACCTAATTTTTAAAATGGAAAAACATCTGGAGATGCCTCATCAAATAAGATACATATTAATGGAAAACAAGCATATGAAAAGATGTTCAACATCACTTGTCATTAGGTAACTGAAAATTAAAACAACATTGAGATACCACTACTCGTTGAGATGCTACAATTTTAGAATGGCTAAAATAAAATTAAAAAAAAAAAGCTGACAATACCAACTGCTGGCAAGGAGGTGGAGCTCTAATTCATTGGAACTGTAATTCATTGCTGGTGGGAAAGCAAAATGAGACATCCATTTTGGAAGACAGTTTGGCAGTTTCTTACAAAGCTAAACATAGTTGTACAATATGATCCAGGAATAGTGCTCCTAGGTATTTACTTAACTGATTTGAAACTTACGTCCACACAAAAACCTGCATGTGAATGTTTATAGCCATTTTATTCATAATCACCAAAAACTGTAAGGAAACAAAATGTCCTTTAATAGGTAAATGAGTAAACAAACTATGGAACATCCATACAAATATTGTTGTTCCGTTGCCGTTCCGATTCCGACTCATAGCAACCCTCTAGGACAGAGAAGAATTGCCCCATAGTTTCCAAGGAGCACCTGGTGGATTCAAAATGCCAACCTTTTGGTTAGCAGCCATAGCACTTAACCACTATGCCACCAGGGTTTCCATTGTTTTGTTAGGTCCAGTCAAGTCAGTTCCAACGCATAGCAACCCTATGTACAACAGAATGAAACACTGCCCGGTCCTGCACTGCCCTCACGGTTGTTGCTATGTTTGAGCCCATTGCTGCAATCACTGTGTCAATCCATGTCATTGAGGGTCTTCCTCTTTTTCACTGACCCTTTACTTTACCAAAGATGATGTCCTTCTCCAGGGACTTGTCCCTTCTGATAACATGTCCAAAGCACATGAGACGAAGTCTCGCCATCCTTGCTTCTAGGAGCGTTCTGGCTGTACTTCTTCCAAGACAGATTTGTTTGTTCTTCTGGCTGTCCATGGTGTATTCGATATTCTTTGACAACACCATAATTCCAATGCATCAATTCTTCTTCAGTTTTCCTTATTCATTGTCTAGCTTTCACATGCATAGGAGATGATTAAAAATATCACGGCTTGGATCTGGCACACATTAGTCCTCAAAGTGACATCTTTTCTTTTTAACACTTCAAAAAGGTCATTTTCAGCAGATTTGCCCAATGCAATACGTTGCTTGATATCTTGACTGCTGTGTCCATGGACGATGATTATGGATCCAAGTAAAATGAAATCCTTGACAACTTCGATCTTTATGTTGAGGTGTAATCCATACTGAAGGCTGTACTCTTTCATCTTCATCAGTAAGTGCTTCAAGTCCTCTTTGCACAACCAGCAAGCAAGGTTGTGTTATCTGCATATCACAGGTTGTTAATGAGTCTTCCTCCAATCCTAATGCTGCTTTCTTTTTCATGTAGTCTAGCTTCTTGGATTTTTTGCTCAGTTTACAGGTTGAATAAGTGTGGTGAAAGGAAACAACCCTGAGGAACACCTTTCCTGATTTTAAATGACGCAGTATCCCCTGCCTCTTGGTGTATGTACAGGATCCGCATGAGCACAATTAAGTGTTCTGGAATTCCCATTCTTCGCAATGTTATCCATAATTTGTTATGATCAACATAGTCAATAAAACACAGGTATACATCTTTCCGGTATTCTTGGCTTTCAGCCAAGATCCATTTGATATCAGTAAGGATATCCCTCATTCCACGTTCTCTTCTGAATCCAGTGTGAATTTCTAGTTTTCTGTCGATGTACTGCTGCCGCTGCTTTTGAATGATCTTCAGCAAAATTATACTTGTGTGTTATATTAATAATATTGTTCGATAACTTCCAAATTCTGTTGGATAACCTTTCTTTGAAATGGGCATAAATATGGATTTCTTCCAGTTGATTGGCCAGGTAGCTCTCTTCCAAACATAGAGGAGTGAGCACCTCCAGGACTGCATCTGTTTGTTCAGATATCTCAGTTGGTATTCTGTCAGTTCCTGGCGCTGGTTTTTTGCCAATGCCTTCAATGCAGCTTGGACTTCTTCCTTTAGTTCTTAATCATATGGTACCTCCTGAAATGGTCGAACGTTGACCAAGTATTTTTGGTACGGTGTCTCTATGTATTCTTTCCATCTTCTTTTGATGCTTTCTGTGTCATTCAATATTTTGCCCATAGATTCCTTCAATATTGCAACTGGAGGCTTGAATTTTTTCTTCAGTTCTTTCAGCTTGAGAAATGCCAAACATGTTCTTCCCTTTCGATTTTCTAACTCTAGGTCTCTGCACATTCTATTATAATACTTTATCTTCTTGAGCTGCCCTTTGAAATCTTCTGTTTAGCTCTTTCACTTCATCATTTCTTCCATTCACTTTAGTTACTCTACTTTCAGAAGCAAGTTTTAGAGTGTCTTCTGACATACATTTTTGTCTTTTATTTATTTCCTGTCTTTTTAATGACCTTTTGCTTTCTTCGTGTTTGATGTCCTTGATGTCATCCCACAACTCGTATGGTCTTCAGTCATTAGTGTTCAATGGGTCAAATCTATTCTTGAGATAGTCTCTAAATTCAGGTGGGATATACTCAAGGTTGTACTTTGGCTTTAGTGGAATTGTTTTAATTTTCTTCAGCTTCAACTTGAACTTGTATATGAGCAATTGATGGTCTGTTCTGCAGTCGGCCCCTGGCCTTGTTCTAACCGATGATATTGAGCTTCTCCATCGTCTCTTTCCACAGATGTAGTTAATTTGATTCCTGTGTATTCCATCTGGCAAGGTCCGTGTGTATAGTTGCCATTTATGTTGTTGAAAAAAGGTATTTGCAATGAATAAGCCGTTGAACTTGCAAAATTCTATCATGCGGTCTCCAGTGTTGTTTCTATCACCAGGGCCATATTTTCCAACTACCAATCTTTCTTCATTTCCTACTCCATATTCCAATTACTAATAATTATAAACGCATCTCCATTGCATGTATGATCCATTTCAGACTGCAGAAATTGGTGAAAAGCTTCAGTTTCTTCATCTTTGGCATTAGTGGTTGGTGTGTAAATTTGAATAATAGTTGTATTAGCTTATCCTTATCCTAACACTGACAAGGTTCTACTTCAGGATAGATCTTGAAATATTCTTTTTGACGATGAACACAATACCATTCATCTTCAATTTGTCATTCTGGCCATAGTAGACCATATGTTTGTCTGATTCAAAATGACCAATACCGGTCCGTGTCCGCTCATTTATGCCTAGGATATTGATCTTTACACACTCCATTTCATTTTTTGATGACTTCTAATTTTCCTAGATCCTTACTTCATACATTCCATGTTCCAATTTTAATGGATGTTTGCAGCTGTTTTTTCTCATTTTGAGTAGTGCCACATCAGCAAATGAAGGTCCTAAAAGCTTTACTGCAACCCCATCATTAAGGCGACTCTGCTTTGAGGAGGTAGCTCTTCCCCAGTCATCTTCTGAGTGCTTTACAACCTGATGGGCCCATCTTCCTGCCCTATATCAGACAATGTTCTGCTGCTATGCATAAGGTTTTCATTGGCCAATTTTTTTTCAGAGGTAGATTGCCAGGTTCTTCTTCCTCGTCTTTCTTAATCTGGAAGCTCCACTGACACCTGTCCACAATGGGTGATCCTACTGGTATTTGAAATACTGGTGGCATAGTTTCCAGCATCACAGCCACATGCAAGCCACCCACAGTACGACAAACTGACAGACAAGTGGTGGGAAATGGTAAATAGGTTAACAACACAAACTGTGTAAATATGTAGTTGCTTTCCTTACTTTCCTTCGTTTCTTTTAAATAAATACAGTTACATAAAGTAATAAGCATAACAATATATTCTTGGACCTGTAATACAGGTAGATGCAATATGTATAACAATAATAACACAAAAAGGGTGGGAAGCGATAGATATATATAAAGTAACATTTCTACATATCACTGGATTAGGTTAGTATAAACTGAGAGAGATTCCAATCATTTAAGTTATATATGATTACTACTAGAGCAATCACTAATAAAATAATTTAAAAAATATAGTGAAAAAAGTCATTAAAGAAATTAAAATGCTGCATGAGAAAATATTAAGGCAAAAAAAAGCAGAAAAGGAGAAATAGAGGGTCAAAAAAGACATAATAAATACAGGAAACAAAAAGTAAAATAGCAGATGTAAATTCCAGCTATATCAATAATTACATTAAATGTGAATGGACTAAACAATCCATTCTAAAGGCAAGATTGGAGGACTTCCTGGAAGGCGGCAGTATGAGTAGCTCTACATTTACCATGCAATCACCAAGGTAAACAACTAGAAACGCAGTAGGAACAGCTCTGTAATTTCTCTGAAAAATAATCAGAGAGTTGTAGCAACCACCTGGACAGTAAATCAAGGAAAAGGCAACTTGTAAACAGTACAAAAACTTTTCTTAATAGCATTGGTGTCCTTCCTCTTCTGAGGAAGCAGCAGCTGAGACAGTGCACTCTGTAGTGGAGATTTTGGAACCCAGCCATGCTTGCAGAGAATGTGTGTGTGTGTGTGTGTGTGTGTGTGTGTGTTCTGATCTGTCTGGGGGCTGCCTGAAAGAAAGAAGAGGAGCAGTCCTCCCAGTTTACATAGGACTGAGGAGGGGAGAGGAGCAAGCAATGCCTGTAAGCTATAAACCCAAAACCAAGCCTGTTGTCGTTGAGTCAATTCCATCTCAAAGCGATCCTACAGGACAGAGTAAAACTGCCCTTTAGGGTTCCCGAGGCTGTAATTTTTACGGAAGCAGACTGCTATATCTTTCTCCCAAGGAGTAGCTGATGGGTTCGAAACACTGACCTTTTGGTTAGCAACTGAGTGCTCTAACCACTGTGCAACCAAGGCTGTCCTGCAAGCTATGGCTACCATTAATCCCCTGGAACTACTCGATGTGGCTGAAGCAAACAATAGGCTTCTAAGGGCTGAAGCAGAGTGCAGAGATGGAGGAGGCTCCTGCCCTGGCCTGGTGCCCAACTTGCCGGGTGACCACAGGCAAGTCACAACCCCTTTCTGGGCCTCAGTTTCTTCATCTTTGAAATGAGGAAAATTAAACAGATGATATCCATGACCCCTTCCAGCTTAAAAAATTTAAAAAAGAAAAAAAAGCCCATGATAGTTCTGTAGGAGGTTCAAAGGGGCAAATTTTGGCTTAACCTAAGGAAAGGACTTTCCCATAGTCACAAGCATCTCTCAATGAGATGGGCTGTCGAGGGGCAGGAGGGGCTGAGCTCCCCATCATTGCTCAGGATGAGTTTGTCAGAGGAAGGAGAGAGGTCCAGTCCTGAGCCAGGTCTCTGCGGCACCCATCTGCCCAAGACATCTGCTCCTTGGGTCTACTCTCCTGCTGTGTCCAAGCAAAAGCATCCCAGGCGGCAGGTAGCCTTTCCAGGAATCAAGCTCCTGCAGATGAAGTCTCACCTTCTAAGGTGACATTTGCAAAGAGTGCCTATGAACTCTGTCACCTGGCCAAGGATTGCTCTGCCTGTCCCAACGAGGACACCCACCCATTCTGAAAGCCAGTTTCCGAGGCAAAGCCTTACAACGGCCCCTCCACAGCCGACCTCAGCATCTCCTTGTTGGGGGACCACCCTGAGGCCCAGCCCTCACCACCTTCTCCGTTCCACAGCAAACATTGGATGGGGAGTTGTGAGAAGTGGGGTCACACCAGGCCAAGAGGACTTGGCCCTGCGGCTGTCACTGGCACTGACTATCGAAAATAGCTGCGCCGCCGAGTTTTGAAACACTGAGTGTGTGCCCAGGAGCCTGTGCTGAGCGCAGAGAACATGCGGATGAGGTTTCCATTTTCCAACTGGCTTTTGAAACAAAAAGTTATTTTCTTTTGGGCGGGCACAGACGCCAGACATGTTCGCGGAGGCCAGTGTCAACCCCCTCACATGGGCCACAGCCTCCCAGTAATTTGTTCAGTGTTTCTTTGAAAGTCTACTGCCCCTGGCAGCCTGAGGTCCCACCGCGCTCCTCAGCTTGGAAAGTGTTGAGAGGTGTGTGTGTGTGTGGTGGGGGGGGGGGGTGCTGTCCTTGAAGCAGGGCTGCATGAAGAGGCTTTTGCTCAGTCTCCACTGGCCCTGGTGATTTATGCCCCAGGATATGGGTGAGAAAAGCAGAGAAGCAGCTGGAGGTGCTGGGGCGGGGGGACCACAGGAGGGAGTGAGGGGATATAGCCCTGCAAAGGAGGTAGGGACTTCGAGTGGGACAGGGACCCCGAGTGGCAGTGGCCCAGCTCTCTTCTCCCTCAGCCTGGGCAGTGTGGGCAGTGAGCCGACGTCCTGGTGAGGGTCCATGGGTGCAGAGCCGGCACTCTGGTCCAGCTGGGGTGGGGAGGTTGGCCAGCGGCAGTTGTGACTCTCCTCATGACTCACTCTCCCCCTTCCAGCCCGAGCTGACCTCTCCACCATCGGAAGCCCCTGCCAAGGACTAAAAGGAGGCAGCTTAGTCCATCCAGAGTCCTCTGCATGGTCTGAGATGGAAAACAGGGAGTGCCAAGGGGCTATTAGGGTTCCATACCTCTTGCTCTCCTGACTATTTGCCTACACAGCAGCCCGTTTCCTTTTGGGAGGCCTGAGTGGGCATTCAGGGCCCAGATCATCGGGGGTGATAGGAGCCCTGAATCTGCCGCAGCCTTGCTGTGTGCCCGTGACCAGCCTGGCACGCAGAGAGCACCGGGCACCTCTCCAAGTCCACAATTCCCAGATTCCAAGCTGTGTCAAACCCGGGGATCTCTGGGGCCTTGTTCTTAGCCCTACTTTGAAATATGGCGCCCCTCTCCTCTGTGGAGGTGCTGAAGTCACCAGAGGAGGAGGAAAGGTGAGCAGAGCTGTTCAGGAAGAGAATTATGGTGGAACAATGTGAAGGGAAGGGAGGATGCATCATTCACACCCCAAACTGTAAAGTCAGGTCCCCTTGATTACACACTGGTATTACCTACACAGTTGGCAGTGGGGGTTCAGTGGTAAAATCTCACCTTCCATGTAGGAGACCCAGGTTCCATTCCTAGCGAATTCACCTCACGCGCAGCCACCGCCCATCTGTCAGTGGAGACTTGCGTCTTGCTGTGATGCTGAACAGGCTTCAGTGACGCTTTCAGACTAAGATGGACTAAGAAGAAAGGCCAGTGAAAACCCCATGGATCACAACGTTCTGGTCTGCAGCTGATCATGGGGATGGTGCAGGACTGGGCAGAGGTTCATTCTGTTGTGCGTGGGGTCACCATGAGCCAGGGGCTGACTTGACAGCAGCTAACAACAACACCAAACCTAACTGGGCTGGCCCAGATGACCCAAAGATCCTCCTAGCTGGTTCAGAGGAGTCTGGTTTAACTCAGGGCTTGGTCCTGAGAGACGCTGAGGGAGCTGTGTCTGGAGCTGCCCAACTCCCTGCCAGGTGTCTAGGTGTCTGAGGAGACAGGAGGCATCCAACACCCATGCTGGCGGGCATTGCTCGTTTTAGACAGAGGAGCTGTCTGCCAGCCGCCCACAGCCTGCAGCAGTGAGACTGAAGAGGCTGCGATTCCAAGGGCCAATGAAGGGTGGCACCCGCCCAGGTCCGAGAGGGTCTTTGCACTTGCTGGGAGGCAGAAGGGAGAGGCCTCCATGCAGTGAAGCTCAGTCAATATTTTCCCTGGGTGGGTTCTAGACAACCAGGGTGGTGAGCAAACTTCTTAGATTTGATGGCCTGTACCTTGCAGACTCTCCATTGCCCATGAGCCAAGGACAGAGCTGGTTTCTGTGCAGTGAGGAGAGGGCGGTCGGTTCATTGCAAGTCAGGGTTAGAAGGCCCTCAATGTCTTTTGTGTTTTCAAAGAACCACACTCATCCATCCATCCTTCTCACAGACAGAAAGCTGGCTTTTGCCCACTCCACATCCAGCACTGGGCTGGGCACTGGTCCCGAGACAGATTGGCTGTTTCTGTCCTTGGGGCATCACGTCCAAGAAGGCAGACAGAGATGGAGGAAGATAAGGCCTCAGAAAGAACATTCTCTGGGGCAGTGGGAGCTCACAGGGAGACCCAGGAAGACTTCTATTATCCTGGTCCTGGTGAGCTCATTCACCAGGCTGAGGACAAAGCAACATGCAAAGACATGGAGTTGAGAAAGGGTGGGTACATTGGTGAACTTTCCAGGGGGCCAGAACCTCTGCTCCCATAGGAAGGTGACTGCCTGCTCTCAAAATGTCACTGGTATCTAGGACAAGGAGGATTGTTGTGAATGGAAGGGGCAAGACTGATCCCTGGTTTAGGCAGCTAAGAAGTCATCATTGGTAATGGCCTAAAGAGATGGGCAGCAAAGGTATCCATGATGCCTTTAAACAGAACCAAACCAAATCAATTGTCATCAAGTCGATTCCAACTTATAGCGACCCGATAAGACAGAGTAGATCTGCCCCATAGGGTTTCCAAGGAGCGGCTGGTGAATTTGAATTGCGGACCTTTTGGTTAGCAGCAGAGCTCTTAACCACTGCACCACCAGGGTTCCATGGTGCCTTAAGCCATGAGGAAATGCCCCCTTCCCCTGCAGGGTGCTACGAGATCCTCTCCTAAGTCAGTGAAGTCACTTGGGGGAAGAATCAAGATGAGGGGCCATTTTCTAGCCAAAAATATGTTAATCTGGGCTTTCCAAATATCAAAATAATCCTCAACATAGTCACTGTGCAACATTAGAGCTTAAAACCAAAAAACCAAACCTGTTATCATTAAGTCAATAGAGCTTAGAATGCTCTAAATGTTTGCTTGTTGTGATGTAGTCATGGAAAATAGGCAGACGGGGCTGGGAATCCCAACCATGCCTGCTTCTTAGCTGAGTGACTTCCAGTTTCTGTTTCTGTGTCTATAAAATTGGAATAATGACATCCACCTTCCAGAGCCACTGGAAAGACTCAGAGAGCTGACACACAGCCCTGGTCTAGCGTATGTGTTAAGCAAATGGGTCCAGAAGCTATTGTTAAGACAACTTCTTCAGCTGCTGCCCAGCCAAGCCTGTGGATGATGTCCCAGTGAAGGCCAGGGAGAAGCCCCTAAACTTGGAGCTGGGCAGGGCAGGGTGTGTGGCCAGTCCAAGCTCACCCAGGAAGAGAAGAAGGTCAGAGAGCCTATCTAGAGAAGGACAAATAACCTTCAGGTACAACGTCCTCCCAGCAGAGCCTGGGAGAGCAGCATACAAGGAGAGCTTAAAAAACAATTGCTGACCGTCCACTTCCAGCCTTGATGGAGAAACAAGTACTGGACTAGCCCTCACAACATGAACAACTACAAAACTGGACATCTACAAAATAACTATTGTCTGGAATTGGTGAACAAGTAGTACAGGACTGTGATCCCTGAAAGAAGGCAAACAATGTGGTGAACCCTATAATCGCACAAGATTTATGCTCAGAGTCACTTTCTGAATTCTAGTGCAGGGAGAAGAGACTAAACTGAGCTCCAAGGCCTTACGCTGCTGAGGAGGGTGAGATTGGGGTTTAGGGCTATGGAGGCAGCTGGGATTTGCAGTTCCAGGTAGGAGAAAGAAGGGATCTATGCACAGAAGGAGCTCCAGAAATCTTAAGAGGGATCTGTTTGGGTCTTTGAATAGCAAGCTGTCCATGTGCAGGGCAGAGCTCCAGGAGGTTGAGCAAAGAACAATGCTGGGGAGCTGTAAGCCAAACAACTTCCAGAGCTCACACAGGGCTGGGCGATGTGTGAGTTCCAACTGGCCAGAGTGGAGAGACCAGAAAGGCCACACTTTAAAAGTAGGATTAAACCAACCCAAGAGTAAAGGCTACTTTAGACTGGCCCTAACAAAGCTTATGAACAAGTTTTGCAAATAAAAATCTTATTCACAAGAAAATAAACTATGTGATGGAACAAAAGTCAACATTCTTTTATGGAGATAACAAATCCAGACACTTTAACAACATAGCATCCTAATGTCCAGAATCTACAAACAACAACAAAAACAAACAAAAAACAAAGAAAAGACATGCAAAGGAAGAGAAAAAATGTAATACATAAATAGCAAGAAAAGAGAAGAAAGCCCCTTCGTACGACTAGACCCTTAAATAACAGAAATGATGGAATTAATAAACAACATACAATTTGCAGTAATTATCTTCTATAAAGTCCCCACAAATACCGAGCTAGCGAATACTGAACCAGACTCAGCTGAGGATTTTCCACCACTCTGAACATGCACATTATCTGTGAATGACCCCCAAAGCACAATGAGAATTTTTACTGAATTAGTGAATATGGAATTCATGATAATGAGAACTGACCGTATTTGAAACAGTTATTATGAATATAGTCTTGAATTTAAAGAAAAATATGTACATAGCGAGGATACAAATATACATTCTCAATAGAAAGAAGAAACTATTATAAAAAAAACAAATGAAAATTCTAGAACTGGAAAAAATGTATAAACTGAAAAGGTCACTGGATGGGTATAACATCAGGTTAATTGATGCACAAGACATGGTCACTGAACTTGAAGACAGAGCAATAGAAACCAGAGAGACTAAAGTGAACTCAGAGAGTCAAAAAAACAAGTTTAAAAAATAGAAGGAGTCTTTGTGACCTGTGAGATGATGTCAAGTTATCTAACACAACTTGAGTACAGTACAAGAAGAACAGGAGAGCAACAGAGAGAGAGAGAGAGAGTTTGGAACAACAACAAAAAAAAATTCTTTTTTCCTAATATGATGAAAACTATACAACAACTGTTTCAGGAATCTCACAAACCTCAACCGTGATAAAAACAAAGAAACTCGCTTCAAGACACATTCTAGTCAAACTTCTGAAAATCAAAGACAAAGAAAAAATCTTAAAAGCAACCAGGGAGACATCTAGACACAGGGAACAACAAAAAGAACATTCTTTCATTTATCAACTGAAACAATGCAAGTTAGAAGACAATAGAATGATAGCTTTAAAGTAGTGAAAGAAAAAAGTTGTCAACCAAGAATTCTAAATTTAAAAAAACTATCCTTCAAAATAAAGGTGAAATCATTTTTTTTCAGTCTAACAAAAGCTGGGAGAATTCACTGCCAGCCGGCCTATACTATACGATAAATGTTAAAGGAAGTTTTCAAGCTAAAGAAAATGATACGATAGAGCAGTGATTCTCCAAGTGGGATTCTGAGACATAATTTACCATATCAACAGACTAAAAGTAAAATGTATGTGATTATCTCAAAAGATGCAGAAAAACATTTGACAAAATTAAACTTCAATTCATGATAAAAAACAAAACTGAGTAAACTAGGAATAGAAGAGAATTTCATCGAGTTGATAAAAAACATCTAAAAAAACTAACATCATACAAAACTGTGAAAAAGATGGAATGTTTTCTGCCTAAAATCAAGAATAAGGTAAGCACAACCACCCTAATGATTCTTAGTCAACATGCATTGGAGTTCTCAGCCAGTGTAAAGAGGCAATAAGAATATGTAGATGGTGTACAGATTGGAAATTAAACATAAATAAAACCACGTACTTGCAGACAACATGTTTCTTTAAGTAGAAAATCTCAAATAATCTACAAAAAAGTCTTAGAACTAATAAGTGAGTTTACCAAGATTACAGGTTATGAGGTCAATATACAAAAATCAATTGCATTTCTATATACTAGAATATGGAATCTGGTAATTTAGAAACCAACATAATTACCTAAAGCATCAGAAACATGAAATACTTAGGTATAAATCTAACAAAATATTGCACTGTCTATATGCAAAAGCTACAAAACACTGATGAAAGAAATAAAATACCTAAATAAGTGGAATAGTGTCCATTGATTAGAAGACTAACTGTTGTCAAATCTCTTCAAGTTGATATATAGATCAAAGAAGTATATTTTATCAAAATTGCAAAGCATATTCTAAAATTTATATGCAGAATATGGTGCTATAGACAGAAGCATCACGCCATCCCTCCACAGCAAAAACTTGAAAAACTAAGTAAAGTAGATACAAATGTCAATCCTGGAACCCTAAGCATCAAATGAAGATATAAAGAACTCAACCAAGCACCAAATGGAATAAGAAACTGACAGAGAACAGAGAACGAGGAGAGCTACAGAGTGAAGGGCCCCTATCAGCTAACGTGGCACAGATTTGCCATCTTGGACCCCTCAGCCACCAAGAACAGTGGGCAGGGAGTACAGGAAGGCAACTTCACAGAGCTCCCAGCAGGAGACAGAGTACCCAGTAACCAAGGATACACCCTTTCCCACCTCCCAAACTTCTTCCCTCTGCGCTGCCTCTGCCGCTCTCTGGCAGGCTTCGGTCCCTCAGCCAGGAAGATACAGGCTCCTTGCCGCTTGGATTTGCCCCACCCCCACCGGACAGCTCCTTCAGTGCCATTTTTTTTGTTGCTGCTGTTGCTTTTTTGGCTTCTTTTGGTTTCTTCTCTCTCTCTCTCACCTCCTTCCTTTCCTTTCTCCTGAACACTTGGCACTGTGTGCCATCTCTGCTTCTTCTAGATGGGCTGTGCAGTGCCGCTCAGCTAGGGAGCCCCTTCTTCATTCCCGCTGCCCTGCCAGTGCCTCCCTGGGGGCATTTTTTTCTTTTCTTCATTTCTTGATTTCTTGCTGTCTCTATCTTCTTTCCTTTCCTTTCTCCCGAACACCTGGTGCCATGTGCCATTTCCACTCCTTCCTGACAGGCTGTGCAGTGCTGCTTGGCTGGGGAGCCCCTTCCCCAGTCTGAACCACCATGTGGGTGGGCTCCCTGAGGACATTTTTTTCCCTCAGTTTCTTGTCTCTCTCTACCTTCCTTCCTTTCCTTTCTCCCAAATACCTGGAGCCATGTGCCATCTCTGCTTCTTCTTGACGGGTTGTGCATCGCTGCTCAGCTGGGGAACTGCTCCCCCAGTCCAAGCCGCCATGCCGGTGGGATCCCTGATGGCATTTTTTTCTCAGTTTCTTGTCTCTCTCTACCTTCCTTCCTTTCCTTTCTCCTGAACATCTGGCTCTGTGTGCCATCTCTGCTCCTTCTTGACGGGCTGTGCAGTGCCACTCAGCTGGTTAGCCACTTCCCTCGTCTGCATCACCACACTGGTAGGCTCCCTAGGGGCATTTTTTTCCTTGGTTTCTTGTCTCTCTCTACCTTCCTTCCTTTCCTTTCTCCCAACCACCTGGCTACATGTGTCTTTCTCTTTTTTCTTTTTTTTCAGTTTCTTATCTCTTTCTCCCTTCCCTTCTTTCCTTTCTCCTGCCCACCTGGCTGAGTGTGCCATCTCTGCCCCTTCTTGATGGGCTGTGCCACACCGCCAGGCTAGAAAGCCATCAGCACATGGCTTCCCAAGATATGTGCCACTCCAATGGCAGGCTCCCTCAGCACCTTTTCCCCCTTTTTGACTTCTGTTGCTCTCTCTTCTTTCTCACACCCACTTAGCTCCACACATCACATCCTCCCCCTTCTCTCCTGCCTATCTGTACCACACACTGAACACCATACCCCCAAGTGGCACAGGTG
Organism: Trichechus manatus latirostris; assembly: GCF_000243295.1. Classification (NCBI taxonomy): domain Eukaryota; kingdom Metazoa; phylum Chordata; class Mammalia; order Sirenia; family Trichechidae; genus Trichechus; species Trichechus manatus. Next base: position 10,962,590 of record NW_004443981.1, read on the forward strand.
AAGACCACCAGACCCCACTTGCCCTGCACCTAGCCCCAGCCTATCAGCAACAGTACCTGTTGCAAACAACCCATCCTGCCCCTCCCCCTCCACTGGACCTGCCCTGCAACACCATAGCTGAGTGACTGGCCCTGCCCACCTGGACAAGGTGGTAGAAGAATTGTGCCCACAGATGAGTAAACAACAAAGAACACCTAGCCAACCTGCCCAGACATAACAAAATAAAACAAAATGGCGGGATAAAGCAAACAAATCTACAATCAGTAAATGAAGAAAAGAATCACTGAATGTCCCAAAGGCAGCTGACAATATCAAAGCATATTAAAAAAACAGGACAGGATGGTTCCAGTAACCATCCAAAATAAAACACCAGATGACCTTCTGCTAGAAGACAAGATACCGGAACTACTTCATAGGGAATTCAAAACTCTAATATTCAGGACTTTCCAAGAGACGAAGGAAAAATGCAGACAAAAATAAGGAAAAATAGACAAAATCATGGAAAATACAGACAAAATCATGGAAAACACAGACAAAACAATGGAAGAAATCAGGAAAACACTCTAGGAACAAAATGTCAAAAGAAACAAACAATTAGAAATCATATAAAAACAGCAAGTAGAACTCCAAAAGATAAACAAGATTTCAGAAATGGACAGTGTCATCAAAGATTTGAGGAGCAAGTTTGAAACAATGGAAGACAGGATCAGCAAAATTGAAGACAAATCCTTGGATACCAATTTGTTTGAGGAAAAAATCAGAGAAAAGATTGAAGAAAAATGAAGAAACCTTGAGAACGATGTGGGATACAATCAAAAGCAAAAATATGCGTGCGATTGGAGTTCCAGACGGGGAGAAAACAGAAAACACAGAGAAGATCACTGAAGAATTGCTGACAGAAAACTTCCCTAATACGAAAATGAAAAGCTCACCATCCAAGAAGCTCAACGAGCCCCATATAGGATAGACTCCAAAAGAAAATCATCAAGACATATCATAATCACATTCGCTAAAAAAGACAAAGAAAGAATCCCGAGAGCAGCTTGAAAAAACAAAAAGTCACATACAGAGGAGAAACAATAAGACTAACATCTGATTACTCAGCAGAAACCATGCAGGCTAGAAGGTAATGGGATGACGTATATAAAACCTTGAAAGAAAAAAATTGCAAACCAAGAATAATATATCCTGCAAAAAAAACTCTAGTTCAAATATGATGGTGAAATTAGAACATTTCCAGATAAACAAAAATTAAGGAACTATGTAAAAACTAAATCAAACTTCCAAGAATTATTAAAGAGAGTCCTTTGGGTACAGAACAAACAACACATGACAACAGCCTGAATCTAGGACGCAAGACCACATCAGCCAGATACCAACCTAGGTAATAAACATGCAAGGATAAAACAAAGCTAAAATATTTACAAAAGGGAACCAGAGACATCAATCTGTAAATAACAATGTCAGAACAATAAAAGAGGGAACAAATGGTGTAAGTATTGAACTTTCAAATGGAGAGGAAATCAAGGCAATATCAAGTAATAAAAGACTTGTTCAAACTTAGGAAGATAGGGGTAAATTTTAGGGTAACCATAAGGAAAGTTAACAAACCTACTCCTTAAAATACAGAAGAAAAACATAAAGCCTCAATAAACACAAAATCTACAAAAATGAAAGAAACAATAAAAGAATCCACAAACAAAAGGAATTCAGCACAAGAGAGTAAGAGGAACAAAAAAAAAAAAAATGTCAGCACCACAAAAAAGCACTACAAAATGACAGCAATAAACTCACACCTATCAATAATCACATTGAACATAAATGGCTCAAATGCACCAATAAAGAGACAGAAAGTGACAGAATGGATAAAAAACAGGATCCATCAATATGGTGTCTGCAAGAGACACACCTTAGAAACAAAGATATAAATTTATTAAAAATAAAAGGATGGAAAAAATATACCAAGCAAACAGCTATCAAAATGAGCAAGAGTGGCAAAACTAAACTCAGATAAAATAGATATTCAAATAAAATCCACCATAAAAGACAAAGAAGGGCATTATATAATAATTAAAGGGACAATTCTTCATGAAGACATAACCATAATATATATCTACGCACCCTTAGAGAGGGCTCCAAAATACATAAAAAAAACTCTAACCGGACTGAAAAGAGAACTTAGTAGTTCCACAATAATAGTAGGAGATTTCAACACACGACTCTCAGTAAAGGACAGAACATCTATAAGGAAACTCAACAGAGACACAGAAGATCTAAAGGCCACAATCAACCAATTTGACCTCATAGACATATATAGAATGCTCCACCCAACAGCTGAAGGAAAGTACACATTCTTTCCAACGTACATGGAAAATTCTCCAGAATAGACCATATCTTAGGCCACAAAGCAGAAGCCAACAAAATCCAGAACTTTGAGATAAGACAAAGCATCTTCTCTGATCACAACACCATCAAAGTAGAAATTAATAACAAGAAGAGCAATGGAAAAAATCATATACACGGAAACTGAGTAACACCCTTCTTACAAACCACTGGATAATGGAAGAAATCAAAGATGGAATAAAAAAATTCCTAGAATCAGATGAGAATGAAAAGACATCATACCAAAACCTTTGGAACACAGCAAAGGCAGTACTCAGAGGTCAATTTATAGCAATAGATGCACACATCAAAAAAGAAGAAAGGGACAAAAAAAAATTAGCTACACAACTCAAACAAATAGAAGAGAACAGCAAAAGAAGCCCACAGCCACCAGAAGAAAGGAAATAATAATAATCAGAGCAGAAATAAATGAAATAGAGAATAGAAAAACAATAGAAAGAATCAACAAAACCAAAAGTTGGGCCTTTGAAAGGATCAACAAAATCGACAAACCACTGGCCAAACTGATGAAAGAAAAACAAGAGAGGATGCAAATAACCCAAAAAAGAAATGAAATGGAGGATATTACAACAGATTCAACTGAAATGAAAAAGGATCATAACACAGTATTATGAAAAACTATATTCCAGCAAATTTGAAAACCTTGAGGAAATGGACAAATTTCTAGAAACACACTATCTACCCAAACTAACACAAACTGAAGCTGAAAATCTGAACAGACCCATAACAAGAGAAGAAGTTGAAAAGGTAATAAAAAAAACTCTCAACAACAACAACAAAAAGCCCTGGCCCAGATGGCTTCACTGGAGAATTCTACCAAGCATTCAGAGAAGAGCTTACACCAGTACTACTCAAACTACTTCAGAACACAGAAATGGAAGGGATACTTCCTAATTCATTCTATGAAGCCAGCATAACCCTGATACCAAAACCAGGCAAAGACACTACAAAAAAAGAAAATTACAGACCAATATCTCTCATGAATATAGATACAAAAAAATCTCAACGAAATTATACTCAATAGAATTCAGCACCATACTGAAAAATAATACACTGTGACCAAGTGGGATTCATACCAGATATGCAAGGATGGTTCAAAATTAGAAAATCAATCTATGTCATCCACCACATAAATAAAACAAAAGACTCACATGATCATTTCAATCAATGCAGAAAAGGCATTTGACAAAGTCCAACATCCATTCCTGATTTTAAAAAAAAACTCTCAATAAAATAAGTATAGAAGGGAAATTATCATTATAATAAAGGACATCTATACAAAACCAATAGCCAACATCATTCTTAATAGAAAGAAGCTGAAAACGTTCCCCCTGAGAACAGGAACAAGACAAGGATGCCCTTTATCACCACTCCTATTTAACATTGTGCTGGAAGTCCTAGCTAGAGCAATAAGGCAAGAAGAAGAAATAAAGGGTATCCAAACTTTTAAGGAAGAAGTAAAACTGTCCCTATTTGCAGATGATATGATACAATACATATAAAACCAAAAAGACTCCAGAAGAAAACTACTAGAACTAAAACAAAGATTCAGTAGAGTAGCAGGATACAAGATAAACATACAAAAATCAGTTGGATTCTTATACATCAATAAGGAGAACTACAAAAAGGAAATCAGGAAAACAATACCATTTATAATAGCCCCTAAAAAAAATAAAATACTTAGGAATAAATCTAATGAGGGATGTAAACAACCTATACAAAGAAAATGACAAAACACTACTGCAAGAAACCAAAAGAGACCTACATAAATGGAAAAACATACCATGCTCATGGATAGGTAGATTTAACATTGTGAAAATATCAATTCTACCCAAAGCAATCTACAACTACAATGCCATTCTGATTCAAATACCAATAGCATTCTTTAAAGAGATGGCAAAACTAATGATTAACTTTATTTGCAAAGGGAAGAGGCCCCAGATAAGTAAAGCACTATTGAAGAAGAATAAAATAGGAGGACTCAACACTATCTGACCTCAAAACCTACTATACATCTACAGTAGTCAAAACAGCCTGGTACTGGTACAAAAACAGACACACTGACCAATGGAACCGAACAGAGAACCCAGATGTAAATCCATCCACCTGTGATCACCCGATCTTAGACAAAGGTCCAAAGTCCATCAAATGGGGAAAAGACAGTCTTTTTAACACATGGTACTGGCAAAACCAGGTGTCCATCTGCAAAAAAAATGAAACAGGACCCATACTTCACATCATGCACAAAAACTAATTCAAAATGGATCAAAGACCTATATATAAAACCAAAAACTATAAAGGTCATAGAAGAAAAGATAGGGTCAACATTAGAGGCCCTAATACATGGCATTAACAGGTTACAAACCATAACTAACAATACACAAACACCATAAGATAAGCTAGATAACTGGGATCTTCTAAAAATTAAATACTTAGGCTCATCAAAAGACTTCACCAAAAGAGTAAAGTGAAAACCTAAAGACTGGGAGAAAGATTTTGGCTATGATAAATCCAAAAAAGTCTAATCTCTAAAATCTACAGGAAAAACCAACACCTCTACAACAAAAAGACAAATAATCCAATTTAAAAAAGGGCAAAAGAAAAGGACAGACACTTCACCAATGAAGACATTAAAGCAGCTAACAGATACTAGAGGAAATGCTCATGATCACTAGCCATTAGAGAAAAGCAAATTAAAACCACAATGAAATACCATCTCACCCCGATATTACTGGCACTAATAAAAAAAAAAAAAGCAGAAAAGAACAAATGTTGGAGAGGCTGCGGGGAGATTGGAACTCTTATGTACTGCTGGTGGAAATGCAAAATGGAACAATCATTTGGGAAAATGATATGGCACTTCCTTAAAAAGCTAGAAATAGAAATATCACGTGATTCAGCAATCCCACTCCTAGGAATATAGCCAAGAGAAATAAAAGCCATCACACAAATAGACATATGCACATCCATGTTCATTGCAGCATTGTTCACAATAGCAAAAAGAAGGAAACAACTTACGTGTCGATCAACAGATGAATGGATAAACAAACTATGGTATATAAAATTTATAGAGAAAGGCAAAAGAACTAGAATAGCCACAACAATTTTGGAAAAGAACTAAGCCGGAAGACTCACACTACCAAGAACACGCTTGGCATTTCTCAAGCTGAAAGAACTGAAGAAAAGATTCAAGCCTCAAGTTGCAATATTGAAGGATTCTACGGGGAAAATATTAATGCAGGAAGCATCAAAAGAAGATGGAAGGAATACACAGAGTCATTATACCAAAAAGAATTGGTCAACATTCAACCATTTCAGGAGGTAGCATATGATCAGGAACCAATGGTACTGAAGGAAGAAGTCCAAGCTGCCCTGAAGGCATTGGTGAAAAACAAGGTTCCAGGAATTGACAGAATACCAATTGAGATGTTTCAATAGATGGATGCAGCACTGTGACTGCTCACTGGTCTCTGCCAAGAAATTTGGAAGACAGCTACCTGGTCAACTGACAGGAAGAGATCCATATTTATGCCTATTCCCAAGAAAGGTGATCCAACCGAATGTGCAAATTATTGAACAGTATCATTAATATCACACGCAAGTAAAATTTTGCTGAAGATCGTTCAAAAGTGGCTGCGGCAGTATATCGACAGGAAACTTCCAGAAATTCAAGCCAAATTCAGAAGAGGATGTAGAACCAGAGATATCATTGCTGATGTCAGATGGATCCTGGCTGAAAGCAGAGAATACTAGAAAGACGTTTACCTGTGTTTTATTGACTATGCAAAGACATTTGTCTGTGTGGATCATAACAAATTATGGATAACATTGTAAAGAATGGGAATTCCAGAACACTTAATTGTACTCATGAGGAACCTGTACGTAGATCAAGAGTCAGTCGTTCGGACAGAACAAGGGGATATTGCGTGGTTTAAAGTCAGGAAAGGTGTGTGTCAGGGTTGTACCCTTTCACCATACCTATTCAATCTGTATGCTGAGCAAATAAGCCAAGAAACTGGGCTATGTGAAGAAGCACGGGGCATCCGGACTGGAGGAAGACTCATCGACAACCTGCATTATGCAGATAAAACAACCTTGGTTGCTGAAAATGAAGAGGACTTGAAGCACTTACCGATGAAGATTGAAGACCACAGTCTTCAGTATGGATTACACCTCAATGTAAAGAAAACAAAAATCCTCACGACTGGACCAGTAAGCAACATCATGATAAATGGAGAAAATAATGAAATTGTCAAAGATTTCATTTAACTTGGATCCACAATCAACACCCATGGAAGCAGCAGTCAAGAAATCAAAAGAGGCATTGCACTGGGAAAATCTGCTGCAAAAGACCTTTTTAAAGTGTTGAAAAGCAAAGATGTCACCTTGAAGACTAAGGTGCACCTGACCCAAGCCAAGGTGTTTTCAATCACCTCCTATGCATGCAAAAGCTGGATGATGAATAAGGAAGCCTGAAGAAGAAGTGTTGCCTTTCAATTGTGATGTTGGCGAAGAATATTGAATATACCATGGACTGCCAAAAGAACAAACAAATCTGTCTTGGAAGAAGTACAGCCAGAATGCTCCTTGGAAGTAAGGATGGCGAGACTATGTCTCACATACTTTGGACATGTTATAAGGAGGGATCAGTCCCTGGAGAAGGACATCATGCTTGGTAAAGTCGAGGGTCAGTGAAAAAGAGGAAGACCCTCAACGAGATGGATTGACACAATGGCTGCAACAATGGCCTTAAGCATAACAACAATTGTGAGAATGGGGCAGGACCGGGCAGTGTTTCGTTCTGTTGTACATGGGTTGCTATGAGTCAGAACTGACTGGATGGCAACTAACAACAAACAATAGTGAAAGGATAGACACATAGATCAACAGAGAAAACTAGAGATTCCAGAAATAACCCTGCACATATGGCCAAGTGTTTTTGATAAAAGTGTAAGGGCAATTTAATGGAGAAATGATGATGAAACAATTGGACATCCAAATGCAAACAATGAAATTTGCCTCATACCTCACATCATATACAAAAATTAATTCAAAATGAGTCAAAGACCTAAATGTAAGACTAGAAAACTTGTAGAAGAAAATATAGAAGAAAATCATTGTGACCTTAAGTTAGGTAAGGATTTCTTATGTAATGACACCAAATACATAATTCATAACATAATAAAATTAATATATTTTACACATTAAAATTAACAATTATACTCTTTGAAAGAGTGTTTTAGAATGTTGTGTTTTTAAAACACAAGCCAGAGACTGGGAAAAAATATTTGATAAACACATTTCTGATAAAGAATTGGTACCCTGAATATATAAGAAAAACTTTCAAAACTCAAAAAAAATTTTTTTAATGGGCAAAAGATTTGAACAGACACCCCTCACTAAAGGAAATATGTGGATGCCAAAAAATAAGCACAGGTAAAAATAGTCAGCGTCATTAAGGATTAAAAAACCCTTTTGCTGTTGAGTCAATTCTGACTCATAGCGACCCTATAGGACAGAATAGAACTGCCCCATAGGGTTACTAAAGGGGCGGCCAGTAGATTCGAACTGCTGACCTTTTGGTTAGCAGCTATCTTAGTATCTAGAGCTGCTATAACAAAAATACCACAAGTGTATGGCTTTAACTAAGACAAATTTATTCTCTCATAGTCTAGGAGGCTAGAAGTCTTAATTCAGGGTGCTAACTCCAGGGAAAAGCTTTCTCTCTGTGTTGGCTCTGAGGGAAAGTCCTTGTCATCAATCCTCTCCAGTCAACGAGCTTCTCAGTGCAGCGACTCCGGGTCCAAAGAATGCACTATTCTCCTGGCTCTTGTTTCTTGGTAGTATAAGGTCCCCATGTCTCTCTGCTTGCTTCTTTCTTTTATATCTTAAAAGAGATCGACTTAAAACACAATCTAATTTTGTAAATTGAGTCCTGCCTCATTACCATAACTGCTGCTAATTCCACCTCATTAACATCATAGAGGTAGGATTTACAACACAGAGGAAAAGCACATCAGATGACACAATGTGGACAATCACATAATACTGGGAATCTTGGCCTAGTCAAGTTGGCAGACATTTTTGGGGGGCACAGTTCAATCCATAACAGCAGCCAAGTTCTTAACCACTGCACCACAAGGGCTCTTCGTTAGGCATTAGGGAAATGTAAATTAAAATCACAACTTGATACAGTCTTACATATATTAGAATGGTGAAAATTTTTATAAAGGGAAATAAACAATACCATGGTGATGGTGAGGATGCAGAGCAACTGGAACCCTTATATATTGCTTACTGGAATATAAAATGTTACAACCACGTTGCAAAAAAGTTTAGAAGTTTCTTATAACTTTAAATATTCACTTACCACACAACCTAGCAATCCCCCTGCTAGGTATTTATTCTGGGAAATGAAAATTTATGTTTATACAAAAACCTGTATGTGAAAGTTTGTTGTGACTTTATTTATAACCATAAAATGTTGGAAACAACACAAATGTCCTTCCAACCAGTGAATGCACAAACAAAACGAGGTGCATTTATCAAATGGAATACTGCTCAACAATAAAAACTTAGAAAACCTTAGATAAAACTCAAAAGCATTACGCTAAGCATGACAAAGCAAGGAACTTGATGAACCCACTCTCACAAAAGCAATGAAAATACTGGTAAAACAATAACAATCAGTCATTTGAGAATTCTGGAAGTTAACTACAGGTCCAGAACAAACTGAAAAGCATCTATTCAAGAAAAATTACTGAATCTTGGTAATAACAGTGGGTCTGTGGTGCTTTTAACTTGAGTTTATTCCCATCACCTCTCAGTGATGCAGTTGTCATGAAAAACCAACAGTTTGACCTCTTTCAGAGTTCTGTTAAAAGCCCCATACTCAGAAAAGTCAATAATTTGACCAAACTAGAAGCTCCCTGGGAAATCTCTATTTCCAGGGTGTAGCTACTATTTGATTTGACTCTGAGCTCAACGCTCCAAAAATGCCTTATGCGCAAAGCATTACTGAAAATGGTAGCAATCTGCTGGAACCCTCACGGCTGCCTAAGGCTGTGATTTCCATTGGGGCAGACAAGAGACTGGCAAAAATTTCAAAGGAATACCTGGAGAACTAGACAACCACAGAGAACTTTGAGAAGCTTTGACGTATTTCTGAGGCTCTAAAAGACTACGTATGCTCTGGGGTATATGCATGCACAAGAAAGACTTGGAAAAGGAAAAGGCCCCATCACTCACCTCTGGCTGAACTTGAGGCTCTGTGCATGCAGGAAGTGAAAATTAGGGATGACTTGTAAACCAATTGACGTTTGAAGGTGCACCTTCATGAACAGATAACCTTGGCAATGGGTGGAAAACTTAATGCTCAAGGTATCTAAGAAAATCTGATTGGTCACTGGCTGACCATTAGATTGTACTGACACAGCTGTGCCCTCTAGGAAGCCAGGTTAAAAGATATAAACAGGCACTTAAAAAAGAAATTCTAGACAGCAGTAGCTCCCCACTGCAGGGAATACAGAATTAGCACAGGGAAGTCACTAAACTAATAAGCAGCAACCAGAAAAACAAAAACAAACAAACGAAAAAGTCAGCAACAGCAACAGTCCCTGGAGGGGGAGGTAGTGGATGATGGAGTTGCTAAAATATGCCATCTAAAACTTTCAGTTTTCAACCAAAAAAGTATGACACATGCAAAGAAACAGGGAAATATAGTTGGTACACAGAGAAAAAAGCAGCCACCAGAAAAATGGGCCTGAGGGAACCCAGATGTTATATTCAGAAGGCAAAGACTTTAAATCAGCTCTTACAAATGCTTTCAGAGAACTTAAAAAAATATATGTTTAAAGAAGTAAAGAAAGCATGACAGCTATGCCTCACCAAATAGTTAATACTCATAAAGAGACAGATAAATAAAGAAACAAGCAGATATTCTGGAGTTCAAAAGTACAATCTTTGAAATGAAAAATTCACTAGACGGGCTGAACAATAACTTCGAGCTCATGTAAGGAAGAACTAGAAATCAAACATTGAAAGAAGAAATATCAATTCTTCTCAAACTCTTTCATAAGATAGGAGGAAACAATTCCCAAATTAATCTATGAGGCCAGTATTACTCTGATACTAAACCCAGACAAAGATATCAAAAGAAAACTAAAGACCAATATCGTTTATGAATATGGATGCAAAAATTCTCAACGAAGTACTAGTAAACCTAATCCAAGAGTATTAAAAAAGAATTATACACCATGGCCACATGAGATTTATCGCAGGACTACAAGGTTAGTTCAACATCTGAAAATCAACTGATGTAGTGTATCATATCAATAGAATAAAAAACAAAAGCCACGTGATCATCTCAATAGATACAGTAAAAGCATTTGACAAATTTCAACACCATGAAAACATTCAACTGAGACTAGAAGAGAACTTCATCAAACTGGTAAAGGGAATCTTTGAAGAACCCACAGCTAACATCATATTTAATGATAAAAAACTGGATGCTTTTACGCTAATATCAGGAACAAGATAAGTATATTCACTCCTGCCATTTCTATTCAACATTGTAGTAGAGGTTAGGTGGGCAATTAGCAAGAAAAAGAAATAAAAGACACTGAGATTGCAAAGGAAGAAGCAAAACTATCTCTGTTTGCAGATGAGATGATCTTGTATATAGAAAATCTTAAAGAATCCACTAAAAAATTATGAGAAACAATAAAGGAGTTCAAGCGAAAGATGTGGCAGTCAGGTTCTGTAAACACTATAGCTTGGAAACCCTACGGAGCAGTTCTACTCTGTCCTACAGGGCTGCTATGAGTTGGAATCAACTCGATGTCAATGAGTTTGGTTTTGGTTTTTTTATAAGGAAGTTTGACAAGGTTGCAAGATACAAATCAACATACAAAAATCAAATGTATTTACATACACTTGCAACAAACAATTCAAAAATAAAATTAATCAAATAATTTCATTTAAAATAGCACCACAAAGAATTAAATACCGAGGAAAAAGTTTAACAAAACAGGTACAAAATGTATGCTCTGAAAACCACAAAACATTGCCAAAATAAATTGAAGAAGACCGAAATAAATGGAAAAAACTTCAGGTCCATGGATTGGAAGACAACATTAAGATGACAATAGTGCCCAACTTGTTCTGTAGAGTCAACACAATCTCTATAAAAATCGCAGCTGACTTCTTTGCAGAAAATGACGTGTTGATTCTAAAATTCATGTGGAATTGCAATCCAGAATAACCAAAACAATCTTGAAAAAGCAGAAAAAAGGAGGAAGACTGACAGTTCTTTGCTTCCAAACTAACTATAAAGCAACAGTAATCAAGACAGTGTGGTACTGGCATAAGCATAGACATATAGACCAATGAAATAGAATTGAAAGTGCAAGAACAAATCCATTTATTTATAGTCAGCTAATTTTTGACAAGGTTGCCAAAACCATTCAGTGGAAAAGAATACCCTTTCCAACAAATGGTGCTGAGACAATTGGATGGCCACATGCAAAAGAATGAAGTTGAACCCTTACTTCACATCATAAACAAACATTAACTCAAAATGGGCCAAACACCTAAATGTTAGATCTAAAACTATAAAACTCTTAGAAGAAAGCGTAAGGATAAGTCTTTATGATTTGGGATTTGACAATGGATTCTTAGCTATGACACCAAAACAAACAGTAACAAAAGAAAAAAACAGACAAATTGGACCTCATCAAAATTAAAAACTTCTGAGCTTCAAGGGACGCTATCAAGAAAGTGAAAAGATAACCCACGTACATTGAAAGCCTCATTCATTGCCAGTGGTAATGTAAAATTGTGAAGCCACTTCGGAAAACAGTTTGACAGTTTCTCAAAAAGTTAAACATGACGACACTGTGCGACCCAGCAATTCCACTTCTATGTCTATACCTAAGAAAACTGAAAACATATATTCATACAAAAACTTGTAGAGAAATATTCATAGCAGAGTTATTCATAATAGTCAAAAAGTCAAAACTATCCAAATGTCCATCACCTCAAGATAAACAAAACGTGGTATATTCACACAGTGAAATATGATTTGGCTATATAAAGGAAAAAAAAATTGATACATGCTACAACGTGGATAAATCTTGAAAACATTACGCTCAGTGAAAGAAACCATCGCAAAATACCATATATTACATGATTCCAGTCATATGAAATGTCCAGAATAAGCAAAACTATAGAGACAGAAAGGAGATTAGTGGTTTCTCAGGGCTGCAATGACTAGGGAATAGGAAATGAGAGCTAAAGGATATGGAGCTTCTTTTTCTGGTGATGAAAATGTTCTAAAATTCACTGCAGTGCTGGTTGCGCATATTAGTGAATATACTCAAAATCATTGAATTTTAAATTATAAATGAGTGAATTTTATCGTATGTGAATTTACATTAATAAAGCTGTTAAAAAAGGAGGAAGTGAGCACCTGTGTTGAATGATACTGAGATGAAAAGTAAAATGATAGTATTTCCCATTGTATATCACACACGCACGAACGCAAACAATCCAAGTAGGATAAACTCAAAAAGATACACATTTAGACAGATCATAGTCAAACTGACCAAACAAAGAGAACATATGGAAAGTAGCAAAACAACTTAAAACATACAAAGAATACTCAATAAGATCAACAGCTGTATGAACAGACACTTCACCAAAGAAGACATTCAGGTGGCTAACAGACACATAGGAAATTCTCACGCTCATTAGCCATTGGAGAAATGCAAACCAAAACCACAATGAAATACCATCTCACCCCAACATTTCTGACACTAACCAAAAAAACAAAATAATAAATGGGAGGCAGAGCCAACGTAGTGCTATAGACGGAAGCACCATGTCATCCCTCTGCAGCAAAGACTGGAAAAACTAAGTAAAAGAGATACAAACATCAATCCTGGAGCCCTAAGTACAAAATGAAGTATAAAGAACTCAGTCAAGCACTGAATGGAAAAAGAAACCGACAAAAAACAGAATGAGGGGAGCTACAGAGCGGAAGTCCCATACCACTAACATGGCCAGATTCACCATCTTGGGCTACAGCCACCAAAGAACTCAGGCAGGGAGTACAGGAAGGCAACTTCACAGAGCTCCCAACAGGAGACAGAGCACCCAGTAACCAGGGACACAAGCTTTCCCACCCCACACCTTCCTTCCCTGTATGAGGCCTCTGCCAATTGTCAATGGACCACAGTCGCTCAGCCACAGAGACACTAGCTCACTGTCACCCAAGTTTGTCATCTTGGACCTCAGCCACCAAGGACTGTGGACAGGAAGTATGGGAAGGCAACTCCAGGGAGCTTCCAGCAGGAGACAGAGCACCCAGTAAGCATGGATACACACTTTCCCACCCCTCAGCCTTCTTCCTTCTACACGGCCTCCAATGCCTGCCTACCAGCCATGGTTGCTCAGCTGGTGAAACAGTAGCTCACTACTGCAAGGGTCCACCCCGTGCCCACCAGCCGGCCCCCTCAGCACCATTTTTTGTTTGTTTCTTATTTTTGGTTTGTATTTTGTTTGTTTGTTTGTTTATTTATTTATTTATTTGGCTTTTTTTGTTGCTTCTCTCTCTCTCCCTTCCTTCCTTTCCTTTCTCTCACTCAGCTAGCCCCATGTGCCGTCCCCTCCCCTTCTTGACGGGCTATGATTTTTTGGTTTGTTTGCTTTGTTCTTTTTTTCCTATTTCTTTTCTGCTGTTTCTTTTCTCTGTCTCCTTTCCTTCTTTTCCTTTCTCCTGCCACCCAACCCTGTGAACCATGCCCAACCATTGTGGAAGAACTGTGCTGCACAGCTTGGTTGGAGAGTCACTGCTTGCAGCCTCCCCAGGTCTGTTCCACCATCATCAACCAGCTCCCTCGGGGCCATTTAATTAATTTATTTATTATTTGCTTGTTTTGGGGGTTTGTTTGTTTGTTTTTGTTGTTATTGTTTCTTCTCTCTCTCTCTTCCTTCCTTTCTTTTCTCCCAGCCACCCAACCCCATGTGCTGCCCCCAACTTCTTGATGGGCTGTGCTGCACTGCTCGGCTGGAGAGCCTGTAGCACACGGCCTCCCCAGATCTGTGCTGCGCTCACAGGCAAGCTCCCTAAGTGCCATACTTTCTATTTTTCTTTAACTTGCATCTTCTCCTCTCTCATCTCCCTCCCACATAGGCCCTGAGCTACCTCCACCCCTTCCTGACTGGCGGTGCAGTGCCACCCAGTGAGAGATACGTCAGTTCACTGTCATCCCAGTTCCACCCCACACCCAATGGCCAGTGCCCCCACCACATTTTTTTGTTGTTTTTATTTTTTTAAGTTTTTAATTTTTATTTATTTTTTCTATATTTGTTTGATTGTTGGTTTCTTCTCTCTCTTTACCCTCTTTCTCTTCCTTTCTCCTGCCCACCTAGCCCCATGTGCCCCTCACACGACTTCTCAACAGGCCAAGCCACCCCACTTGGCTAGAGAGCCACCAGCACACAGCCTTGCCAGCTCTGCCCTGCCCCCACCTGCCAAATCCTACCACCATGCCGTTTTATTTGTTTATTTGTTTAAAGTTTTTATTATTTTTTACCTCATTTTTTGCTTTTTGTTTTTACTTTTTTTGCCTGTTTCCCTCTTCTTTCTTTTCTTTTCCACACCCACTTACCTCTGCACATCACATCCTCTCCTTTCC
Source organism: Trichechus manatus latirostris (assembly GCF_000243295.1). NCBI lineage: Eukaryota > Metazoa > Chordata > Mammalia > Sirenia > Trichechidae > Trichechus > Trichechus manatus. Next base: position 10,977,691 of record NW_004443981.1, read on the forward strand.
CTCTTGCCTTTCTGCATCGTGCCCCAAGCACTATGCCCCTGAGTGGTATATGGGCTTGGTCCCCGAGGCCCAACCCTGCACTGCCTTCCAGCCCCACCCCATCACCCAGAGCTCCTGTCACAAACTACCCAACCATGACCCTCCACTGCTGCTGGACCCGCCCTGCTTCACCATAACTGAGTGACTGGCCCTGCCCACCTTGGCAAGATGGTGAGAAGTATCACGCCCATAGGCGAGCCAGCAACAAAATGCACCCAGCCCACCAGTCCAGACATAACCAAATAAAACAAAAAAAGGACAAAACAATCAAATCTACAATCAATAGATGAAGAAAATAATTTCTGAATGTCCTGGAGACAGTAGATAATATCAAAACATAAAAAAAGTAGAGGCTGGCTCCAGAAAGTGACCAAAATAAAACACCAGATGACATTCTGCTAGAAGGAAAAGTACTGGAACTACCTGATAGGGAATTCAGAACTCTTATATTCAGGGTTCTCCAACAGATGAAGGAAAATGCAGACAAAAATGAGGAAAAAATAGACAAAAATCACAGAAAATACAGACAAAATTGTGGAAAAGACAGACAAAACGATGGAATAAATCAGGAAAATAATACAAGGACAAAATGTCAAAATAAATAAACAACTAGGAATCATATAAAAACAGCAATTAGAAATTCAAAAGGTAAACAACAAGATTTAAGAAATAGTGCAATAGAAGTTTTTAAGAGCAAATTTGAAACAATGGACACCACTTTGTTTGAGGAAAAAAATCAGAGAAAAGAATGAAGAAAAATGAAGAAACCCTGAGAACCACGTGGGATACAATCAAAAGCAAAAATTTGCGAGTGATCAGAGTTCCAGAACAGGGGGAGAAAACAGAAAACACAAAAAGTATCATTGAAGACTTGCTGATAGAAAACATCCCTAGTATCATGAAAGACGAAGAGCCAACTATCCAAGAAGCTGTATGAACCCCATATAAGATATACCCCAAAAGAAAAACACCAAGACATATCATAATCACACTCACTAAAACCAAGACAAAGAAAGAATCCCGAGAGTAGCTTGAGAAAAACAAAGTCACATACAAAGGGGAAACACTAAGACTAAGCTCTGATTACTCAGCAGAAACTATTCAGGCAAGAAAGCAATGGGATAACATATATAAAATCTTGAAAGAAAAAACTGCCAACCAAGAAAAATATATACTGAAAAACTCTTACTCAAATATGATGACAAAATCAGGATATTTCCAGATAAACAGAAATTAAGGGAATACATAAAAACAAAACCAAACTTACAAGAATTATTAAAGGGAGTCTTTCAGTTAGAGAACCAACAACGTAAGACAACAAATTGAGTGTAACACATAAGACAGCATCAGCCAGATACCAACCTAGATAATGAACTCTCAAGGATAAAACAAAACTGAAAAATTTACAACAGGGAACCGGAGACATCAATCTGTAAATGACAACAACTGAAAACAATAAAAGAGGGAATAAATGGTGTAGGTATAGAACTTTCAATGTGGAGAAAGCCAAGGTGATATCAAGTAATAAAAGACTGGTTTAAACTTAGGAAGACAGGGGTAAATTTCAAGGTAACTACAAAGAAAGTTAACATATTTGCTCATCATAATAAAGAAGAAAAACGTAAAGTCTCAGTAAAGACAAAATCTACAAAAACAAAAGAAATTAAAAATACACAAACAAAAGGAATTCAGCACAGAAGAGTAACAAGAACACAGAAAAACATCAACACCACACACACAAAAAAAAGTATTACAAAATGACAGCAGTAAACTCACACGTATCAATAATTGCACTGTACGTAAATAGCTTAAATACACCCATAAAGAGACAGAGAGTGATTTAAAAAATAGGACCTATCAATATGCTGTGTACAAGAGACACACCTTAGAAACAAAGACACAAATTTATTAAAAATCAAAGGATGAAAAAAAAAAAAATCAAGCGAACAGCTACCAAAAAGGAGCAGGAGTGGCAATACTACTCTCAGTAAAATAGACTTTAAAACAAAATCCCCCATAAAAGACAAAGAAGGGCATTATTTATTGATTAAAGGAAAAATCCACCATGAACACACAACCATAATAAATATCTATGCACCCAATGACAGGGATCCAAAATACATAAAACAAACTCTCTAACAGCACTGAAAAGAGAACTTAGTAGTTCCACAACAATGGTAGGAGACTTCAACACACAGCTCTCCGTAATGGACAGAACACATAGAAATAAATTCAACAAAAATACAGAAGATCTAAAGTCTGCAATCAACCACCTTGACCTCCTAGACATATAGAACATGGCACCCAACAGCTGCAAAGTACAAATTCTTTTCCAACCCACATGGAACATTCTCCAGAATAGACTGCATCTTAGGCCACAAAGCAAACCTCAACAAAATCCAAAACTCTGAGATTAACATAAAGTATCTTCTCTGATCACAACACCATCAAAATAGAGATAAATAACAAGAAGAGCAAGGAAAAAAATCAAATACATGGAAACTGAATAACACCCTGCTTATAAACCACTGGATAATAGAAGATATCAAAGATGGAATCAAAATATTCCTAGAATCAAATGAGAATGAAAACACATCATACCAAAACATTTGGAACACAGAAAAGGCAGTGCTCAGAAGTCAATTTATAGCAATAGATGCATACATCAAAAAAGAAGAAAGGGACAAAATCAAAACATTAACTACACAACTCGAACAAATAGAAAGAGAACAGCAAAAGAAGCCCACAGCCACCAGAAGAAAGGAAATAATAAAGATCAGAGCAGAAATGAATGAAATCAAGAATAGAAAAACAATACAAAGAATCAACAAAACCAAAAGTTGATTCTTTGAAAGGATCAACAAAATTGACAAACCATTGGCCAAACTGACAAAAGAAAAAACAGGAATGGATGCCAATAACCCAAGTAAGAAATGAAATGGCGGACATTTCAACAAACTCAACTGAAATAAAAAGGCTCGTAACAGAGTACTATGAAAAACTATACTCCAACAAATTTGAAAACCTAGAGGAAATGGACAAATTTCTAGAAACACACTACCTACCCAAACTAACACAAACTGAAGTTGAAAATCTGAACAGACCCATAACAAGAGAAGAGATTGAAAAGATAATTTAAAAAATTCCCAACAACAACAACAAAAGTCC
>NW_004443981.1:10989365-10995401 GCF_000243295.1 Trichechus manatus latirostris
CCAAAAAAAAAAAAAGGTTGAGAATTTAGAGGGTTAATATGTTGTGGGGTTGTTAACCAATGTCATAAAACAACATGTGTACTACTGTTTCCTGAGAAACTATTTGTTCTGTAAGCCTTCACCTGAAGTACAATAAAATATTAAAAAAAAAAATCAGTTGGATTCCTATACACCACTAAAGAGAACTATGAAAAAGAAATCAGGAAAACAATACCGTTTATAATAGCCCCCGTCAAAAAAAAATCTGGGAATAAATCTAACCAGGGATGTAAAAGACCTATACAAAGAAATTGACAAAACATTACCTCAAGAAACCAAAAGAGACCTACATAAATGGAAAAACATACTATACTCGTGGATAGGTAGACTTAACATTGTGAAAACGTCAATTCTACCCAAAGCAATCTACAACTACAATGCAATCCTGATTCAAATACCAACACCATTCTTTAAAGAGATGGAAAAACTAATCATTAAGTTTATTTGGAAAGGGAAGAGGTCCCAGATAAATAAAGCATTACTGAAAAAGAAGAACAAAGTAGGAGGCCTCACACTACCTGACCTCAGAACCTACTATATAGCTAAGGTAGTCAAAACAGCCTGGTACTGTTACAACAACAGACACATTGACCAATGGAACGGAATTTAGAAACCAGATGTAAATCCATCCACCTATGGTCACCTGATCTTAGACAAAGGCCCAAAGTCCATCAAATGGGGAAAAGAGTCTTTTTAACAAACAGTGCTGGCAATACTGGATGTCCACCTGCAAAAAATGAAACAGGACCCATACCTCACTCTTTACACAAAACTAATTCAAAATGGATTAAAGACCTAAATATAAAACCAAAAACTATAAAGATCGTAGAAGAAAAAATAGAGTCAACACTAGAGGCCCTAATACATGGCAGTAACAGGATGCAAACCATAACTAACAATACACAAACACCAGAAGATAAGCTAGATTACTGGAATCTTCTAAAAATTAAACAATTGTAGTCATCAAAAGAATTCACCAAAAGAGTAAAAAGAAAACCTACAGACTGGGAAAACAATGCTGGTTATGACAAATCCGACAAAGGTCTAATCTCTAAAATCTACAGGAAAATCCAACACCTCTACCACAAGAAGACAAATAATCCAATTAAAAAATAGGCAAAGGGTATGAACAGACACTTCACCAAAGAAGACATTCAAGTTGCTAACATTTACATGATGAAAAGCTCACAATCACTAGCCATTAGAGAAATGCAAATCAAAACCACAATGAGATACGATCCCACTCTGATATTACAGGCACAAATCAAAAAAATAGAAAATAACAAATGTTGGAGAGGCTGAGGGGAGACTGGAACTCTTATGCACTGCTAGTGGGAATTCAAAATGGTGCAACCATTTTGGAAAACGATATGGCACTTCCTTAAAAAGCTAGAAATAGAAATATCATGTGATCCTGTAATCCCTCTCCTAGAAATATATTCTAGATAAATTAGAGCCATCACATGAATAAACATATGCACACCTACGTTCATTGCGGCATTGTTCACAATAGCAAAAAGATGAAAACAACCCAGGTGCCCATCAACAGATAAATGGATAAACAAACTATGGTACATACACACAATGGAATACTATGCAACGATAAAGGGCAATGATGAATCTGTGAAGCATCTCACAACATGGATAAATCGGGAGGGCATTATGCTAAGTGAAATAAGTCAATCACAGAAGGACAAGTATTGTATGAGGACACTACTATAAAAACTCATGAAAAAGTTTTACACACAAAAAGAAACAATCTTTGATGGTTACTAGGGAGTGGAAGAGTAGGAGGGAAAAATAGTAAATAGAAAATAGATAAGTGGTAACTTCGGTAAAGGGTAAGACAGTACACAATACTGGGGAAGCCAGCACAATTTGTCCAAGGCAAGGTCATGGAAGCTCCATAGACACATCCAAATTCCCTGAGGAACCAAATTACTGGGGCTAAGGTCCAGGGACCATGATCTCATGGAACATCTAGGTCAATTGGCATAATATAGTTCATAAAGAAAATGTTCTACATCCTTCTTTGGTGAGTAGCATTTGGGGTCTTAAAAGCTTGTGAGCAGCCATCTAAGATACAGCTATTGGTCCTATCGCATCCAGAGCAAAGGAGAATGAAGAAAACCAAAGATACAAGGAAAATATTAGTCCAAGGGACTAATGGACCACATGAATGACAGCCTCCACCAGCCTGAGCCCAGATGACTAACAGAAGAACAAACAAATCTGTCTTAGAAGAAATACAACCATAATGCTTCTTAGAAGTGAGGATGGCAAGACTTTAGCTCGCTTACTTTGGACATGTCCTCAAGAAAGACCAATTGCTAAAAAAGGACATCGCAGTTGGTAGGCTAGAGGGTCAGTAAAAACAAGGGAAACCCTCTATGAGATGGATTGTCTAAAACTAGTCTTAATATATTTAAAAGAATTGAAATCATACAAAGTATGTTCTTAGATCACAATGAAGTTTATTGGAGATCAGCAACAGAAGGAAGTTTGAAAACTCCACAAATGTTTGGAAATTAGACAACAAATTTCTAAATGACCACTGGGTAAAAAATAAATTCCAAGATAAACTGGAACATATTTTATACTGAATGAAAATGGAAATACAACATATCAAAATTAATGAGCAAATGATGTCAGCAAAAAAGATGGAGTAAGGACCTCTGAAAATTTACTGTCTATAAAAGCAATGAAAAACTGGTCAAAATTGCCAGAATCAACTTTTTTTTCCATAACTCTGGAAATTAGCCAAAGGTTTGCAGCAACCAAGGGAATGTTTACTCAAGGGAAAAAAGTGCCTAATCTCAGTAAGAACAGTATGTTTTGTGGGATTTCAAGTTACCGTAGTTCCATCCCCCACTCTGCTGAGTGGTAGCCTTGAAAAATAACAGCCTGCATTTCCAGTACCAGAAAAAAAAAAGAACAGAGCTGGAGCTCTTTCAAAGACTCGTTCCCAAGTATTATCATTATTTGACTTGACTCTGAGCTCACTCAGTGCTAAAAGCCTCTCCCGAGGGGGCATTTGTCAGAAATATTTACAGGCAAGAGTTTTAACGTTGCAACTGCCAGAAGTGATAAACGATAGTTGGGGAAAACAATAGGCTACCCAAAAAGACTAAAAGGAAAAGCTGATATGTACAGGGGCTTTGAAAAATTCCAACATATTCCTGGGAATCTAGAAGCTCATGCATATACCTAAGGCTGTGTGCAAACACGGGGAAAAAAACTGAGAAGGTCCTAAGTTCTCCCTCTGGCGAACCTCGAGGCACTGCAAAATCTGAAAGTGAAGGCTAAAGCAGAGTTACCAACTGCCTGAATGAATGTTGAAAGGATGCCCCAACAGGCAGTCAGAGCCACTTGGTAAAGACTGGAAGACTTATTGGTTCCAGGTGCTTAAAGAAATATCAGTCCAATCATCAGCTGACTACTAAAGTAATTGAGCAGAGGCTACAGTGGCCACACACAGCAAAGAACACTCAAAAGCAGACTTTACAGGATTAGTTCAGAAGGTCACAGAACAAAACAAAAAAAAATTAAACACAACACAATAGTAATGAATCTGACTTCTATAGTTGTCACATTATGTAAAATGTCCAGCATTCAACAAAAAATTATGACGTGGAAAAAAAAAGTATGATCCAGATGCAAGAAAAAAGCAATGAACAGAAACCACCCTCAGGGAAATAAGATGTTGGAATTACTAGACAAAGGCTTTTAAATCAGCTATTGTAAATATTGTAAAGGAAAGGATGTCTAAAGTATTAAAGGAAAGTGTGAAAAGGATCTCACCAAATAGAAAATATTAATAAAAAAGTAGAAGTAATAAAAAAAATCTAGATTTCAAAAGTACAATACTGAAAATGAAAAATTCATAGTCCGGCTCAACAACAGACTTGAGTAGGAGTGGAAAGAATCAGTAAACATGAAGTTAGGTCAATTAAGATTATCCAGTGTGAGGAATAGAAAGAAAAAAGAATGAGGAAAAATGAACAGAGCCTGAGAGACTTGTAGGGCACCATCAAGCATACCACCATATGCATGATGGTAGTTACTGAAGGACAAGAGAGAGAAAACGGGGTCAGAAAGAATGTTTGAAGAAATAATGGCCTGAACTTTTCCAAATTGGGTGCAAAACATCAATCTACACCACAAGAAACTCAAAGAACTCCAAGTAAGATAAATAGTTCCAAACTTAGACACATTATAATTAAACCATCAAAATCCAAAGACAAAGAGAGAATCTTGAAAGTAGCAAGAAAGTGACTCATCACTTACAAGACATGAGATAAGAATAACAGCTGATTTCTCATCAGTAACCATGGGGGTCTGAAGCCAGTGGGGATGACATATTCAAAGTACTGAAAGGAAAAGACTGTCAACATTCTATATACAACAAAACTATTCTTTAAAAATATGAAAGAGAAATGAAGACATTCTCAGATAAATAAAAACTAAGGGAATTTATCCTTAGCAAACCTGTCCTGCAAGAAATACTAATGGGAGTCCTTCAGGCTGAAAAGAAAGGACACTTTACAACAACCCAAATGTACATGCAGAAATATAGAGCACATGTCAAGGTAACTACATAGATAAATATAAAAGATAGTATAAATGTATTTTTGTTTGTAACATCTTTTTCTCTCTAATTTCAAAGACAACTGCATAAAGCAATAATTATACGTCTGTATTGATGGACATACGATGTATATGGATGTTGTTTGTATGTCATTAATAACACAGAGGAATAGAGAGGGGAGGAAGTTATATAGAACAAAGTTTTGTATAATTTTAAATTAAGCTTGTATTAATCTGAACTAGACTGTTATAGGTATAGATGTTAATTGTAACCCCAGGCAACCAGGAAGGAAATAACTCAAAGATAAAGAGTAAAAGAAAAAAATGGTTTAAAAATGGTACACTGTTTTAACACAAATGAAGGCATATTAGTGGGGAAAAAAAAAACAACAAAACATTGCTGTCAGGTCAGTTCCAACTTATGGCAACCCCATGTGTTACAGAATGAATAGAACTGCTCAAAAGAGTTTTCTTGACTGTAATCTTAATGAAAGCAGATTGTCAGGCCTTCCTTCCAAGGCACTGCTGGGTGGGTTCAAACTGCCAGCCTTTAGGTAGCAGTCAAATGCAAACCATTTGCGCCAACTAACGGACCAATGATAAAGGTTGTTGTTGTTAGGTGCCATCGAGTCAGTTCCGACTCATAGCGACCCCATGCACAACAGAATGAAACACTGCCCGATCCTGTGCCATCCTCACAACTGTTGCTATGCTTGAGCCCACTGTTGCAGCCACTGTGTCAATCCAACTCATTGAGGGTCTTCCTCTTTTTTGCTGACCCTCTACTTTAACACTTTAAAGAGATCTTTTGCAGCAGATTTCCCCAAAGCAATGCGTCTTTTGATTTCTTGACTCCTGTTTCCATGGGTGTTGATTGTGGATCCAAGTAAAATGAAATCCTTGAGAACCTCAATCTTTTCTCCATTTATCATGACGTTGCTTAATGGTAAACAGGGGAACAAAAAAGGCATAAGACATATAGAAAACAAATAGCAAAACAGCAGACATAAATCCTACCCTACCAGTAATTACACAAAATATAAATGAATTGAATACTACAATTAAAAAGCAGAAATTGGCAGATGGCTAAAAAATATGATGCAACTATATGTGATGTTCAAGAGACACGTTTTAGATGCAAAGACACAAATGGCTTGAAAGTAAATGAATGGAAAAAAGATACACCATGCAAACAGTAACTAAAAAGAGAGCTGAGGTGGCTATATGAATATCAGACAAAGTAGACTTTAATATAAAAAGCTTTAGTAGAGACAAAGATGACATTTTATAATGATAAAAGAGTCGGTCAGTCTGTCAAGAAAACATGACAATCATGAACCCCAAAATACATGAAGTAAAACTTTCAGAATTGAAGGTGGTTGTTGTTTTTAGGTGCTGTCCAGTCAGTTC
>NW_004443981.1:10996175-10996499 GCF_000243295.1 Trichechus manatus latirostris
TGAAGGTGGTTGTTGTTTTTAGGTGCTGTCCAGTCAGTTCTAACTCATAACAACCCTATGTACGACAGTATGAAACACTGCCCAGTCCGGCACCAATCTTTTCTCTGTTTATCGTGATGTTGCTTATTTGTCCAGTTGTGAGGATTTTTGTTTTCTTTATGTTGAGGTGTAATCCATACTGAAGGCTGTGGTCTTTGGTCTTCATCAGTAAGTGCTTCAAGTCAGTTCCAACTTTAAAGTATTTAAATCATTCAAAGGAATGAAATTGGTGGGATGACATATTCAAAGTGTTGAAAGAAAAAGACTGTCAACATTTCATATCCA
>NW_004443981.1:10997237-11040968 GCF_000243295.1 Trichechus manatus latirostris
ATTCAAAGGAATGAAATTGGTGGGATGACATATTCAAAGTGTTGAAAGAAAAAGACTGTCAACATTTCATATCCAACGACAACAACAACAACAAAGGAAAGAGACATGAAGACACCTCAGATCAATAAGAACGAAGGGAATTTATCCCTAGTAAACCTGTCCGTTAAGAAATACTAACGGGAGCACATTAGGCTGAAAAGAAGGGACACTTTACAATAACCCAGCTCCACATGAAGAAATAAAGAGCACATGAATAAAATAAAGAAACTTGGGATATTCACATACCAGTGGAAATAAACAACGTACTTCCAAATAAACAACCAATGGATCAAAGAATAAAACACAAGGTATATTAGTTTCTTAGGGCTGCCTTACCAAATATCCCAAAGTGGATGACTTTAAAGAACAGAAATTTACTTTCTTACAGTTCTGGAGGCTGGGAGTGTCAGATCAAGGCGTCAGCTATGTTGACTCCTTCTGAGGCTTTGAGGGAGAATCTATTTCATGTCTATCCTAGCTTCTGGTAGCTCCAGGAGATTCTTATCTTGCAACTACAGCATCGCATGGTGTCCTTTCTCTATCTATTTCTCGGTGCCTCTTCTCCTCTTCTATAAGGACCCCACTATGATAAGGTTAGGACATACTTTAGTCTGGTACGACCGCATGTTAACTGATAATATCTTTGAAGACCCTATTTCCAAACAAGGTCAGGTTTACAAGTATTGGGTGTTAGGACTTCAGCATATCTTTTTAGGGGACACAGCTCAATCCATAATACAAAGAAAATTGGAAAATACTTCGAGATGAATGAAAATGAAAACACAACATACCAAAAATTATGGCATACAGGGAGAGCAGTGCTTAGAGCAAAATCTATAGCAGTAAATGCCTACATTAAAAAAGAAAAAAAAAGAAAGCGCTCAAGTCAGTAACCTAGCATTCCACCTTAAGAAACTGAAAAAAGAAGAGTAAACTAAACCCAAAACAAGTACAAAGAAGCAAATAACAAAGATTAGACACAGGCATATATGTATGCTAAATAGTTGTGGGAGGTCATATGGGAATACACCCACATGCATTTATAGGTATAGTTGTGGATATTTCTACATACTTATTTGTATGTGCTGTGTGTGTATTCATATACATAATAGAGCACATAGGAGGCACAATTATGAAAACTTTTTAGACACATCCAGATACCTCGAGGGACTGAGCTACTGGGCTTGAGGGCTAAGAATCATAGTCTCAGGGGACATGTAGGTCAATTGGCATGACATAGTTCATAAACATAATGTTCCACATCCTAGGTTGGTGAGTAGCATTGGAGTCTTAGAAGCTTTCAAGCAGCCATCAGAGATACAACTGTTGGTCTCTTCCTAAAGGACAGTGAAGAAAACCAAAGACTCAAGGCCACATGAACCACAGCCTTCTCTAGCCTGAGACCAGAAGAACTAGATGGTGCCCAGCTACCCCTATCGACAGCTCTGACCAGGAACACAATAGATGTCCCAGTTAGAATGAGTGAAAAATGTAGAACAAAATTCAAATTCATAAAAAAGACCAGACTTGCTGGTCTGAGAGAGACTGGAGGAACCCCTGAGACTATTGCCCTAAGACACCTTTCAAACTTGGAACTGAAGCTACTCCTGGAGGCCACCTTTCAGCCAAATAATAGACTGGCCTATAAAAATAAACAATAACACTCCTGAGGAATATGCCCCATAGAACAATAAAACCATACGAGACCAAAAGGGCAACATTTGCCCAAAAGCAAAGATGGAAGGCAGGGAGTGGCAGGGAAACCAGACAAATGGAAACGGGGAACCCAGGGTGGAAAAGGGGAGAGTGCTGAAACATTGCAGGGATTGCAACCAATGTCATGGAACAATTTGTGTATGAATTATTGAACGGAAAATTAATTTGCTGTGTAAACTTTCACCTAAAGCACAATAAAATGTTAAAGAAAACATATTAGAGCAGAAATTAATGAAGTGGAGAATAAAAAAAAATAGAGAAAATCAATGAAACCAAAAGCTGGTTCTTTGATGTTAGCTGTCAATTTTTCCTAGTCACTCTTTATCAGGTTAAGAATGTTTCCATCTGAACACAACAGAGAGTCCCTGATGGAGCGGGAGAAAGGTGGGGTTCAGAATTCAAATTCTAGTAAGAAGACCAGACTTAATGGTCTGGCTGAGACTGGAGGGACCCTGGAAAGCATGGCCCCCGGACTCTCTGTCAACCCAGAACTAAAACAATTCCCAAGGCCAACTCTTCAGACAAAGATTGGACTGGACTATGGGACATAAAATGATACTCGCGAAGAGTGTGCTTCTTAGCTCAAGTAGATACATGAGACTAAATAGGCAGCTCCTGTCCGGAGGTGAGATGGGAAAGCAGAGAGGGTTAGGAGCTGGTTGAATGCACATGGGAAATCCAGGGTGGAAAGGAGGAGTGTGCTGTCACAGTATAGGGAGAGCAATTAGGGTGACATGACAATGTATGTATAAATTTTTGTATGAGAAACTAACTTGAAATGTAAACTTTCACTTAAAATACAACAATAAATAAACAAACAAAGACTGTTCCTTTCTATCCCAAAGTTTGATAGTTTGGGATTTTGTCAAATGCTTCTTCAGCATTTATTGATAAAAAATTTCAGCATTAATTACATTAATTGATTTTTGGATGTTAAGCCAGCCTTGCTTTCCTGGGATAAATTTCACCTCGACAAACTTTTAGGTAGACTGACCAAGTGAAAAAAAGACTCAAATTACTAAAATGAGGACTAGAGGGACATTACCTTACAGAAATAAAAAGGATTAAAAGGTAATACCTGTTGTGGTTGAGTCAATTCCAACTCATAGCAACCTTATAGGACAGAGTAGAACTGCCCCATAGGGTTTCCAAGGAGCGGCTGGTGGACTCAAACTGTGGACCTTTGGGTTAGCAGCCGAGCTCTTAACTACTGTGCTAGGAACAATTATATGCCAACAAGTTAGATAACCTAGATGAAATGGACTGATTCCTAAAAATACACGAACTACTGAAACAGAGAATATACAAATGTGAATACACCTATAGCAAGCAAAGAGATTGAGTTACTATACGTCTCACTTACTTTGGACATGTTATCAGGAGGGATCAGTCCCTGGAGAAGGACATCACGCTTGATAAAGTAGAGGGTCAGCGAAAAACAGGAAGATCCTCAAGGAGATGGATTGACACAGTGGCTATAACAAAGGGCTCAAAGCATAATAATGAGTGTGAGGATGGCACAGGATCAGGCAGTGTTTCGTTCTGTTGTGTAGAGGGTCACTATGAGCCGGAACCGATCCGACAGCACCAAACAACAACAAATACATGTACATATATATATTTAATCCCACAGTGGAAAGCCCAGGACCAGCTGGCTTCACTGGCAAATTCTCCCAGATGTTTAAAGAAGAGTTAGCACCGATCCAAAACAAAACGAAACCAAACAACAGAAGAGGGGGGAACACTCCCAGCTCATTCTATGCAGCCAACATGGACATGGGCTTGAGACCAACATCTGACAAAAACCTCACAAGAAAAGAAAACTACAGACCAATAGCCCTTCAGAATGTTGTCGTTGTCATTCTTTTCCAACCAGTCAGAGTAGAAGTGGCTCCACAGGGTTTTCAAGGCTGTGACCTTTTGGAGACAGATGGCCAGACCCATCTTCTGAGACGTCTCCGGGTGGCTTCAAATAGCCAACCTCTTGGCTAGTAGTCGAGCACTAATCATTTCTGCCCCACAAACACTCCTCCCTTATGAATATAAACACAAAAATCCTCAACAAAATACCAGCAAACTGAACCCAGCAGCATATAAAAAGGATTAGACACCATAACAAAGTGAGATTTATCCCAAGAAAGCAAGGTTGGCTTAATATTCAAAAATCAACTGATGTGATTGATGCTGCATTTTTTTTTAGCAAAAATGCTGAAAAAGCATTTGACAAAATCCAAAACGGTGAAGCTTGGAATAGAAGGGAACTTTCTTCACCTGGTAAAGAGTGTCTAGGAAAAACCCACAGCTAACATCAGACTTCATGGTGAAAGACTGGAAGCTTTTCCCCTAAAATCAGAGACAAGACAAAGCTGTCCATTCTCATCCTTTCTGCTCGACATTGTACTGAAGGTTCTAGTCAGGGCAATTAAGCAAGAAAAAGAAATGAAAATAATCCAGATTTGAAAGGAAGAAGTGAAAATATCCCTATTTGCAAATGACATGATCTTACCCATAAGCCAGTCGCTGTCAGTCAATTCTGACTCATGGTGACCTCATGTGTGTCAGAGTAGAACTGTGCTCCACAGGGTTTTCAATGGCTGATCTTTTGAAAGTAGATCACCAGGGCTTTCTTCTGAGGTGCCTCTGGGTGGACTCGAACCTCCAACCTTTCTGTAACAGTCAAGCACATCACCTGTTTGTACCACTCAGGGACTCCACATTTTCCACCGGTACAGAGCAAAGTTTTCAGGGCTTTGAGCCCCCTTAGGGACAATGCAGGCTTCCAGGACTGAGCACTCTTTGGACAAGGCCATGTAGGCCTATGAGCTCCTTGAGGACAGGGTCATGCACTTAGAGACATCAATTCTCTCAGGACAGTAATCAGGCTTTTGGCACAGCGAGCACCCCAGGGACAGGAGCCCAGTTCTGTGTCCCCAAAGCAGAATATATCCAGGCCGCCAGCTGCCCACAGACGTCTCCCTGGCCTTGCCAAATTCTCAGCAGCAGGGACAGGGCTGGCTGCCCAGGCTAGGGTGGAGGACCATTCCCCAAAGCTGGGCAGTGGCAGGAGAGTGAGAAGCAGCAAGGTTGCAATACCAGCCACCCCTCAATCTCTTCCCAGATCTGAACTGAGAACATGTGGCCCAAATCTCCTGTTTGGGATGCGGTACTTAGTACTTGGCAAGCCTTTAGGTAAATCTTATATATTCAAAATAAGTCTGCCTGCAGGCTGAGGCTGGGAGGGCCCTCTCCCCCTTCCCCTAGCACCATCGGCTCAGAGCCCCAGAGGGGCTGGAGCGTAAATGCCAAGAAGCAGCTTCCCTAGGTGGGTTCAACAACTGAATCTCCACCAAGAGTGGGTTGACAGCTGCTTGTCACTCTGTCGTCCACCCTCCCTTGGTGGTGTGGTCCAGGCGGTGCATGGAGGGGGTACAAGTCCCCTAGACATGGGCCATCCAAGAGGTAGATGGGGACAAGACCTGGCGGAGAGCTCCAACTTTGAGCCCCACAAGCCAACATTCCAACCACGCTGACCCGTTCCCCACGCCCCAGCTCACAGCACCTTGCACATGGGGGGCCTCGGCCCAGACAGACCTCTCCCCCTCTTCCCTCAGTGTGATGCTAAGTCATCTGAAAGACTCAGCTTCGAGGAGGGAGCCACACACGTGAGCCCAGTCAGCACCGTCGTCATCCTTTTTCTTCCTCCTCTGAGGAATCTTCTTGGCACCCCTGGCAGAGTGAATGTCCTTCCCGTGAGATTCCAAGGCATGTTATAGTCAGGGGGCCTCTCTGAGCCTCTGTTTCCTCCTCTGTGGAATAGGACCATTGTGGCTCCAACCAACAGGGCTGGGCGTGCCTTGGGCACAACCCTTAAAAGGATGTCAAAAAACTCAGTAATGTAGATAAGTCACATTTTGGTGCAATTTATTAACAAATCAAAATTAATGCAAAGCTGTCCATGAAGATCACTGGGTGGGGCAAATGGTTTGTGCTTGACTACCAATCTAAAGGTTGGTGGTTCAAACCCACCCAGCAGTGCCTTGGAAGAAAAGCCTGGAAAACTGCTTCCATAAAGATCACAGCCAAGAAAACCATGTGGCACAGTTCTACCCTGTAGCACGTGGGACCACCGTGAGCTGAAATCAACTCCACGGCAGTAGGTTTATCCATGAGGAAAGTATCAAAATTGTAAGTAAAGGCAGGGTCAGTATTATTGACGCTTTCTCTGCCTTCCGGCTCCGATACACTTGGCACACAAAGGAGGTTGGTGTCCCAGTTGTCAGGGTTCATGAGGACACAGTGTCATCCACACAGACTTGACGCGTGGTGGCACAGATGCTGTTGATGATGCGCATTCAGGGCCCACCGCTTCTGTGCTACTTCCTTGTCCATTTTTGATCTGCAGCCTGTGGCCTGTGTCTGGACCATGAGGTGAGACAGAGGAGCTTGGATTCTGCGGGCACAAAGGACTCTACAAGGTCATCTTGGCAAACGTCCTCACTGAACAATTGGAAACAGCATCAAAGATGTGCTGAAACCTATGTGAAATTGTGCGCTACAGATTAGTAGGTAAACACAAGTAAGCCACTGCCTACCTTGCTTACTGAGTAATCGGCCCCTGGCTCGATCCCTTTGCTCGGTGTCCCCCTGCAGCTCCCTTGGCATCCACTTCGGTTCATTTTACTTTGTCCTTCACCTCGTCCTCGTTTCTAGTTTCCATTCTGTGACGTATAAGCCGCTGCTTCCTCTTTTATCTATTTATTTTATCCAGGCCACTTCACTTGGCCCACCCCAGTTCTCCTCCACCTCCTGCACGGCGGGGTTTCAGGGCCTCTGGCACCCGACCCCAAGGGCACAGTGCGAACATCTGCCTACCGGCGCCACCGATGTGCACGTGAGCTCATGCGATCCGGTCCCGGCTTTTTTGGAAAACATCTACAACTGCGGAGGCAGAGCAGCGAGGCCTGCCTTTCATCTGATGTCTCCCAGACCATTTCCGATCAGCCTGCATCCTCAGCCGTGTCTGTGAGATTTCAACCTCCGCGCCTGCCCGCCAGCTGTCCCGCTGCAACTGGTGCCGCGTGCCAGGGCGGACGGGAGGGGGTCTGCCGGGCCTCACCCCTGCCGGCACTCGTCCTCCAGAGGAAGACTCTTGGAATGTCCACCAGACCTCCTGTCTCGCTACCTGTCCCACGTCTTCCACACCTTCACAGTTGTCTCTAAATAACTGGAAACACGTCACACACCTGAGCCCTGCCTGGCTCCGGCACTCTTGACACCAGGCTCCGTCCAAGAGGAGAGTTCCCAGATGGCCTTTAACTCAAGCCTTTTGCTTGGTACTTTCTGTCTCTGTACTGGGTTGAATAATAACAACAACAAAAAAACAGTTGCCTTCGAGTCAATTCCGTCTCATGGCGACCTCATGTGTGTCGAAGTAGAACTGTGCTCCACAGGATTCTCAATGGCTGATTTTTCAGAAGTAGATCGCCAGGCCTTTCTTCTGAGGGGACTTTGGGTGGACTCGAACCTCCAATATTCTGGTTAACATCTGAGTGTGTTAACCGTTTCTACCACCCAGGACTCCACTAAAAAAAAATCAAATCTGTTGCCATCCAGTGGATTCCGACTCAGTGACCCTATAGGACTGCGTAGAACTGCCCCATAGGGTTTCCAAGGAGTGGCTGGTAGATTTGAACTGCCAATCTTGTGATTTGCAGTATGTATCTGTGTTTGCACGTGAATTTGCGGCTTGGAGCTGGAAGAATCAGTCTCTTTGCCCCTTAGAGGAAAATGGGGGAATGCGTCTACCTCGGATGGTGTTCGCTAAATGAGGAGGATGAAGTAACTTGTTTCCTAAATACCAAAGGGCTGCCCGACTGCACTGCGTTCTCACTGGTCGCCCGGCTGATCGAGCAGCATGACTTCACCCACTCAGCCCTTCCTGCTGTCAGTCCCCAGCCCCCCTGTTTTATCCATTTCTCTGAGTCCACTCTGATTGGTCTGCCCCGTGCCACTGTGTTCCCTGTCGTGTGCGGTGGCACCAGCACTTTGAGGATAGGGGCTGGGAGGCGGCTCAGCCCCAGTCAGGAGGCCCTTGGCCCTCAGGGGATGGTGCTGGGTGTGGTGTGGGGGCCAGGGCATCTGGCTGACTGGGTGGTGGGTGCCCTTGTGTCTTAGTTATCTAGTGCTGCTATAACAGAAATGCCCCAAGTGGATGGCTTTAACAAACAGGAGTTTATTCTCTCACATTCTAGTAAGACTAGAAGTCCGAATTCAGGGTGCCAGCTGCAGGGGAAGGCTTTCTATCTCTGTTGGCTCTGAAGGAAGGTCCTTGTCATCAATCTTCCCCTGGTCTAGAAGCTTCTCAGTGCAGGGACCCCGGGTACAAAGGACACGCTCTGCTTCCGGAACTACTTTCTTGGTGGTATGAGGTCCCTCTTCTCTGTGCTCGCTTCTCTCTTTTATGTCTCAAAAGAGATTTATTCAAGATACAACCTAATCTTGTAGATTGAGTCCTGCTTCATTAACATAACTGCCTCTAATCCTGCCTCATTAACATCATAGAGGTAAGATTTACAACACAGGAAAATCACGTCAGATGACAAAATGGTGGACCATCACACAATACCGAGAATCATGGCCTAGCCAAGTTGACAGGTATTTTGGGGGGATACAATTCAATCCATGACACCTTATGAGGGACACAGGCCAAGTGTGTCCGCAGGGAGGTGAGAGGATGGAGGAGCCGGGGGCCTGGGCCATCCCCTGCCTGTGGCACCTGTTCTTGTTCCAGTGTGCTGGGAGCTGGACATCCTCCAACCAAGACTTCCTTGACAAGTGTGGTGTCATCCGGGGGGATGCACTCCTCCCAGAAGGCTCTGTCTGGGCCCATTTCACACAGAGCAGGCTGACCCATTGAGGGGGGAGACCCGCATCATCTAAAGGCCAAGACCTCATCATTCAGGTGGGAAGACTGAGGTCAGGGGACCCTTCCCAGGGCTACCTGGCAAGTCTGTGATGAGACTAGGGTCCCCCAGACCCTGGGTCCCTCTAAATTGGTCCCATTTGGGCCTCCAGTACCCACGTTTAGGTTCAGCAGGAGAAGCCAGCCAGACACAGGGTCCAGCCCAGGCCTGCACACAAGTCTCAGGCCACGCAGACTAGGCCCTGGCACATCGGACCCAGAACAGGCACCTGGTAGGCACAGGGACTCCCTGCCCAGCGCCCAGTCTGGTCCAAGGAGCGGGGTGGGTGCTGCACTCCGTGTGGTCAGCTCCAGCTGGCAGAGCTGGGAACGGGACGTCCTGACTCTGCAGCAGCTGCCCAAACTCAGGACAGTAAGTTCTGGATGTCCGCTTGCCAGGGCTGTGGGCACGGCACGGGGGCCACCTGCCCCAGGCGAGGAGCCGGCAGCCAGGCTGTGGCTGACCAGCCTTTGGAAGCTCATTAGCAGAGCAGCGCCTGCAGGGACCCGAACGGTGAGAAGGTCCAGTTTTCACCTGGTCAGATAGGGAGGTGGACAAGGAGGAGGAGGGGCCGCCCCCCGATGTGCCAGCCACTCCAATCCCAGCTGTGCCTGGAAGGCCAAAGGCCCCCCTCCTGGCCAGGCTGAGCAGCTGAGGGCCTCAGTTACCCTGTCTGTACAATGAAGAGGCTGTGCAACCCTCAAACCCTGAAATCTTGCTCTGAACCCAGAACATCCGGCCACTCAGGGAAACTCCCCTGCCACCTGCCCTGCAATGGGTGCTGTGTCTAGAGAAGAGGCTGCCTTGAGGGGCGACAAGGTTGACAAGGCCCAGTGCTGAGGGGTACACGGTGTGGGGCGTGAGGGGCGCTGCAGGGGAGCTCTGCACAGGGGCATCTGCCCCAGGTCAGGGGCTCTTGGGCCTGCTTCTTAGTGGAGGCTGTCAGGGGTTCATCCCACAAACACTGCGCCTCTCCCAGCAGTGGGCCAGGTCCCTGGCTGCCCGGAGCTGCCATCCTAGTGGGTGGGAGGCAATTGATAAGTAAACAAATGAGCAAATCAGGCAGTTTCAGACCACACTCACACTCTGGGAAAAACAACATAGAATGTTCAGGGCGTGGCCAGGGCGGGTAGAATGGAGGTGGGGCTCCTCAAGATGAGGGAGTCCAGGAAGGCCTCATGGAGGAGGTGGCCCCTGGGCAGAGCCCTGAGTGACTGCCCCAGCCATGGGCCGTGCTCGCAGTCCATGGCGACAGGACTCGTTAGTGGTTGGTGTGTGAGTTTCCCAGGGCTGCTGTAAGGAAGTACCACCAAGTGGGTGGTTATAGGGCAGGAACTTACTGTCCCACAGTTCTAGAAGCCCGGCTTCTGGGCGTCCGCAGGGCCACGCTCTACCTTTGATGGCTCCAGGGGAAGATCCTTCCTCGCCTCTTTCAGCTTCTGGGAGTTCTGGGTGTTTCTTGGTGTTCCTTCCAGATAGGTCCTCATGTGGCGTTTTCCCTGCGTGTGACCCTCTTCTTGTAAGATACCGCTCAGAAAGGATTAGGGTAAGGACTCACCCTACTGTAGCATGGCTTCCGTAACTGAGAACGTCTGCAAAGAAACACTCAATTTCCCAAACAAGGTTGCATACCAGTGCAGGGGTCAAGTCTTCAACACTTTCCGGGGTCGGGGCAGGGGACGCAGTTCAATCCCTAGCAGTTGGAATGTGGGCAGCAAGGAGGAGAGTGCAATCAAGAACAACACCTGGGTCTTCTGCCTGAGCAAACGGGTGGGTGGCAGTGCCATTGCTGCAGAAGACTGGGGAGCAACAGGGTTTTGGGGATCCGGGGAGTGAGGAGTTCCCTGGTTTTTGTCCTAAGTTTGGGGTGGGGTGGCTTAGGGATATGTCTGCTCCTCCCCTTGAGTGTAGGCTGAACATACTGACTTCCTTTTAATGAATTG
The DNA here is from genome assembly GCF_000243295.1 of Trichechus manatus latirostris. Taxonomy (NCBI): domain Eukaryota; kingdom Metazoa; phylum Chordata; class Mammalia; order Sirenia; family Trichechidae; genus Trichechus; species Trichechus manatus. Next base: position 11,007,898 of record NW_004443981.1, read on the forward strand.
CAGCCCCTACATTGGAGAATAGAAGTCCCTGGGTCGTGCAAACGGTTAACGTGCTTGGCTGCTAACTGAAAGGCTGGGGGTTTGAGCCTACCCAGAGGTGCCTCAGAAGAAAGGCCTGGCGATCTACTTCTGAAAAATCAGCCATTGAAAACTCTATGGGGCGCCATGAGACAGGGTTCACTCAACAACAACTCGTGATAACATTGGAGGTTACTATCCCACCAGCAGCTCTGGTTCGTCTGCCAAGTCCTGAGAGCGGGGTGGGGTGTTCTCTCTCCCTCAGTAGAACGGAAGGAGGGAGGGTTGACAGAGAAGGACCTCATCCACAGGACCGGCCCCTCTCAGGGCCTCAGTTTCCCCATCTGCACCATGCGGGGCGGGGGTGGTGGTGGGGAGGACCTGATGCTCTCCAAGAGGCTGTTGTTTTCCATGAGTTTTATTAGTCTTACTTCTGAACTTGGTCAGCAAATGGTTCCCGATTCTTTCATTTTGTGAAGCCTCTCTCTTCCTGGTGAATGCAATTTTCAAGTGTCTCTCTTCCATCATACTTTGTTTATTTTTTAAAAGATATCCTCCTTTAACCAGTCTTCTATCTGTACTTTTCCTTTGGCTAGTTAATTTGTAACCCTTTCCTCACCACTGCTGTCAATTTCCTCTGTTACTTTCCAAGCTTCTGCTTTCTGCAGGGGCCTCACCTCTTAGTACTTAATTGATTTCTTCTATCACATAATTCCAGGGTTTCATCAATAAGCAATTTTGGGCTCATTGTCAATTTCTATTTTTTATACCGTTTGATCTGCTCAGAGGCTGACTACTTGGATTAGACACAAGATGAGCTTTCATTATCTTTTAGATGTCAATTTCCCCCGTGGCTTCTTTCGTGGAGGCAAGAATATCTTCTGCACTTTCTGCACTCCTTGTAATTACTCTCCGCTTTATTCACTTTCCCTGACTTTCATCCTGTGGGTTAAAAGTGTAAATTAACACGTCTCCTGTTTCAAATGTTATTCTAACATGAGGGGGTTTTGCACACATTGGCACACCTTCCCACACGACAACCTGCCACAGATTTGGACAATGCCGCCAGGGTGATTTTATTTACATTAAATCCATAGCTGTCGAGTTGCTTCCTATTAGTGGCGACCCCACGTGTGTCAGAGTAGAACTGTGCTCCACAGGTTTTCCAACCGCTGTAATCTTACGGAAGCAGACCATCAGGCCTTTCTTCCGAGATGCTGTGGGTAGAATCAAACCACCAACCTTTCGGTTAGTAGCTGTTATGGATTGAATTGTGTCTCCCCAAAATATGTGTTGAAATCTTACCCCTATACCTGTGGATGTCACCCTGTTTAGAAACAGGGTTTTCTTTGTTATGTTGATGAGGTCATATTAGTGCGAAGATTATCCTAAACCTAATCATTTCTGAGTTATATAAAGAGCAGACTGGATACAGAAGGAAGCATACCTGGGGGGCGGGAGCAGGGAGATGTTATGTGAAGATCGCCAAGGAACCCAGGCATGCTGGGACTACAGAAACTGAGACAAGGATCTGCCCTCAGAGCCAGTGCTCGGAATTTAGACTTCCAGGCTCCCGAAAGAAGTCCCTGAGTGGTGCCAATGGTGAAGTGCTTGACCCACCCAGAGACACCTTGGAAGACAGACCTGGCAATCTGCTTCTGAAAGGTGACAGCCTTGAAAACGCTATGGTGTGGTTCTACTCTGCACACATGGGGTCGCCGTAAGTTGGAAATGACTCCGTGGCAAGTACCAACAACAACGCCTCCTGAAGTGTGAGGAGACAACAGAGTCCGCTCTTGAAGGCCACCGCCTGTGGTATTTCTGTTACAGCAGCACTAGCACACTAAGACAGTAGCCAAGAACAAACGATTTGCACAGCCAGAGGACCCTTATTTATTCACACTAAGCAGGATTTTTCCGATGCGTAGCTCTGCCGAGGCCCTTGGCCTGTTTGAATGCCCCGCTCTTTGCTGCGTTCCTGCACACACAGTCAGGCCCGCGAGTTTGGACTTTGAAGGCAGCGGAAGGCAGGGGCTGGCTGGGGCTGGAGGTGATGGACCGGGGGTATAACAGATCCTCGGGAGCTCTCGTTTGACTCGATGAACACAAGCATTCGGTCTGTTTCCAGCAGGCAGGTTTCAGCCACGGCCAAGACGTTGCAGACCCCGTTAGACGTTTTTACCACCTTGGGGAGAAATCTGTCAAAAACATTCCAGATTGCTTGCAGCTGGTATCGACCTCCCCCACCTCGGCCTCTCTGGAGAGGGATTAGATACCTTCTGAGCTGAGTGAGCTGCACTTTGAGTCTGACGCCTGCACAGCCCACAGCCTTGTGATCTTACCTGCAGGGTCCTGGGGTGCATGGGAACAGGCTTCCCAGAGATGAACACCCCCACCGCGGGGGGAGGGGGGCTGTGTGCTGCCTCTTGTGTGTGTATTGCTGAGTGCGCAGGAAAGCGACAGCCCAGAACTTGCAAGAACATCCATTCTCCACTCCAGTGCTCAGCCCCAGAGTGGGGAGGGGCACCCCGGCCCCCTCTCCCCACGAGACTCCCAAAGTTACTTCAGGGTGAGTCAGGCTCCAGACTGGCTTCCTTTGTCCCATTTTTGTCTAATCATATTGTGAAATGAGCCATCAGGCTGTGTTGAAAATCAGCCCCTTTGAAAGTGGCCCTGTGCTTGTCCCGAGAACATCAGTGAGCAGGTGGCCATAACGTCACACATGGTGGCCCCTGTGGGAGGGATCCTGGAGGAAACACCCATCTGGTCTCAGAACCAGAAACAGCCGTGAGCCTCCTGACCTGCAGGTTCGGCATATCTCATTGTCATTTCACTCACGTGACTGATCTTGCTTCTCTGTTCATCTTGGCTACCAGGAAGCTCAGTATAGAGGACTTCGGGGTAGGCATTTTGTGAGCCCAGCCTCAGGCCTGGCTCCTTCTGCTGCCCCAGCCCATATCTTCCCCTTGCCTCACCTTCCTCATTTACTTCTCATTACATTATGTTTCAACTCATTTATTTATTCATTATTGGTTCACTCATTCATTCATTCCCCTACAGAGCATCCCCTCATCCTTAGCACACTGTGCTAAGTGCTAGGATCATAGTACCAACCGACCCAGTCTGTACTCAGGAAGGTTTAATCTAATGACATTAGAAAGTCAACAAGTAAATAAGCGAGACGACTTGAAATAGTGTGAATGCTAGGACGAGAAGAAAATACACACATGGCGGAGTCACCGTTGTGGGTGGGGGCTGCTTAGAAGAGGTGGGCAAGTGTGGACAGGGGAGACCTGTTTGAAGAGACAACATTCTAGCTGAGAGCAAGGGCTGGCTCTGGCACAGGGATGCAAAGGCTCACGCCCAGAAAGGACCTAGGGGTGTGCTGGGAATAGCAAGGAGGCCCATGCGCCTGGAGCCCAAGGAGAGAAGGGGACGAGGAGGAGATGAGCACAGAAGAATCAGCAGGGACTTTGCAGGACTAATTGCTACCCATGTGTTTCAGGTAACCTTGTGCACACCCTTCCTGAAACCCTTCTCTGAAATAAGTAAATGTGTTAGCACATTCATATACAGATGTCCCTACACAGGAGAACTTTAGGTCTTTTGATGTTCAGCTTGAAGTTTGTCTAACATGACTGTACAGTGTGTCTGTGTCTGTGTGCGAGAGAGTGTGTGTGAATGAGTGAATGTATGTGGATGTGTGAAGGAGTGTGAATGAATGTGTATGTGTGTGTGTGAGTGTGTGAGCAAGTGTGTGTTATGAATGTGCATGTGTGTGTTTGTGCAAGTGTGTGGATGTGTGAGAGTGTGTAAGAGTGAGTTGTGTGTGAGTTGTGTGTGTGAGTGAAAGTGTCAATTGTATGTGTGCATGTGATGTGTGTGTGAGTTGTAAGTGTGCATATGAGTGTGATTTGTGTGTGTCTACGTGTGAGTGTGTGTGACTGAGTGGTGTGTGTGTGTACATGTGAGTTTGTGTGAGTGTGTGAGTGAGTGAGTTGTACGTGTGAGAGTATGAGAGTGTGTGTGTGTGTGTGTGTGTGTGTGGATGTGCGTGCAGAAAATGACTTCACCTCCCACGCCTCGGGGTTGGCTCCTGTGGAGCTGGCCACCCTGCAATGCCTGGCCTGCTCGAGGTTCTGTGGGGACCCCAGCGGTCTGCACGGGCAGCGGCGGGGAGCAGTGTCTGGCCGCGGCAGCTCCCCGGGTGTCAGCTCTCATTACCTGCATGTGGACATTGGACATGTCGGACTGCTGAGGGAGGGCGGCGGGAGCCTGGACCCAGTTCCTGGCATGACTCTTTGCGTAAGCCCTGACTGTGACTGCTCCTGTGGCCATCTGGTGGGACACACACAGTCTAACAGGACGCCATGATGTCTTTAAAGCTGGGGCTGAGTCCCCCCAGCTACTCTCCTCTCAACTGGAGAGTGACCTCAGCTCACGAGAACCCTCCTTTCCATAGCTCTTCTCCCATCCAAGGGTCTGTTGAGGTGCACCCCCAGCCACCGGGGGCGGGGGGACCAGTGGACGGGCCCAGCTCCCGAGGTTGGGGGCTTGTGGATTTGGCTGAGTTGGGTCAAGGGGAAAGAGACCAGTGTCTCCAGGGTCTCGACCAGGGACAAGGTATGGAAAACAGAAAAGTATTATTCTGCTCTGTCAGGCTGGACATGGGGAGGGGGGAAGGTGGCAGGGAAGATGACCTCGGCTGTGTAAGAAAGGGCTTCCCGTCATCCAGCAGTGTTCCCGTGGAAGGGAACAGGGTGGCCTTGGTAGGTGGTGAGTTCCCCGTCCAGCGGCTGCAGCAAGGATGGAGCCCTGGCCTTGGATGAGGGTCTTGGGTCCTCATGTGCAGGGCCAGCCAAGGGCAGCAGACACAGCGAGACTGTGAGTCCAGCCGACCAGGGGCTCCTGCCTCCTGGCTTCAAATGGTGGCCGAGTGTAGCCTGATAAGCCCCATCCACCACTGGGCCTCAGTTTCCCTTTCTGGGAAATTATGGGGCAAAACGAAGTGATCCCTGAGGCCCCTTCAGGCTCTCCTGTTCTCTAAATTCATGAAACAACGTGACTCTCTCAAGCCCTGATGTTCAAGGAACACTTTGGAACATCACCCCACAGTCAGCCCCTCAAACCGAGTCCAGGGGCCCCAAGATGCAGGGTCTGGCTGCGTCTACCAATCTCTGCAAAGCATGCAGCCGTCAGTGGGCTGGGAGACACGTCCAGGAACAGCACGCAGCGGCCTCTGCTTTCTCTGCGAAAATCTCTGGGCTGGCAGACAAGCTGGAACCCAGGGAGACATGTCTGCTTGTGTTCTCCTCCCTGCACCGGCGCTAGCTGACCACAGGATGGGATCCATGGTGCATGGACAATAAACAGGACTTCAGCCGGCTGGAACCGCCTGTGGCTAGGCTGTCCATGCCTAGCTCGAAGCCCAAGGAGACCCCTGAAAGCAGAACACCCCTTCCAGGTCACTCACCAGTACGGCCTCGAATCTCCCCCAGAATCTGCTTCTCATACACAGACACCGTCCCAACGTCCAGACTTCACAGTCTAGGAGGATGGACAGATGCCCTCACCCCAGCCTCCATGAGGAAACAGGGCCTTCCCCAAAGTCACATGGCTTGTCTTTATCCGCCTCTGGGTCAGATCCAAGGTCTGCTTCTCCCCTCCAGTATGAGTTTACCGAGGCTGCATAAGAGAGCACCACAACCCAGGTGGCTCCCAACAGAAATCTACCTTCTCATGGTTCTAGTGGACAGAAGGCCAAAATCAAGATGTCGGACGGGCCATGCTCCCTCAAAGGCTCTAGGGGAGCATCCTGCCTTCTCTCTTCCCAGATCCTGGTGCTGCTGGCACCCCTTGGCGTTCCTTGGCTTGTGGCTGCATCCGTCCAAGCTCTCTGCCTCTGTTGTCGCACACCTGCCTTCCTGTCTATCGTCTTCCTGTCTTTTCTCCTTGCCAAGGACACTTGTCATTGCATTTAGGGCCTACCCTAAATCCAGGGTGACCTCTTCTCCAGACCTTTAATTACATCTGCAAAGACTGTTTCCAAAGAAGGTCACATGCCCAGGTTCTGGGCGGACCTGTTTTTTTAGGGGCCACTCTTCCAGCCACTCCACCTCCAAGCTCAGGTTTGTTACAAGAGAAAGATCCCAGTCTGTTGGCTGTGAACTAGACCCCTGTGCACCACAGTGTCCCCTGCCCCTCCCTGGAGCCCCTGGCTGTGGCGGGGATCAGGGAGGGCCTTTCCTGTGGGGTGTGTGTATAGAGGGTATGATGCAGAGGGAGAGCACACTTAACGGGCTCACCAGGCCCCTCTCCACTTCTGCAGGAGATGTAGACGAGGCCCGTGTGGGCTGCACCTTGGGCAGTGGGCGGGAGGCCTGGGCAGGAGACCTGGGCAGGAGCATACACAGCAGGCAGGACTGGAGTCAGGGGGCTCGTTGGCCTGCAGGGACAGCCACCACTGCACAGGGCCCTCTCACCAGCCCCTTATGGGGCAGCCGTGTGACCCCAGGTGGCAGACGAGCCAGAGGAGGCCCCGAGTGGGACAGTGAGGTTCCTGACATCTCTGGGAGAGGGAGGCGGGGCTGGGACGGTGAGCTGGGCCTTGACTGTGAAGCTTCTGGGAAGCCAGTGAGTGGGCGAGGGGGCACAGAGGGAGCGGGGTGCAGGGGAAGGAGGCGCCACCCTCCAGGCCACCCGCCTCTCCGGACATGGCCTTCCTCACCACGCCAGGGCAGAAAGCCCCCACAGGTGTGTGGACAAGTTCATGACCAGGAAGACAGCCAGCGGCAAGGTAGGAGCTGGGAACACTGCCTTCAGGAATGCCCGTCGCCTCCCCTGGGCTCGGCCGCTGCAGTCAGTTCATCTGGGTCACAGAGGCTGCCCTGCTCCAGGAAACGTGTGTACGTGAGTGTGTGAGAGTGAGCATGAGTGGGCACGTGTGTACACGAGCATGTGGGTGCTTGCATGGGTGTCAGTGTGTCATGGGTGAGTGTGCATCTGTGTGCACGTGTGTGCAAGCATGTGGTATATGTGTCCATGTGTGTGCACTTGTGTATACAGGGGGGTGCATGTGTCGATTCGACCCTGTGTATTGTGAATGGGTGTGAGTGTGCCTATGTGAGTATGTATCTGTGTTTGCACATGTATTCGTGTGTGTGTGTGAGAGGTCATGGGTGTGAGTGTGCATGGGCAGGGATATGTATCTGTGAGAGAGGAAGCGTACATGTGTGAGAGTGTGTAGGATGAGTGAATGAGTGTGTGAGTGCACGTGTGTGCGTGTGTGTGTCTGTGTGGCATGTGTGAGGTGCCGTGTGGACCCCAGTATTCCTCCCAGGTGCGCACAGGCTGCCATTGGACAGGGCTTGGCCCCGTGCTGTGCAGGTTGTGGGCGTCCCTCATCGATATCGCTCGAGACTGACTATCAGAGCTCAGGATCCGTCTCAGACCACCGACTGGCTGCGTCCCAGCACAATGGCCTTCCACCATCTGTCATCCAGGGTGAGGCTGCGGGGGGACGCCTTTTCCCCTGTAAGGCCAAAGGGGTGTGGAGCCTGGACTTGGAGGTCTGCAGAAGCCCGCAGGGTTCTGTTGGGCGTGGGAGTTAAACTGACCCCGTCGGGAGCAGGTGGGGACTTTGTGGGGCCCTAACATTGCAGTAGGAGCCCTGGGCTCTGGGACCAGCCGCGTCTGCTGTATTTGCTGGGCTTCGGGTCTCCCCTGTCTTCAGGAAAACAAAGAGCTGCAGCCTGGGATGCCCTAGGATAGCCGTTCCCCCTCCCCAGGGCCAGCCTGGACTCCTCAGCCCCCGCGGGCATCCAGAGCAGAGGCAGCCAGCCCAGGAGACAAAGTCCCGAGCAGAAGGTCTGGGGTCTTGTTCTGAGCATGTGGAGGGTGGGAGGCAGCCGAGGGGCTGGAGCATTATAGCCAGGGGTGCGTGGAACAGTGATCTGCAGACCCTGAGCCTCCGTCCTGGGGCCACCGCCACGTCTGAGTCCAGCCTGGGCCCTGACCCCAGCAGCCTCTCCGGGGACAGAACCCCAGGCGGGGAGCTACGGAGGAAGCGTGAGGGGATGGCCCACGCGGTGATGCCCAGAAGTGCGGCTGGCTGCTGTTACAGCCAAGGGCCCTCCAGTCAGAGGGGTGCAGCACAGTGGGCCTCCACCAGCTCCACGCAACCCAGGGAAGGCGCCGGCTTCTGCTCCGTCCTGTGCAGCAGACTTTGTGCGGCAGTGTGATTATTCTCCTCCTTGGGTGCAAAGTGATATCAGCGGCAGCGCTGTGCTGGGGAGGGGGCACCCAGCAATGACAGCTGATGAGGGAAGGGCTGGCGACCTGCAAGACTGAAGGCGCCCTGCGTGGGAAGCAGCTCCAGGCCCCCGGCGGCACAGATAGATATCTTGAAACCTCCTCTTTGGTGGGGTGCGGGTGGGGCAGGCATCAGGGTCCAGATGTGGACTTCCAAGGGCTTCTGAACAGGTCGCAGGAGTCTAGGTCTCTTTGTTGTCTGTCTGCTTGTTTTGCTGATGTTATTTAGGATTAAATCTTTAGGGACTTGTTAAAATTGAGTGTGACTTACATACCGCCAAGTGCACAGACCTGAAGTGTGCAGCTCTGTGGATTGTACACCCACAGACACTCTGGAAACCTCCACTGGAGTAGATAGGACATTTCCAATACCGCGAAGGCCCCTCTCAGTCAATACCCCAGCAAATGAGAGCTCTTCTGGGTGGGGAGCCGGTGGAGTCATCAAGAGGGCAGAGCTGGGGGGGTCACCCAAGTCCTCCAGCCCTTGGAGTCCCACCCGTCACTCTTCACCGACCACAAAGCCCCCCCCCCCCCATTCCAAGCTTGTGCCCTGGAATCCCTTGTCTAGTCCTTGTTTACTGGAAAACCCCCCATGGCGGAGGGGCTGCACTGTGTTGTACTTGTGCGTGCATTTGTGTGTCCACAAAGGGGATATTCATGGGCCCTGGGACAGCAGTTTTGGAAGACAGACACTAACAAGATCACTGTGGCCCGCCAAGTGCCCTCCAGGACCCTCCTGCTGGCCCAACGAGGAGGCTGCACAATAGCGAACTAGAGGCCCTCAAGAACCTGGCTACCCCAGGACAAGTGTTTGGTTTCTGCCTATGAACAGTTTAATGAGGTTCTCAGAAGGGCCAGGCAGCCCCTGGTGAACGACTGATCCCAAAAATAGCCTCGCTGGCACTTGGGGAGGGGGCAATTTACAGATAGAACCGGTCTCAAAGAAGAGATGACCGCCCAGCCTGAACAGTTCTCAAGCTGAGGACTGTCCCCAGGGAAACCACCCCAGGCAGCATCCCAGGCCCTGGGGTCTCCTGCACCCCACCGAGTTCACGGGATCTCCTGTGCCCTACCCAGTTCACGGGGTCTCCTACCCCCCACTTAGCCCAAGGGACCTCCTACACCCCCGTCCATGGGGTCCCTATACCCCAGTCCATGGGGTGCCTATACCCCAGCCTGTGGGGTCTCCTGCACCCCAGTGTGCAAGGGTCAGGATGGTTCCCTGTGGGGGGGGAAGCAGAAGAGCTAGCGTGAGCACCTTTCCCATCTGCACACCTGCGACAGAACTATCCTCCCACCTCTAAGCAGCTGGGACCCTCTCCTGCAATGACTCTCCCCCGTCTTGGGGCGAAGGCCAGGGAGGTGTGCAACCAGACATCAAGCCCCTCCCCTGCAGCATCTTCCCAGCTTAGAGACACCCAGCCCCAGTCTATGCCAGGCATAACATGACTTTCTAAGCTCCCTGGCATGACAGTCCACACTGGAAACCCCGCTGCTGGCACCCCTAACCCGAAGTGGGCACAACTGATCGTGGAAAGACTGTTCCAGATGGAGAGGGGCATCTCTGACTTGACTCTCAGTGGCGGCAAAAGGCCCCCTCACTGCTCTCTCAGATTCACTGCCCCTTGGACTCAGCGTTTCTCCCCTCCGTATGTGTCCTCAGTCTCCAGATCTCTCCTTACGAGGACGCAGCCATTGGATTTGGGGGCCCTCCTTACTCCAGTATGACCTTATGCTAACTTGACTGCATCTTCAAAGACCTTATTTCCAAATAAAATCATGTGCACAGGTCCCAGAGGTTAGGACTTGAACATGTCTTTTTGGGGGACACAATTCCACCTACAATAGCCCCAAGCTTTAATTGACCCCTAGCTAACAACCCAGCAAGCCATCTCAGAGGGTTCCCCAGGAAGTTCTCGCGGCCAAGATGGCTGCCTGGTTATTCCAGCCACAGAAATGGTGCCGCCCCCTGCAGGGCAGCACTGTAACTGAGACATGGCTGCCTGGGCAGAGCCCCCATCTGCCGCCCTTCTTGCTTCCAGTTGTTCTCAAAAGGATACTACTCATCCATCAAGAGAAATGAAGTCCTGATGCATGCTGACGAACCTGGAAAACATCACGCTGAGTGAAATGTCAGGCAAGAAAGGACAAATAGGTATAATCTCACTCATACGCAATATCTAGAATAGGCTAGTGTATATGGAACCGAAAGTGATTGGTGATTGCAGGGGTCGGACAGGAGTGAGGGGTAAGTGGGACTCATTGTTTAGGGGACACTGAGCTTCTGTTACGAGCCCTGGTGGTGCAGTGGTTAAGCGCTTGCTGCTAACTGAAAGGTCAGCAGTTTGGACCCACCAGCCACTCTGTGGGAGAAAGATGTGGCCGTCTACTCCATAAAGATGACAGCCTTGGAAACCCTATGGGGCAGTTCTACTCTGTCCTATAGGGTCACTATGAGTCCGAATTGACTCGATGGCAACGGGTTTGGTTTTCAGCTTCTGTTAAGGGTGATGGGAAAATCTGGAAATGGATAATGGTGATAGCTGAGCAACATGCTGAACGCAATGGATGTCACTGAGTTGTGCATGGGAAGAATGTTGACGTGGCAAATGTTTTCTTACATACATATTCACTACAATAAATAAAAATAAAGTAAAAAAAAAATTTTTTAAAGGATTTGGGTGGCAGTGACTGGGCAGCTCCCAGACCAGGGTTTCTGAGATGGGTATACGTCCCCACAGCCACATGCCCATCTGCTACCTGCACCCAGACGGCCTTGATGCCCCAGGGCATGACAGAGCCACAGCAAGGAAGGGGTCTGGGTTCCTGAATCACCCAGGGAGGGGGCCACCCGCTGGCCAGGAACACAACACTGAACTGCCGTGGAAGCTAGAGATAACTATGACCACATTGAACCGCTGAACCCTTGAGGTCTTGTTTGTTCTCATTTGTTATAAATTTGCCTATCTAAATTGGCATGGTAAAAATAATTCGTGTCTAGCTGTCCCCAAATACAGCCTATTTTCTAAACCCAAAGTCATAGGGTTTCTTCCTGCCTCCTTCGAATCTCCCCAGCATATGGTCTGTCCCTCCTATGACACGTGCCTTTCTCTACCCTGGGGTGTATGGAACAACGGCTGATGTCCATAAGCCGTGGGGGAAGGTGGGTACCGGACTGACTGCTGTGACCTGTCGCCGAGCCCCTAGCCTGGCCAGGGCCACGTCAAGGTGGCTGCGTGTTCCGGAGGTAGAGCTAACTTATTCTTCATTTTCCTTGATATGTTTCTCCCACCTGCCCTGGGGTCCATGGGCTCTCCTTTCCCCTCGTTTTCTTCTTGCTATGACTTCATGGGAAGAAATTTCCCAGGCAGCCGTTTGCACAGAGAATTTTCCGAGACAAGCCACATTCCTCACTCCTCTTTTCTCCAGCTCATCTGGAACGACTGTGTCTGTTGGCATCCCCGTCTTCCCTGTTTTCCACCCTCCAGCTGTCCAGCTCAGAGCGTTTTGGAGAAATTTGGCTCTAGGGAAGGATGTCAGCCCCTTCAGAAGGTTCTGGAATTTGAAATGATGCCTTTCCCTTGGGGCTGTGGGGTTGAGGGCAAGTGGGGTGGAGAGAGAGAGGCAGAGCTGCCAGCTCTGTGTCCTGGGCCTCACTCCTGCACCCCGAGGCTGCCAGCACTGGGAGGTGGACCCCTTCAAGTGCAGGGTCCCGGGCTTGAGTCCTGGCCTGGCCACAGAGTTGTGTTGTGGCTTTGGGCAAGTTGCAGACTCACAGCATCCCCAAATGGCAGCAGACGGTGGACGTGGGAAGAAGAGTATTCAGTGCTTGTGTCCTGTTGGCTGGAGGTTGTTCTCCTCATTTGACGGACGAGAAAAGTGAGGCTGAAGGAGGTCAAGGCATTGGAGAATGGAGACTCAGGAGGAAAAGTGGTCTGCCCCAGGACACGTACTTTGTGGTACAAAAAGGGTGCAAAGCTCACCTCCTCAGATTCCTCCGCCTCTTCCCCTGACAAACATGTTCATGGTGGTCAAGGGGCAGGCCCAAGAAGGGCTGGAACCAGGCCTTCTGGCCTTAGTTGTCCCCCTCTGAGGCCTCAATTCTTCATCCCTAACAAAGGGAACTTAGAAATGGCAGGTGCTGATGGGACTGCCATAACTCCCCAACTATGCCCAACGTCCTCCCTGTTCCAGGGGCTGGCTCTGGGTCCCATGAGGCACTGTGTTCACTGTGTCCTCAGCTTCTGGATACCCTGGTCTCCTTCCAAAGCATTCCCACTTTCTGCTTCAGCTGGTTTAAGCAGGTTTATGGTGTTGGCAAAGAATATTGAATATACCGTGGACTACCAGAAGAACAAACAAATCAGTCTTGGAGGAAGTACAGCCAGAATGCTCCTCAGAAGTGAGGATGGAGAGACTTCATCTCATTTACTTTGGACACATCATAAGAAGGGATCAATGATGGAGAAGGACATCATGGTTGGTAAAGTAGAGAGAGTTGGTGAAAAAGAGGAAGACCCTTAACCAGATGGATTACACAGTGGCTGAAACAAAGGGCCAGAACAGAACAATGATTGTGAGGATAGTGTAGGACCAGGCAACGTTTTATTTTGTTACACATACGGTCACTATGAGTCGGAGCCGACTTGACAGCACCTAACAACAACCGTTCCAGGCAAGGAAACTCTTCATGACTGAGACCCATCTGCTTATCTCCCAGGCCTGCTATTGGGGCCACCAAGAGAACGTCTTTCTCGGCACACTGTTGGGGCTGTACAAGTGGAAGGGAACAGTTCCTTCAGGGCCAACAGTAGAGAACCTTCCCACCATGGCAATTTCCATCTAGTATAAGAAGCTCAGGTGGTGCAGTGGTTAAGCTCTTGGTTAATAACAAAAACGTCAGCAGTTCAAACTCATCAGCACCTCTGTGGGAGAAAGATGTGAAAAAATTGTAAAAATTACACCCTTGGAAAACCTACTGGGCAGTTCTACCTTGTCCTATAGGGTCATTATGAGTGGGAATCAGCTCAATGGCAACAGGTATGTTTTATGGGATACACAAAAACAGCAACAGGTATACCTGTGAAAAGAGAAGAGAAAGAACCAGAAAAGTTAGCTACAGGCAGTCCCTGGATTGTGAACGTGATCTGTTCCTATGTCTATCTTTAAGTCGAATGTGTAGGTAAGTCGCAACAGGTAAGCACGATTCTTACTGAGCGTCAGTCAAATGTTTGTCTTAGTATATAGTATGTATTTTACCTTTTTATGCATATAAAACACTTAACCACTGCCAAACCGTGCAATGTTTTCGTGAGCGTCACAAAGCAGTTATTACTAACCATTGCGTTTAACTCAAAATTTTAATATAATAGGCTTATGGCAGTCCTTCTCAAGCGCGAGCTGTTCGTACGTCAGACATTTGTAACTTGGGGACTGCTTGTATTTCTCAAAGCTTATTATAAAGACAACATGACAAGTTTATTTTTTTAGTGAAGCCATGATGTGGGAAAAACATCATTGTAAGTCTGTGGGGACTCTCTCCCCCACATTCTCATGGAGACACTCAACTTTGTTCCAAAGAACAAAGTTGAAATAGTTTGTAGGCGAGACCTTGATGAAAATTTGACATTTGATAAGAAACTAATTTTGCTGTGCTTTTTTAATACTTAAAAACACTAAAGTAATAAACAACATCTATAAATGTCAAACTTTTCTATTTTGATTATGTTGCTTTGATTTTTATCAACTTTTTTTATTAAAAATCCACTGTAAATGAAATAGAGAAGGGGCGGATCAGCACAAGAAGATAAACTTTACAAGTTATCGAAATGTAAGCGACAGTATCTCTTTTTTTTTCCCAGCACTGGCGATTGTTATTATTTTTCATCTTGCTGCAGTTATTATGATGCTTTTCTCTTTGTCTTCAAGTCTGGAAACCCGTGTTACTACAGGAACTGGGATTAAATTGCAGGGTAAGGGCAGCTTTCAGCTCAGCAGAGCGGGAAGCTGCTGGGTGGGCTGGGGACAGAGGATGTGCTAATTCTCTAGCCCCTTGGATAACTCACGAAAGGAGTGGGTTATCTCCTCCAGAAAGCCTCCTCCAGGACCACCTCGACCCCTGGCTGGGTCTGAGATTCCCCCCACCTCTGGGCCAACTGTATACCACCCTCTGGGTTCCTCCACTTCTGGTCTCCATTCTGCGATTCTGTGTTTAATTGAGGCCTCCTGCAGCAGTCTGGGTGCTCCTCCAGAGGAGAGTGGGTCCGACTCAGCTCTAGATTCCCAGTGCCCAGCACTAAGGATATAGTTGTGAGTGCTGGAAAGAGAGATGGGTGATAGATGGTGGATGAATGGTTATGTGGATGGAAGAATGAGTAGGTGAATGGAAGGAAGTAAGGAAAGATGGCTAGATGGATGGATGGAAGAATGGATGCATGAATGAATGGATGGATGGATGGATGGATGGATGGATGGATGGATGGATGGTGGGACAGAAGGAGGGAGCAAAAATCAGAGTTTAAGCCCTGCCCACTATCTGGTAATTTTAGAACCACAACCACAAAGTTTGTGATCTGAGGAAGTAGATTTGTTTCCTAGCCCTGCCAAAGTACAACAGAAGTGTATAGTCTCAGAGTTCTGGAGGCTAGGAGTCCAAAATCACTGTGTTGGTCAGGCCATGCTCCCTCCAGAGTCTCTAGGGGAAGATCTTGTCTTTTCCAGCTTCTGGTAGGCCATGTTCCTTGGCTTGTAGCTGCGTCTTCACTTGCCTGTCTTTCCCGTGTCTCTGTCTCTGTGTCTCTTCTCTTGTAAAAGGACACCATTCGGGTGGGATTAGGACTCACCCTACTCCAGCATGACCTCTTGTTAATTGATCATATCTTCAATGACCCTACTTCCTAACAAGGTCACATTCACAGGTACAGAGGTTAGGACTTTAACATTTCTTTTTAGGGGGACACAATCCAATCCATATCAGGAAGGAACTCAGAAATCCCTTCAACAAACCTTACCCACCAATCTGAGCTGACCAACTGCACCACAATAAACGAAGCTTCTAGATGCCTCCAACAGCTTCCAAGTTGCCCACTTGTAAGGTAGGGAGGCAGGGATGCCACTATCAATAATTGCTTCCTCCATCACCTCCTGCTGCTCTCAGACAGGACGATCTCATGCTCACGGTGATCAAAGTAGAAATGTCAGTCTTCTTTCCTCCAGTGTGATTGCCTCACCCAGAAAATCCATGTTTGGGCCAAACAACTCAAATCCCCTACTCTCAGGAGCTCGCGTCCCGATTCTAGCTAATTCAGTAACGTATTTGAGTTTGCCTGCATGCTGAGATCAGGCTGCACCTCTCCTTGGTGGTGGCCTCCAGTCCAGGGGCTCCATCTCCATTTCAGCCTGCTCACCAACCCCTTCCTCTGGATTCACCCTCCCCCACCTTCTCATTGAGCACCTGCCACCTGTGGGGGAGCATTGGGTGGGCAAACAGGACCCTCTCTCCCCTTGAGGAAACGATGCTCTAGTGAGGGGACAGCACGTGGGGAACTGAGAGAAAACAAGAGGATGGTTGTACTTGAACGAAAGTGCTATCTATGCACAAGACAACACAATGGGTTTACACAGCCACCCCAAGTGGTTCAGGGAACCTGCTGGGTCAGGGACACCTCACAGAATGAGACTCTCAGACAGTCTTGCAAGAGGAAAGTCGGACGTGGTCCTGGCAGGAGGAACGGCATGTGCAAATGTCCTGAGGCTGGAACGGTCTCCGTTTCTGGACGGGAAAGAAAGATGGCTGCAGGGTGCTAGCAGGCAAAGGCCCAGGTGAGATGCAGTTGCTCCAGGGCCAGATCCTGAGGGGCCTTGCAGGCAGGGCCAGATTTGGACTTGTCCTAAACACAGTGGGAACTCAGTAGAGGGCGTTGGCAGGAAAGCAGGGTAGGCCAGTGTGCCCCGTGGGAAATGATGAAGATTCAGCAGGGACTGCGCCTGCTGCCTGGCCTCAGGGAACTCATGGTCTAACTGGGAGACAGACGCGGGATGGGAATGACAAGTGTGGCCAGCGCTCCAAGGAGGCGGCAGGGGCTGTGGGCAGGCATTGCTGAACACCCGCCATTCTGAGAGAGCCAGGGAACGCTGTGGGAGCAGGACTGAACCTGGGTCTGTCTGCCTCTCCCGGGCATGCTCTGTCCACTGAGCACCAACCTCCCCAGGAAGAGGAAGAAGACCCAAGGAAGGGCCCCCACTTAGGCAGGGCACACCCCTGACCAAACACATGAGTCTGAGAGATGGGAAAGGTGAGGCTGCCCTGCCCAAGCTGCCAGGGAGCTGAGCCAGGACTGCCTCCTGCCTGGGAAGCACAGGGGTCACCATGGCCCTCGGCTCCCTGGCCTCATGCCCAGACTTGAAGTCTCTCCTGCCCTCGGCAGACATCTTACCTGGGGGAAGATTCTAGGGTCCAGCAGGAGGCATCTTCCAACTGAAGTGACCTGGCTCCCAACAGCTGGCTGGTCTCCCGAATCTCATTCTTGGGGAGAGTTTACCCCCCTTGGGCCTCTCTGGAGGATCGTTCTTGAATTCCCATGAGTCCAGCAGCTAGAGGCCAGTGATCGGGAAGCAAGCGGGTAGCCAGGTTCTGTGCCTCCTGGAAAGGTCCCTTGCTAGTACTGGTGCTTGTCTGGTTCTGATGCTGGGCTGGCCCCAGAGCCTAGAGGCCCCTGTGCAGAACAGCCAGCCCTCTGGGGTGAAATCTATGGGGCTGTTGGTGGTAAGAACTCGAAAGGGGCCCAAGAGCGCAGTCAGCGCCTCCCCCTTGATTCATGGCCTGAATAACAGGCGTTGGGCACAGGTGGCTGTCCTGGCCACGCTGCGGTCACTCAGCCTTCCAAGCAGCACCCCCAAGACCCCGCCAAACACAGCCACTGCGGGGACCGGCCAGAGCTGGCGGACATGCTGATGGCTCCTCGACGCCTTTCTGCCAAAGAAAAACGGCCCCGTTGTCTCGAGGGGAGAGTTTGGGGTTACCAATGGGAGGTCAGAGCCCCAAACACTTAGTTTGGGAGTGCATTTGGCTGCCCAGAGATGGGGGGATGCAGTGGCCAGGGCGGGGCCTGCAGCGTTTCCTCTGACTGCTGTAACAGGTGGCCATAATCTTGGCGGCTTCAAGCAACACAGATTTATTCTCTTACGGTTCTGGAGGTCAGAAGTCCAGACTATGTCTTTCAGAGCTCAGATCAAGCTGTCGGTGGGGCTAGGTCATTCCGCAGATTCCAGGGGAGAATTCGCTCCTTGCCCTTCCAGCTTCTAGAGGCTGTGACATTCCTTGCCTTGTGGCTTCTTTCCTTCTCCTCTCTGATGCTCCTGCCTCCTTCACATAGGACCCTGGTGATTACCTGGGGACTGCCCACAGAATCCAGGATAACCTCTCCACCTCAAGATCTTTAACTGAATCACAGCTGCAAAGTCCCGTCTGCATCTAAAGTAATCATCACAGGTTCTGGGGATTAGGATGCAGGCATCTTCGGACGCTGTTGCTCTGCCAAAGCAGTCCCTGGGTGAGGATGTACAGTGGGTGGTGCAAATCATTAAGTGGTAGGCTACTAATCAAAAGGTTGGTAGTTCGGACTCACCCAGAGGCACCTCGAAAGAAAGGCCTGGAAATCTGGTTCCAAAAGGTCACAGCCATGAAAACCGTGTGGAGTGCAGTTCTACTCTGAAACACACAGAGTCGCCATGAGTTGGAGTCAACTTGATGGCAACTGGTTTGGTTTTTTTATTATTAATATTCTGCCAACCACAGAGGGTATCAAGGCATGAGATGGTGGCCAGGGAGCAGTGGGGCCGCCCAGGCCCTGGGCCTCTGTCTCCCCTCTTCCCCCTCCCCTTGCAGAGGTCTGGCCGTGGTTTCATCAGCCATGTCCTCCACTCAACCTCAGGGCACGGGGGTCCCAGCCCACCAGCCTCAACATCTGCATTCAGGTTGCTGTGGAGAGCCTGCCCTCCCACACACACCAGCCTCCTCCCCACCTACAAGCTGCTCTTGGGGTCTAACTGGCAGCCCCCCTGCCCCACCCACCTGGGCCCTCAGGACTCCTGACTGTCCCCATCACCTTCTGCCTGCAGTGTCCACACCTCTTCTTGCTCCTGGCCTGCCCCTCCTGGTCCTCTGAGCCTTTCTTTACCCTGTTGTTGGGCCTGGGCCCTGGAGGGCTGCAGTGCTTGAGCGTCCTCCACAGTGGCCCTCAGCCAGGTCAGGGAGTGGTCAAGGGCAGGGAAGCTCCCCGTTCCTCACAGGCTTCCATCCTGTAGGCCTCTACCCGCGCCCATGGGTGAGCTCGGTGCCTTGGTCTGACAAGTCTCTTCTGCCTTAAAATAAAAATAAAATCAACCCAGCAGGACCCAGGAGCAAGGAAACGTAGTCGCTAGGAGATGTGGGAGGCGCTCATCTGGGAGCGTCTTCCATCACCCTTCCAGAGAGTTCTGGGCTCTGCGGACGGCAGTAACCCCATCACTAGACTTACCACTCACATCCAGCTGGGAGCTGCTTCATCCCATCTGCAAAGGCCCTGGGCTTCCTGATGGGGCCTCTGAGATGTGACCCCCCACATGGACTGGGGCACCACGGGGGTCGGTGACGACACTGACCAGCACACGTGGCTGCAGCCCGCCCTCCCTGCTGGGAGCACTGTGGGCAGGAGAGGCTGCTGGCCACACTGCCACACTGGGGCCCAGCCAGCATGCACTTGGGAACAGCAATGCCTAGCTGCCAAACCGCCTCCCTGGGCCGCGGGAAAGCGTCCTCATGAGCCAGTCTGAAAAAGCTGCACACCGTGTGACTCCAACCACGTGACCTGCTGGAAAAGACAAAACTATAGGGACAGTGAGGTCAGGGTGCCAAGGGTTCAGGGAGAGTGAGCGATGAGGAGGTGGAGCCCGGGGCAGTTTTAGGGTGGCCCATGAAGCTATTCTGGGTGGTACTGTGATGGTGGACACGTGACATCATGCATTTGTCAAAACCCACTGGACCGCCCAACACACATAGGGAAGCCTCCCGTGAACCGTGGGCATCTGTGAGCAGCGATGCCTCTGTACTGCTGCATCAGTTGTCACAATGCGCCACAGGGGTGAAGGTGTTAGTCACGGGGGAAAGTGTGCAGGGGGGAGGCGGGGAGCCTCTGGGGACTCGGAACTTTCAGTACAGTTTCTCCGTAAACCTACAACTGCTCTAAAAAATAAAGTGTGTTTAGAAATAGTAAGTGGCCTCATCCCAGGGGTGCGGAACCACAGGGCATACGGGGGAGGTGGAGGCAGGGGCAGAGGATGAGAGGGCAGGCCTGGGGAGGGGTCAGTGGTAGAGAGAAAGAGAAAGAAGGCGCCAGGGAGGGCTGAGATAGGTTTATTTAGAGTTAGGTATTTCATTCATTCCTTTACTGATTTGTTCATTCATTCATTCATTCATTCATTTACTGGCTCATTCATTCATTCCTTTACTCGTTCGTTCGTTCAATCATTTCTTTACTGGTTCATTCATTTCTTCATTCCTTCATTTGTTCTTGGAGTGCAGGCTCTATGCTAGTGGTCACGGCTCAAAGCCCTTACCTTCCAGGGGTGCCCAGGACAGTGAGGGTCATGGCCAATGGCCAGTGTGACAAGAGGCCCACAGGGCTGGGGCGGCCCGGGAGAGGACCCCAACTCCAGCTGGGACTGTGAGAGCAGGCGTCCCAGGGAGGTGACACTGGGACCAGCTCCTGAAAGGTCAACAGGGGCTCCGGGGTGGGGGTGGGGGGCACTCCAGGCCGAGGAACCAGAGGAGACAGCACGGAGGGAGACATCCCCGCAGACCCCCTCTCCCTGGCGGCCCCCCAGTGTCTGTACCATAATGCCCTCAGGGGGCCACCTGCCTGGGCGCGGGCTTCTCAGCAGCTCCTGACTCAGGGGGCTCACATCAGAACCCCTCAGATGAGGCATCCATTTTTAAACCCAAGTGGAGCTGCTTTCTTCCCGTCTCCAGGAGCAAAGGTTCATTCCTTTATGAGCAACCTCAGAGGCCCCTCGGCCCCCTCGGCCCCCTTGGCCCCCTCGGCCCCCCTCGGCCCATTGAGGGTTGCTATTTAAAAGCTTCTTGGTCCCAGCCAGAGAAAGGGGTAATTGGGGGCCCGGGAGATGAAAGGAACCAGACCAGCACTGTGCGCCTGTCCTCGCTGAGGGGTCAACAAAACCCTCCTTGTGGTCCTGCCAATTACAGGCATCGAGGGGGGCCTCCAGGCCAGGCAGGGATGTGAGCCCCCCACCCCGAGTGAGCCGGGGTCAGCGCTGCCCGCCCACAGGGGCCCAAACCGCAGGGGTGAGCCTGGGAAAGCGGTCCCCAGGCTGAGACCCCGACACACCCGCAGTCAGAGGAGGGCAGAGCTCCCCTGCTGGCTGTGGGGACGGTCCCCCAGGAGCCCGAAGCCAGCGAGGAGGGAGGCGTGTGGTAGGCTGGGCCGCTCTGGAAGGCGCTGAGCCTGATTGTGCCACCAATGAAGGCAGAGCGAGCGGCCGCCACAAAGGGCCCTTTTGGACCCGCCAAGAGCACGTCCGTGGCCACCCAGGCACTAGCCTGAGGACAGCAGGTGGTACAAAGCGTTGCCACCTGCACCTCCTGCCCCGCGCAGGTCCCTGGCCACTGTGGCTGTGGCAGGGGCACATAAGCCTCACTGTGTGGGTAAGGGGGAAGAGGTCCCCACATGCAGCCCTGACACAGGTGCCCCCTGGCCTCCCAGCCTCCGCTGCTCCCCGCCACTTCCTCCTGGTCCTCCGCAGGTGCCAGAGGAGGTTGCAGCCGCTCACTGCTGACGGGGTCTGTTTCTAGGCGTCTGCCTCTGGCTTTCTCGTTCTCCCTCTCTCCCTCTGTCTCTGTCTGTCTGTCTCCCGATCTGTCTCTCTGTTTCCCTCCTCGTTTCTCTGTCTGTCTCTCTCTGCTTCTCACTGTCTCTCTCTCTGTCTCTTTCTGTCCCTCTCTGTCTCTCTCTGTCTCTCTCCGTCTCTCGCTCTCTGTCTCTCTCTGTCTCTGTCCCTCTCTGTCTCTCTCAGTCTCTCTCAGTCTCTCTCTGTCTCTGTCTGTCTCTCACTGTCCCCCTCTGACTCTCTCCATCTCTCTCTGTCTGTCTCTCTCTGTCTCCCTCTGTCTCTCCTGCTCAGTGGTCCCCGGAGTGGCCCCTCACATCGGCGGAGACAGCAGCATCCCCTGGGAACTTGTCAGAAGAGCCCCTCTAGCCCCGCCCACCTGCGGAATCAGACTGGGATGCTCTGGGCGGGACCAGGGTCCCTCTCCTCCCTTAGTCTCTCTGTCTCCCAGTGGCTCTGGCTGTGTCTGTGTCTCTGGGGTCTCTGTCTCATCCTTTATCTCTGCTCCCACCTCCCATAATCCATCTCCACACAGCACACCTCCCTCAACCCCACCCCTGCCAGGCCCGGCCAGCACCCACCATTCCTGAGGAAGGGTCTGGAGACCCTTGGCTCCCCCTGGCTAGACACCTGGGGGCACTGCTAACGCGAGCCCCAAGGCAGAGGACAAGGCAAAGGGCCTCAGGAGGGTCTTTAACTTCTTAGGCCTCACTGTTTTCATCTGAGAAATGGGCTCTAGGGGCTGAAACTCCCTCACAGCCCTGAGCACAGGCATCCCCAGCCCCTAAACCCCACCCTTGACTGAAGCCCCCTCTTCCCTGCCTCTGGGGGAGCACCTGCCCCTACATCCCCTCTCTGCCTGCTCCAGGCCATGACCCCTATACTCCACTGACATCTCTGTCATTGAGGGCCCAAGCAGTGTCCTCCCAGGCCCCCTACTCGACCACAGGCAGCCCTGGAGACATGTGACCATGCCCTCCCTTCCAGCTCTTTCTCTTCTTGGCCTCCCAGACCTCGCTGCTCCCCTTATGCCTGCTTCCTCGCCTTTTGCTCACCTCCCTCTGCCCGCCGTCCAGAGGAGTGGTCCTCTGAACACGCCTGACCCTCACGGATCCCCAGTGTGCCCTGGCCCTCAGGGCCCTTCTTGACTCGATGACCCCATCCCAGGCTGTTCCCACCTCGGAGGCTTTGCTCAGCTGGCCCTCCCCAAGGATGCGCAGATGGGATGACCACAGTGGGACCCTGAGCTCACAAAAGGGTGGTCCGGATTTCGGGGCAGAGGAGAGTCTCAGAGCTGTTCCAGAAGCCCTGGTGGCCCTATGCTAGTTTCACTGCCCCACCCTGCCCTCCTCCGAAGTCCACTGTCCTCAGTCCAAGAGGAAATAGCCCTAGACAACCCTTGGCAGACCCCTCTGGAGGCCAGAACTCCTGGAAGAGTTACCGAACTGCAGGACCAAGCTATGCTGGGGCATCAGGCCAGAGGCCAGGACGCTGTGAGGGCGTCGATAGGACTTTCCAGAGGGAGTGGAGCCCCGCCAAGGTCCTTTATAGCTGAGGTCCTAACTCGCAGCCTGTGGCCCTGGAGCAGCTGGACATGCCATCTCAGGACTCAGCCTTCCCTGTCCCAGGCTGAGGCTGCCCCACCAGCCCTGGCCCCTCTCAAGGCTCTGTTTAAACACTGTCCCCTCGCCAGGCCTTTGGGCCTCTGAGACCCTCAGCATGCAGAAAGCAGCTTGGGGCTCTGGGTCCAGAAAGCAGGGCCTCGCCCTCACCTTTCCACCTGTCAGGCTTGTCTGCATCTCAGTTTTCACATCTGTAAAGTGGGGCTGCTGGGAGAGGGTGGGGAGGCGGAAGACAGGCAGGCCAGTCGGGGGGGGGTTGGACGCCGGAGCTCACCCCCTCTGGAGACGACCCATTCATTAGCCTTCAGGTCCCCGGCAGCTAGCACAGGCCAGGGCCCAGATTCCCTGGGAAAAAAAAATCCGAACTCTCTCCTTGACAGCTTTAAACCATTTGCATTTCAAGGAAATTCATTCATTTAGAGTTAATTTGTGAATAGTTCCTCTGCAAGGGACAGCTTGGTCCCAAATGTGCCTCAAGGACACACCCCCATGGGGCAGAGAGAAAGCACAAAAGCCACAGACCCCAGAGCGTTCAGCTCCTGGCCCACTTGGAGCTGCTTGACCCCAGCCAGTGCCACCGGCCCGGCATCGGCCACACTCCCTCCCTGGATGGCGGCTGGCCGGCGAAGCTACAGTGGTGGACTGCCCCTTGGGGGTGTGCTGGCCTCTGGGGACTGGTTTTCATGCCTGTGCCCCGATAGGTGGGGCCCCTATGGCCGGTTCATCTCATGACCTCAGAGCCTGGGACCTGGTACGGTCACTGCTCTGTCAAGCTCGGCAGTGGAGGGCAGGGCAATGGACGGCAATCCCACTGACATCTAGGTGGGGCTGAGGCTGAGGGCTGAGCTCCTCCCCAGGTCAGCCCAGCCCTCCGGGGACTCTGGACAAGCCAGGGTGGGCGGGCTGGGGAGTCCGTGAGAGGCCACGGGTGTGTGAAGGGAAGGGAAGTGATGAGCTCACGGGTGACAGGGGGAGCAGGAGCAGAAGGGCAGACAGAGGCTGTGAGCCCAGGGGTGCCCCGGAAGAGGGTCCCCAGAAGAAGCCAGGTGGGAGGCATTCGGGGTTGAGTTCTCTGAGGCTTGGCGGGGGTTGGGGGTGAGTGGCTGAGTCCCAGCTCTGCCACTTCCTGCCCACTAAGATTGCAGGTGTATTCACAGCTCAAGCCTCGATTTGCAGATCAGAAAAATGGGCATAGTAACGGCGACCCACAGTGCTATGTGGCCATGAGCTGGGTCACTCAAGCCAAGTGCCTGGCTCTTGACAGGGGCTCTAGGAATGCTCCTGGGCCGGAGCAGTCCAGAGGTCTTCAGGGTAGCCCCAGGCCCTGGGGTGGGCGAACACACCCCGCACCCAGTGGGGATGCTGCTGAGGGGGTGTGTGGCGGGGAGGGGGCCACAACGACTTCACGTTCGAGTTTGTCTCTTGTTTTCTCACCCTCGTTTTCTGCCTTCTCTGCAGCGACCATTTAGCACCCGGTTTGAAAGGTGGGGAATGACTGTGGGTGCCAGCTTCCCCATCCCTCATTCAGACCCACTAAAATCAGTATGGTGGGCAAGGGGTGGGTGGGAGGCAGGAACTCAGGACAGGAGGCCTGTCTGCCTTCCCCTCTGAAGAGAAGTTTCCACCTGGGTGAGTGAGGGAGAAACGGCGATGCCAGGGCTCTTGTTCCGAAGTCGGAGGGGCCCCGGTGCGGGGAAGCTGTCTCCCGTGTTGCCGTCAGCTGCTGTCGAGTCAATCCTGACTGAGGGTGTGCAGAGCAGAACTGTGCTCCAGAGAGTTTTCAAGCCTGTGACCTTTCGGAAGCAGGTGGCCAGGCTTTTCTTCTGAGGAGCCTCCAGGTGGGTTCGAACCACCAACCTTTTTGGCTAATAGTCCAGCCTTAACCGGGTGCACCGCTCAGGGACTCCCTCTTCTCTGTAGCCACCTGGAAAGCTTGAGGTGGGCGGTTCCAGGCCCTGCCCGGCCCTGCCAAGCCCAGGCCTCTGGGCCTCTGCCCACAAAATCCCAGGGCCCATCTGGGGCTGGTCCTGCTGACCCGGCGGATTCCACTCTCGGCTTCCACCCAAAAGGCAGCAGCCCACTGGTGCCGGCAGCTGCGAGGTTGCCAGGCTCAGGCCACTCTGGGCCGTAAACACTTCCTACCAGGAGAGACTTCCAGCTGGTTCAAAAGTCAGGGAAAGAGGCTCTTGTCCCCCGGGACCCGGTCTCCGGGTCTCTGTTTCCCTTCTCTGGTTCCAAGTGGCTATTGAGGAATCCAGTCATGGGGAGGGAGGGCCCAGGCTGGCGGGACAGGCCGTCTGCGAGCTGTGCGCTCCAGCGCCGTAAACAGACCTTGCTTCACTGTTGGGCAATGCCGCCCTGGTTATTTCCAGTATTTTGCAAGAAACGATGTTTATGCGATGTTTTACCATTGTCAATTTGCTCGTGGTTTTCAGCGGGTGCCAAACAGTTCTTCCAAGGCCGTAATTCTGCATGCATGTGCGCAGTGGCCGGGACTGGGCCTCCCACCTCTAGGGCTGGGCCTGGGAGCAGGCTTTGGTGTCTGCACCGCCGCCTGGTGCATCGCTGAGCCTCAAAACCACCTGCAGCGGAGCTTTGTGCCGCCTGGCCATGCCCTCCACTCCGTCCCCCTGCCAGCTTGGCATAGGGGCCTAATCCCAAGGAATCTGGCTGGGTTCACAGATGCAAACCTGCAGGAGGGGGCTCCTGCCCTCGAGGCTCCCAGGCACCTCCTTGCTGGATGAGAGGGCCCGTGGACACTTTGCCCCTACCCGCCTCTCCTCCTATCTCGTCTTCTCACCAGCAACCCCAAAGTGCACCTAGGCCCCCAAGCCCAGAGCCGGCAAGGCATCCTAGCTTCCTCCCCTGATGCCCCAGCCCCCAAGTTTGGCTGATTCTCCCTCTTCCGTATCTCGACATCCCAGGAATCCGTCAGCTTTTCCCCATGCCCTGGACCATAACCCCTTCATCTCCGCCTGGTCGCTCCACTGTCTCATCATCCCCCAGCATGCACGCCAACAGCAACCCGCTGGAGTTCCAGTGTGTGTCGCAGGGAGGGGTTACAGTATCCTAAGCCACTAGGTGGCTCCCGGTAGCTCCCCCCAGCCCCCTCTGCAGCCCCCTCTCCCACCGGCACAATAGTCCCGATGTCCCAAATCTCCTCTTTCCTGAAACACCCTCCAGGGCATTTCACACAGACCTCCAGGGGCCACCCTTCTGGCCAGGGATGCTCGCCAGCCCAGTCGACCTGACTTCTTGGCCCAGTCTTGTGCGTGGGCAGGTGAGTGGTACGGGTCCTCTGAAATACCCCTCAGCTCCTGCTATGAGCCCACCAGGCTGAGACTGCCCACGTCCACCCCGTGCTGACCGCTGGCCCGGGCTAGACTTCTGGGCCCAGGACATGCCCAGCCAGGGCCCTGCAGGGGGCAGGGCCTGCCTGATTCCCACTGCCTAGGCGGGTGTCTGCCGCTGCAGGTGGGACATTCAGGGTCTGGGAGGCTTACCTGGGCAGAGGGAGGGCTCCCGTCAACTCTCTGGACCTCAATCTCTGTGTAGCAGGGCTTCCCAGTGAGGCAAGAGTTGTGTCTGGTCTGCTAGGCATCCTCACCAGCTATAGGGTCTGGCCTTGGCCTCACCGACCATGGGGTCTGGCCTCGGCCTGTAGGTGTTTGTGGGTGGCATCTGGCCCTTGGCTGCGTGTCCAGCCTCATGCACCACCCTCCACGAAACCCTAGCCCTGGTCCTCCCAGGTCGGGCTACTTCACAGCTCAGCACCTTCCCACCCACGGTCCTCTCTGATGGGTGCCATGTCTCCACTTTCGTGTCCCATGACGCCTCTATCATCTGGGCTGACCCTCCTCTGAATCCCTTCTCTGGAAGCCCCTCTCCCTCTCCCCCTCCCTACCAGCACCCCTACACCAGGTCCAGATGGTGTGTCTCTCCCCTATCTGCTCTCTGGTGCCCAGGGCCCAGCCAAGGACCAGGCCCCGAGGGACAGCAGCCTGGGAGTAGGGGAAGCAAGCTTGGCAGACATTTACTGAGCACAGAGGAAGTGGCAATGCCCCGGCAGGTGTTGACGCACATGGCCCTCGATTTCCCGGGCTGCAGCACCCAGTACCACACAGTGGGCGACCTGTAAGAACAGAAAGGTGTTGTCTCACAGTTCTGAAGGCTGGGAGTCCAATCTCAGGGTGTCAGCGGGGCCATGCTCTCCCCAAAGTCTCTGTCTAGGAGAAGATCTTTCCTTGTGTCTCCCGGCTTCAGGTGGCCCCAGGCGTTCCTTGGCTTGCAGCTGCAGGGAACTGCATTGTCACGTGGCCATCTCCCTCTGTCTGTCTGTCTGTACTGCTCTGTTATAAGGGCACCATTCGGATCGGGTCAGGACCCACCCTACGCGGGTATGGCCTCATGTTAACCGACAGCGTCTGCAAAGACCCTCTTTCCGTACAAGGTCACATTCACAGGTAATGGGGGCTAGGACTTCAACAGAAATTTTGTGGGTGTACCATTCAACCCGTATCAGCAGGTAAGGGCATCCAACCACAAGCAGAAGCCCAGCACACAGAGTCATGCTTGAGAGCACAGCTCAAACAGGCCAGCCTCGGACAGTGGGCTGGATTGCAGCGCCTGTCCCCCAAGACTGTGGTGACGATGGGCTGACCAGTGGGGACAGCACCCAGCACCGGGAGCTTGGGGGTGTCAGCAGCCAGCAGCATCGCTGCTGCTGTTATTTCACCTCTTTGGTGTTGAAGCCAAGGCACGTGCTTACACCTCCGATCCTATAATCCAGGTTGCCCAACAGTCATGGCCCGCCTGTGACACACCAGCTGGGGTGGCAGGGGAGGACGGTCTTCCCATCCCTGCCCGGGGCTGTGAAATGCTGGCGGCCTCGTAGGACGGAGGAGCCCTGAGCGGCCCCGTGGATTTGAACCCTGATGTATGCCCTTCCTCTGGCTGCTGTAACAAATGACCACAAATGTATTGACTTAAAATAACTCCCATTTATGATCTTCCATTTCTAGGGGTCAGAAGTCCAAAGTGGGTCTTAAAACTGAAAAAAAAAAAAAAAAAAAAAAACCTCTTGCCATTGAGTTGATTTCGACTCATAGCGACCCTGTAGGAAAGGGTAGAACTGTTTCTACTCTTGGTTAGCAGCCAAGCTCTTAACCACTGTGCCACAAAAAAAAAAGAAAATCCGATTCCAACTCACAGCGACCCTATAGGACAGGGTAGAACTGCCCCATAGGGTTTCCAAGGAGTGACTGGTAGATTTGAACTGCCAGCCTTTTGGTTAACAGCCAAGCTCTTAACCACCTTGCCACCAGGTCCCCATAAATGGGTCTTACTGGGCTACAATCAGTAAGGCTGAGTTCCCTCTGTGGGCTCCAGGGGAGGATCTGGTCCCTTGCCTTTTGCTGCCTCTAGAGGGCGCCTGGATTCTTGGCTCCATTCTTGGCCGGCATCCCTGCGTCACTCAAACCTCTGCTTCCTCCTCACGTCTCTCTCTGACTCTGCCCCTCCTACCTCCCTCATAACATTCTTGTGATTACATTTAAGGCCCATCTGGATAATCTCCTCATCTCAAAATCCTTAATTCTTTGCATCTGGAAAGTCCCTTTTGCCACGTAAGGTGACATATTCACAAGTTCTGAGGAGGCGGCCTTTGGGGGCCATTATTCTGACGCCCACATCTCGGATCCTAACTTGTGCTCTGTCACAGCCTCATGCCCCCCACCCCAGCAACCCTGGGACTGGTCTGAGTAGGGGAGACCTGAAGGGCCACCGTGACTCACCCCAGATCTCCTCATCCTCTTGGTGGCCTGGGAAGCTGCAGCCCCAAGGATAAGCACAGACTCTGGAGCAGGAGGACCTGAGTTCAAATCCGGATTGTCACTTAGCGGCTGTGTGACCTGGGCAAGTTATTCAACCTCTCTGGCCTCCATTTGCTCTTCAGTAAAGACAGGATAATAAATAACACCCACCAGGGATGCTGGAGCTCTGGTGGCGCAGTAGTTAAGAGCTTGGCTGTTAACCAAAAGGTCCGCAGTTCGAGTCCACCAGCTGCTCCTTGGAAACCCTATGTGGCAGTCCTACTCTGTCCTATAGGGTGGCTGTGAGTCAGAATCAACTCCACGGCAATGGGTTTGGTTTTTGGCTACCAGGGGAGCTATGACGAGGATCCAACGAGGTCATACTCATAAAATACTCAGGCCCATAGGGTTCACGCCTGGCCTCCCTCTCCACCAGAGAGGCGGAAAGCATGGAGCAGCCCTGGCACAGGGAGCTGGCCTGGCTCACAGCCGGGCCACGGGAAATCTCCTGTTGGACATCACCAAGCTCGTGGAGCCCCAACCTCAGACATGGCTGTTCTAAGAGCAGGACAGCATAAGATGCAGCAAGCCACTTCATAATTTTGTCTAAGCACAGACACAAACAAGGTCACTCTGTCACCCGCAAAATACCAGCCTCCTGGCGAAAATGGGTGACTGCTGCTTCTTAGCCAATCACAGCTTCATCCTCATCATGGTCTGCCTCCTTAGAGATGAGATTTATTGAGGCCCCCCCATCATAGACCCACCCCCACCTTCTGAGAGCATCCAATCCAGACGAGACCTCTGCTTCCCCAGACCCTCTCCCAAATCACCTAATCAAAGCCCAAATCCAATCACAGTCCCTAGACCCAAATCCAAAAACCAAACACGTTGTCGTCAAGTCAGTCTGACTCGTACAGACCCTACAAGACAAAGTAGAACTGCTCCATAGGGTTTCCTAGGATGTCATTTTTTTTTTCACAGTTTTTTTTTTTTTTTTTTATAGTACTTCAGGTGAAGGCTTACAGAACAAATAGTTTCTCATGAAACAGTAGTACACACATTGTTTTATGACATTGGTTAACAACCCCACAACACGTCAACCCTCTAACTTCTCAACCTTTTTTTTGGTGAAAATACACATAGCCAAAGGTACACCATTTCAAAAATTTCTACATGCACAGTTCAGTGACATTGACTACTCTCTTCCGATTGTGCTGCTATTCTCACTTAAGATGAAAGCTTACAGAACAAAACAGTTTCTCATTTAATAGTTAGTACACATGTTGCCCAATGACAATGGTTAACAACCTCACAAGACATCAACACTATCCTTACTCAACCTTGGGTTCCCTATCACCAGCTTCCTTGTCCCCTTCTGCCTTCTGGCCCTTGTCACTGGACTACTGTACCTCATTAGTCCCATTTGGTTTTACGGGGCCGTCCACTCCCAGGCTCAACGGTGAACCTCGGAAGTGACTTCAGCACTGAGCTAAAAGGGTGTCTGGGGGCCATCCTCTCGGGATTTCTCCAGTCTCCTTTAGGCCAGTAAATCTGGTCTTTTCTTTTTGTGAGTTAGGATTATGTTCTACATCCTTCTCCAGCTCTGTCCAGAACCCTCTGTTGTGATCCTGGTCAGAGCAGTGAGTGGTGGTTGCCGGGCACCATCTAGCTGTACTGGACTCAGTCTGGTGGAGGTCTTGGTAGCTGTGGTCCATTAGTCCTTTGGACTAATCTTTTCCTTATGTCCTGTACTCTTCGTTCTCCCTTGCTCCCGAAGGGATGAGACCAGTGGAGTATCTTAGATGGCTGTTCACAGGCTTTTAAGACCCAGATGCTACTCACCAAGGTAGAATGTAGAACATTGTCTTTATAAACTGTGTTATGGCAATTGAGCTAGATGTTCCCTGAGACCATGGTCCCCACATAGGTTGTCATTTTTATGGGAGCAGACTGTCACATCTTTCTCCCACAGAACGGCCAATGGGTTTGAACTGCCAACCTTTTGGTTAACAGCCCAGCGCTTAACCACTAAGCCACCAGGGCTCCTTATAGTCCCTAGACCCTCCCCCATATCACCTAATCCAAGTCCAAATCCGATCGTAGGTTCTTCCTAACCCTCCTACTGAAGCACCCACGGACTTTTCTTCCTCAGTGCAATGCGCAATAAACCCAACTTGTTCAACTGTGGGGTCTCTAGTGGTGTCTCCTGCCTCCACCTCTACCACAGGCAAGTGTGAAGGTCACCGTCAGTGGTCTCTGGTTGTCCCAGGCCTGGGCTGATCCCCTGGGCAGATGTTCTGGGCTCTTCCACCCTCTTTATAGTACTGGAGTGCTGGGGTGGGCTTCCGCTTCCCACCGCCCAGCTTGAGGAAACCAGATGGGAGCTGAGCGGGGGCTGTGCCAGCTTGAAGCCCCCCAGCACAGTCTTCCTGCCTGCTCAGAAGCTGCTGGCACATCTGGTGACTCAATGCCCCCCCATACTGCCCCTCCCTGTGGGGACTGGCAGGGTCAGACACCCTCCCCACCCTCCTCCGAGTAGCCTGTCCAGCTGCTCCCCATGTTTCCAGCAGCACCCCCTGACCCTGGGGCAGGCCCCTACTTACAGTTGCAGCAGTGCACACATGGTACCCCAGAGGCTGCCCCTGCGCAGGCAAGGTCAACACCTCCAGCACACACCCTGCCAGCTCCAGCACAGGCCAAGGTCAAATCTGAAGCCCCCCCTCCGCCCCCGGCAGACCTGCTGACCCCTGTGATGGGCAAGTTCCCCCGCCTCTGAACACCCCTCCCCCCTTGCTCCTCCCTTTGCCCCCACCCACAGTGCCAGGTAAGGTCGACTCTGCAGCCCCCTCACTCTCGCTGCAGCCCCTACAGTGCCCCCCAGGGCCTGCCAAGTTTGACTCTGCGTCCCCCCGCCCCCGCCGAACACCCCCCTCCTCCCTCTCTCCTGTCTGCAGTCCCCCCAGCCCCTCGCTGCCCCCGGGAAGCAGGCAGTGAGTCAGAGAGACTGCCGGCACGCAGTTCATTTATTCAGTAGCTCTGAGCCTGAAAAATACCAGCTAAATTGTATCCCATTTCCCCAAGCCCATTAGTAACCAAGTGCCTCCTTCTCGATAATTCCGCTGAGACACCCTGGGCTCAAGGGGAGGGGGCTTTGTTCTGATCTTCCTCGCCCCGACCCCAGAAAAGCACCAAATTCTCTTCTTTGTGAAGCAGAGAGAACAAAGGCTGAGCCTTAATCAGGGGTCAGAGAGTTGCAGACCAAGACCGGGGCCCTCCACCGCAGGCTCTGCTCCAGAGCCCATACTGGGACAATGTCTGCGGCCCCTGCTAAGTAGAAGCGGAACCAGTGAAATGTTGACAAGCACTAATGGTATCTGTCCTGTGATGGGTTACCAAACCCCTGGGTGGCACACACGGTTAAGCATTCAACTAGTAGCCAAAATGTTGGTGGTTCAAACTCCCCCAGAAGCACCTTGGCAGACAGGCCTAGTGACCTGCTTCTGAGAGGTCACAGCTTGGAAACCCTATGGAGCAGTTCCACCCAGCACACACGAGTCGGAAGCTACTCAACGGCAACAGACAAATGGCTACAATGGGTCACAAAGTACCTGGGAGCTAGGGAAGGTTGAGGAGCCCCTAGCTGGTACTCCCTCTGCTGTTATCGCAAGTCTTGGAAGAATTCAGGGAAAGGGGAGGGTGTCAGAGAGAAACGGGGAGGATTGTCTTTTAGGCTTAGCACGCTGCCTTGGGGAATCCCTCTGTCTATGCACACGTGGGTCGGGCCATTTGGAAACCCCTTGGCTGTTGGGTTCTTCTGGGGGATCAATGAAGTGACCCACCTTTCAGGTCTATGCCCCATTGGCTGGCCCCAAGCACAGGGAGAAGACCCCCACCACTCTTGCGTGCTGTGCTCTTCTGTCCTCCTGGACAAGCCGTCCTCCTGGACCCTCCTCTGGAAATGACAGCCGAGAGGAGAAATGAGAGCCCAACCCAGACTCCAAAGGGGAGCAGGAGGGGGGCCTTCCTCCTGGGGACCCGAGGGCCCCTGCACCCCGGGACTGCCCCGGCCCCTCCCTGGGTGCTGCTTACCCCTTCTCCCTCTGTAGGGAAGAGGAGGTGCACGTGGACTCCCCACAAGGACGGGTGGTCTGTCCCTGCAGCTGGCGCCTGCAGTGCCGGCACAAGACCCCAGCATCGTGGCCCGGCCCTTCTGTCCTCCTTTGACCCAAGCTCATTCGTGTAAGTTGCACCTGAGGACCCTGAGACCAGGGCCCATTCATTCCTTCTTCAAATCACTCGCATGCTCCCAGGAGCCAGACTCTGCTGAGTTCTGGTCTTCTCTCCCAGCTCTCAACATTTGACTACTGCCTCGAAGCTCCATCTCCAGACCCTCCTCACCAAGCATTCTGCTGTCCACCCCTCCCAC